>NC_084579.2:14968032-15315532 GCF_033978685.3 Nerophis lumbriciformis | reverse complement strand
AGCATGTTTAAATTAGCTTGCTAGCATGTTATCGTTTGCATGCTAACAGGTAACAAGTGTCACATACCAAGTTATCTTACCTTTCTGCTGGAAATATTCGCCATTATAAAGGTGTGTACTCATTCTAGTGGCCCATTTTTTTCATTTATTTGTGAATATCGTTGCCATAGTAACACAAAATGGTCCCAATTTAAAGTACCGCCATTGGCGCTAACAGCCCCTTTCCGACGGTATAACATATGTGGGGGTTCGCTGGCCAGTTCGTCCCGTATTAAGTGTAAGAGAAATGTGCGTAAATTTTGATTGGCCTACTATCTGTGCTCTGGACCTCTGGCCGGGGGACGCCGGAAGCCGCCGTACTTATTAGATGGTGCAGAGTGTCTGAATCCGGGAGTTTTAAACGTCACTGTACAAAATGAGCCACTGAGCTAGCCTAAAACATTAGTATGTTGACACAAAAATGATAACACCTGGCATGTGTGCTAAGGATAACATGATAACAGTCGGCATGTTTTATATACCAAGTGATACGACTCAAAGGTATATGGCTGCGGAAATAGAAAAAAAAAAAGTATAATTGGTAGAAAAAGTTAGCATGTTTAAGCTAGCTTGCTAGCATGTTATCGTTTGCATGCTAACAGGTAACAAGTGTCACATACCAAGTAATCTTACCTTTCTGCTGGAAATATTCGCCATTATAAAGGTGCGTACCCATTCTAGTGTCCCATTTTTTTCGTTTATTTGTGAATATCGTTGCCATGGTAGCACAAAATGGTCCCAATTTAAAGTACCGCCATTGGCGCGAACAGCCCCTTTCCGACGGTATAACATATGTAGGAGTTCGTCGGCCAGTTCGTCCCGTATTAAGTGTAAGAGAAACGTGCCGAAATTTTGATTGGCCTACTATCTGTGCCCTGGACCTCTGGCCGGGGGACGCCGGAAGCCGCCGTACTTATTAGATGGTGCAGAGTGTCTGAATCCGGGACCTTTAGACATCACTGTACAAATTGAGCCACAGAGCTAGCCTAAAACAGTAGCATGTTGACACAAAAATGATAACACCTGGCATGTGTGCTAAGGATAACATGATAACAGTCGGCATGTTTTATATACCAAGTAGAGATGCGCGGTTTGCGGGCACAACCGCGGAGTCCGCGGATTATCCGCGGATCGGGCGGATGAAATTTAAAAAAAATTAGATTTTATCCGCGGGTCGGGTCGGGTCGGGTGGTTGAAATAAAAAAAAATTAGATTTTAAATAGATTCAGGCGGGTGGCAGTTAAACCATCCATCCATCCATTTTCTACCGCTTATTCCCTTTGGGGTCGCGGGGGGCGCTGGAGCCTATCTCAGCTACAATCGGGCGGAAGGCGGGGTACACCCTGGACAAGTCGCCATCTCATCGCAGGGCCAACACAGATAGACAGACAACATTCACACTCACCAATTCGGAAATATATATACATAGTTAAATGTTGTTACCCACATACGAAAAACGAGCAGGCACCTGCTGCATATGCCACAACAGAAGACACAAAAAAAAAGAGATGGACACTTTTACGGAGCGGAGAAGGGACGCCTCGCCGGGGTCCGGGACCGAGGCCCCTTCCCCCGAGAGGGCCCCACCGGGAGCCGTAGCTGAGGCGATCCGCGAGAAGGGCCCGACGCACGTCCAGGGTCACCACCGCGCCCACCGCACCGACACCCCGCCTCGTCCGCCTTCGCCGCGGCCGGCGTCACGCGCAGCAGGTAAGCAGCTTACCTGCCCGCCACCCCCGTGGCCGGGGGCTCGTAACAGGGGTCACTCCGCGCGCTCCGCCCGCGCAGCTTACCTGCCCGTCACCCCTGTTGCCGGGGGCGCGTAACAGGGGTCACTCCGCGCGCAGTGCGCTCACGAAAGGGGTGGGGCTCACCCTGGTTGATATAGACAGCAGCTAGGACGGTGGCCATGGAAGTTGGAACCCGCTAAGGAGTGTGTAACAACCCACCTGCCGAATCAACTAGCCCTGAAAATGGATGGCGCTGGAGCATCGGGCCCATATACCCGGTCGTCGCCGGCAGCGAGACGCGCTTGGAGGTGCGCTCAGCGCGGCTCCCATATGATTGCGCACTGGTGTGCGTCTGGGTCGTGACAGCGTGGCACGCGAATGTCTGTGCTGCATTGGATCAGTCTCCTTTCTTTAACAGGCAAAAGCTTTATAACCTCACTAATGCCTTGCATCGTCTATATTAGATATATAACAACGGGCGGGTGCGGTTCTGATCAAATGTTAGATCGGGTGGATTGCGGATGATTGACGACTTTCTGATGCGGTTGCGGATGAAATAATTGCCTATCCGCGCATCTCTAATACCAAGTGATACGACTCAAATGCATATGGCTGCAGAAATAGAAAAAAAAAAATTATAATTGGTAGAAAACGTTAGCATGTTTAAGTTAGCTTGCTAGCATGTTATTGTTTGCATGCTAACAGGTAACAAGTAAATGGGTTATACAAACCCCATTTCCATATGAGTTGGGAAAATGTGTTAGATGTAAATATAAACGGAATACAATGATTTGCAAAACATTTTCAACCCATATTCAATTGAATGCACTACAAAGACAACATATTTGATGTTCAAACTGATAAACATTTTTTGTTTTGCAAATAATCATTAACTTTATAATTTGATGCCAGCAACACCTGACAAAGAAGTTGGGAATGGTGGCAATAAATACTGATAAAGTTGAGGAATTCTCATCAAACACTTATTTGGAACATCCCACAGGTGTGTAGGCTATTTGGGAACAGGTGGGTGCCATGATTGGATATAAAAACAGCTTCCCAAAAAATGCTCAGTCTTTCACAAGAAAGGATGGGGCGAGGTACACCCCTTTGTCCACAACTGCGTGATCAAATAGTCAAACAGTTTAAGAACACTCAGCATCAAGGGTTGGAATTGGGGGTTAAATCACCAAAATCATTCACCAGTGCTGCTCACTGCTCCCCTCGCCTCCCAGGGGGTGGAATAAGGGGATGGGTCAAATGCAGAGGTTAATTTTGCCGAAATCTTTTATTTATAGAACTTTATCGCTCTGGAATAACCTGCCTCAAATTCTCACCGGCTTTTTAAAAAGAGAGTACCGTATTTTTCGGAGTATAAGTCGCACCGGAGTATAAGTCGCACTTGCCAAAAATGCATAGGAAAAAAAGGAAAAAAACATATATAAGTCGCACTGGAGCCCGGCCAAACCATGAAAAAAACTGCGACTTATAGTGCGAAAAATACGGTAATATTTTATCTGAGTCTTTAAATTAGTTTGCTCATTGATGATTTGTTTGGTTTTATATTGTGTAGTTATATTTATATGGTAATTATTATTCTGTGACTGTAAATCGTTTGCTTCTTTTCTTATTGATGCTTTTATTTTTGATTTTTTTTCTGTATTGTGTAGTTATAATTATATGCTTTTATTTGTAATTGTATTGAATTGTGGACCCCAGGAAGACTAGTGGGTTGTTGAGGCAACCAGCTAATGGGGATCCTTAATAAAAATCAAATCAAATCAAATTTCACCACACTTAATGTGTGTGTGTGACTATCAGTGGTACTTTAACTGTAACCTTAACTTTATTATGCCTCGTTTGTAGGTATATTTGAGTTCATTTAATTTCCTTTACTTATGTCCTCTGTATAGTTCAGGGGTCGGCAACCTTTACCAGTCAAAGAGCCATTTTGACCAGTTTCGCAAATTATAGAAAACAATGGGAGCCGCAAATTTTTTTTGAAATTTTAAATGAAATAACACTGCATACAAAGTTTTCTTTTTGCTTTGTGCTATGTATAAACCAGGGATCTCAGACACGCTGCCCACACCTTTATATGGAATTTGAAAGCTGGTGCGGCACACGGGTTTTAAATGAATGGCGCTTGTCAGCGTCATGCGTGCCGTGATGGTACAGCATATAGCACCCACTACAACCAGCGTGCCTGGTCAGCCACACATTGTATGGTGTTTCCGCTTGCTCACGTAGGTGACAGCAAGGCATACTTGGTCAACAACCACACAGGTTACACCAGTGACGTGCGGTGAGGTTGATGGCTGGTGAGGCACTGACTTCATCACAGTCAGATTTACACACATATGAACCCTAAAGAGTATCTTATTCACCATTTGATTGGCAGCAGTCAACGGGTTATGTTTAAAAGCTCATACCAGCATTCTTCCCTGCTTGGCACTCAGCATCAAGGGTTGGAATTGGGGGTTAAATCACCAAAAACGATTCCCGGGCGCGACGCCGCTGCTGCCCACTGCTCCCCTCACCTCCCAGGGGGTGAACAAGGGGATGGGTCAAATGCAGGGGACAAATTTCACCACACCTAGTGTGTGTGTGTGTGACAATCATTGGTACTTTAACTTAACTTTAACTTTATACATACAAACTGTAGCACACAAAAAAGCACATTTAATAAAAAAACGTTATTATGGTCTTACCTTTACTTATAAGTGCGCCGCTGTTGTGCTGATTAATGAACCCCCTGATGGGAGTGTTATATCAACTAAGCCCTCACTTCAACTTTCCATGTGCAAGATTGAATCTATTTAAAAATGTGTGACCGAGAGTTTATAAATGTCGCCTATATTGTATGAAACTACAAAATAACAAACACGGAGGCTCCAGTTTACACGAGGACCACTTTATTTACCTTCTTTCAAAAACTTCCGCTCCACTCCAACGTGTCAAAATTCCGCTCTTAGCGCCTTCAAAATAAGAGCTCAAGGCATATACTGTATAACAGCGCATAACAGGAACTTAACATCACAAAGAGGAAAGCCCATAAAAATAGGTTACAAAAGTTATTTAATAAGAAGCCAAAAAGTGCAAAAACAATAATGTTCGTGTTGGAGGAGTTGTGAATTAGATACACCTGCAGTCTGCAGGCGTACCTAATGTTGTGGCAGCAGTCATTCGCAACTCCTCCAACACGGACATTATTGTTTTTGCACTTTTTGGCTTCTTATGAAATAACTTTTTTAAATAGATTCAATCTTGCACGTGGAAAGTTTAAGTGTGGGCTTTAGTTGATATAACACTCCCATCAGGGGTTGCCGTGCATTCTACGGCGGGGGTGCAGGAGGCGTGGCTACTGGAGCCTCAGCCAGTGCGTCTTTTGCAGCCGTTTTATGATCGCTCAGCACAAGAAATACTTTACACACATACAGTTGTTGACAAAATACACTGTACATTATATACCTCAGCTAACTAAACTATGGAAATGTATAATATAGTTCATATAGCAATAGGGTCTCACTGCACAGCAGACCAGCAGTTAGCCGAGTACGTCCATGTTGAGGCACTGAGTGACGTGCCTCGACTGGCTGCTGTTCACCGCACCGTCTCTTCTCAGTATTTGAACGGCAAATGTGAAAATTCAGCGATTTTGAATAAAAATAATCTAAAACTGGTGAAGTTAAATGGAAAATAACTTTATAGTATAATCACTGGATACATTTAACAATTTAATATATTTTTTTTTCTTTTTAAATTTTTTTTCTTTCCATGATGGCAGGTGAGGCCCCGCCTCACCTGCCTCTAGTGACTGCACGTCACTGGGTTACACTGACGGTGGCGGTATAAAAAAAAAATATAACACTCTTACTGATAATGCGCCACACTGTGAACCCACACCAAACAAGAATGACAAAAACATTTCGGAAGAACATCTGCACAGTAACACAACATAAACACAACAGGACAAATACCCAGAATCCCATGCAGCCCTAACTCTTCCGGGATAAATTATACACCCCCGCTACCAAACCCCGCCCACCTCAACCGGCGCACAGAGGGGGGGGGGTGAAGAGTCAGGGCTGCATGGGATTCTGGGTGTTTGTTCTGTTGTGTTTATGTTGTGTTAAGGTGCAGATGTTCTCCCGAAATGTGTTTGTCATTCTTGTTTGGTTTTGGTTCAAAGTGTGGCGCATTATTAGTAAGCGTGTTAAAGTTGTTTTATATGGTCACCGTCAGTGTAACCTGTGTGGCTGTTGACAAAGTATGCCTTGCTGTCACGTATGTGTGCAGGCAGAAGATGTATATTGTACAACAAGTGTTGGGCTGGTAGCTGTTAATACAGATTGTAGAGAGCGCCAAATGTTGTACCATCGTGGCACGCCCTTATTATAGCTGTAAGGGTGAAAATCGGTGAATATTAATCCCGGGAGTTTTCTGCGAGAGGCACTGAAATCCGGAAGTCTCACGGGAAAATTGGGGGGTTCAGCAAGTAAGCTGCTGAGCCGCATCAGAGTGATCAAAGAGCCGCATGCGGCTCCGGAGCCGCGGGTTGCCGACCCCTGGTGTAGTTAATTTATATTCGCATGTCTCATGACACATTATCTGTATGTAATATTGGTGTGCCATGATGTTCCAGACCACAGCAAACGTTACCCAGCTTGCAAAGATTGAAATAACTCCATTAGAAGAAGACAGCCTGTCCTTTCCTTTAACTTGGGCACACACATCTATACCTTTGGCAGTTTTAAGCAAGTCATTTCCAGGAGTTATCTAACCCTCCGAGACACGTACTTAATGCGTTGCCTTCATAAGGCTTTTAACTTTTTGCAGCCCCGAGACAGATTTGTTTTTTTTGTATTTTTGGTCCAAATGGCTCTTTCCACATGTTGGGTTGCAGACCCCCTGGCTTGGAGGGTCACTATTGGGATCAAAGAAGAGACAACAGACCGCCTGGACTGAGCTTGAGGTGTGCGCAGGAAGCCGAGCCGTGGGCTTCTACATTGTCGTAACCTCGTTCTCGGTGTCCATGCATTTCTATTTGCTGAGTTGGTAGAGTCTGTGTTGATCTGAATAGCACCCATCAAAGACCACAGGGCTGTTGAGCATTAAAAGTGTAGAGCAAGACCCAACTTCAACCAAGCCACGTTGAAAGAGACCCAGTGTGCCATAAAACCGCAACATGAAATCCAAATTCTTGCAGAAGGCAGTGAACATCTTGGGTATCACCTCATTATCCATTAGGAGTAGGAGTCAAGATGATAAGTGGAGTGGAATATTTGTGAGCTCTCATTTAAAGCACACAGCGATGCGGAGACCAATGATAATGACAACCAGGCCACGTTTCAGCTCCTTGTGGTCCGGGGCCAAAAAAAAGGAAAGAGCACGACGTGCTTGGCTGCCTTTTGAAGAGCCATTACTTTCTATCAATAGTGGATTTTCACTAAATATTACACAGCATGCGGAGGCAGTGAGCCCAAATAGTCCAAGGAGTAATCACTTTATGTCTGTCATAAAATGTTATGGCGTTTTAATGTGGAGGTATGCACCTTATAGGTTAAAACTAGAGTGCATTCATAACCTTTTGCAGACATGCTAAAATCGATGCAATATCCTAAATTGGTACAGTAGGATCTACAAACCCTGTTTCCATATGAGTTGGGAAATTGTGTTAGATGTAAATCGGAATACAATGATTTGCAAATAATATTCAACCCATATTCAGTTGAATATGCTACAAAGACAACATATTTGATGTTCAAACTGATAAACATTTTTTTTTTTTTTTTGCAAATAATCATTAACTTTAGAATTTGATGCCAGCAACACGTGACAAAGAAGTTGGGAAAGGTGGCAATAAATACTGATAAAGTTGAGGAATGCTCCATCAAACACTTATTTGGAACATCCCACAGGTGAACAGGCAAATTGGGAACAGGTGGGTGCCATGATTGGGTATAAAAGTAGATTCCATGAAATGCTCAGTCATTCACAAACAAGGATGGGGCGAGGGTCACCACTGTGTCAACAAATGCGTCAGCAAATTGTTGAACAGTTTAAGAAAAACCTTTCTCAACCAGCTATTGCAAGGAATTTAGGGATTTCACCATCTACGGTCCGTAATATCATCAAAGGGTTAAGAGAATCTGGAGAAATCACTGCACGTAAGCAGCTAAGCCCGTGACCTTCGATCCCTCAGGCTGTACTGCATCAACAAGCGACATCAATGTGTAAAGGATATCACCACATGGGCTCAGGAACACTTCAGAAACCCACTGTCAGTAACTACAGTTGGTCGCTACATCTGTAAGTGCAAGTTAAAACTCTACTATGCAAGGCGAAAACCGTTTATCAACAACACCCAGAAACGCTGTCGGCTTCACTGGGCCTGAGCTCATCTAAGATGGACTGATACAAAGTGGAAAAGTGGTCTGTGGTCTGACGAGTCCACAAATCAAATTGTTTTTGGAAACTGTGGACGTTGAGGACCAAAGAGGAAAAGAACCATCCGGATTGTTATAGGCGCAAAGTTGAAAAGCCAGCATCTGTGATGGTATGGGGGTGTTTTAGTGCCCAAGGCATGGGTAACTTACACATTTGGGAAGGCGCCATTAATGCTGAAAGGTACATACAGGTTTTGGAGCAACATATGTTGCCATCCAAGCAACATTACCATGGACGCCCCTGCTTATTTCAGCAAAACAATGCCAAGCCACGCGTTACATCAACGTCGCTTCATAGAGGCATTCAAAGAGTGCGGGTACTAGACTGGCCTGCCTGTAATCCACACCTGTCTCCAATTGAAAATGTGTGGCACATTATGAAGCCTAAAATACCACAACGGAGACCCCCGGACTGTTGAACAACTTAAGCTGTACATCAAGCAAGAATGGGAAAGAATTCCACCTGAAAAGCTTAGAAAATGTGTTTCCTCAGTTCCCAAACGTTTACTGAGTGTTGTTAAAAGGAAAGGCCATGTAACACAGTGGTGAACATACCCTTTCCCAACTACTTTGGCAAGTGTTGCAGCCATGAAATTCTAAGTTAATTATTATTTGCAAAAAAAAAAAAAAGTTTATGAGTTTGAACATCAAATATCTTGTCTTTGTAGTGCATTCAATTGAATATGGGTTGAAAATGATTTGCAAATCATTGTATTCTGTTTATATTTACATCTAACACAATTTCCCAACTCATATGGAAACAGGGTTTGTAATCAACTAACCGCAGAGTCTCTTATAGCCACTGAGATATAAGATAGATATACATTATAGAGTTTGTATGCAGGTTTGTAGAACAGTGTTTTTCAACCACATAAAATACAGTCTGGTGTGTCGTGGGAGATTATGTAATTTCACCTATTTGGGTTAAAAATATTGTTTGCCAACCAGTAATTATAATCTGCAAATGATTGTTTAGTGTTGGTGCTGTCTAGAGTTCGGCAGCGTAACCATGTTATACTCTCCATATCAGTAGGTGGCAGCAGGTAGTTAATTGCTTTGTAGATGTCGGGAACACGTTGTGTGAGACGACAAGGGTTTGTCGTCGTATCTAATGCTTAAACCAAAAATAAACAACAGGTGAGTGCCCCTAAGAAAAGGCATTGAAGCTATGCAGAACGAAACTAAAACCTAACTGGCTACAAAGTAAACAAAAACAGAATGCTGGACAACAGCAAAGACTTACTGTGGAGCAAAGGACGGCGTCCACAATGCACATCCGAACATGACATGACAATCAACATCGTCCCCACAAAGAAGGATAGCAACAACTTAAGTAGTCTTGATTGCTAAAACAAAGCAGATGCAGGGAATAGCGTTTAAGGAAGACATGAAACTGCTATAGTAAAACACCAACAAAACAAGAAAAGCCACCAAAATAGGAGCGCAAGACAAGAACTAAAACACTACACAGGAAAACAGCAAAAAACTCCAAATAAGTCACGGCGTGAAGTGACAGGTCGTGACAGTACACCTACTTTGAGACAAGAGCTATAGTGATGCATGCCTCGGCTCCAAAAAGGTTGAAAAACACTGTTTTAGAAGACCGACATAGTTTAAACTCAAGAAAAAGAGATAATAGGCATTAGTAACAATAGTGACATGAATTATTTGACTCCTTTCAATATCACTGTCAAATCAAATACACATTTACAAACGTGGATTGAATTTCAGTACAAAAATTAGGGCTGTCAACGATAATGCATTAAGGAACGTGATTAATCACAAAAATAGAGCATTTCTAATGCGTGCAGTAAACGCAGATTAACTAGGCAATTTGTTTTGACCGCACATCCTCCTTTACCCTAATCACGGATGGTTACCTGAATTATATACAGTATATATATTATGTTATACAGTCTGTGATCAGGCAAAGAGGAGGGATGAAACTCCAACGCCATAATTTCACTTCAAAATACACCCTGAAAGGACTTTAGACATAACTGTTTCTAAATATTGAGGACTTCAATGTAGTGCATTCAAGTCAGGCATTTGAAAAATGATGTGCCATTCATTATTTATTATTACAATGAAATATGTAAATGTTATTAAATGTGTCAAATTTTTTAAATGTAAAAAAAAAACATGTAATATTATTATTTCAATATTTTAATAATTAGTTAATTATTTCATAGGATTTAATGAATTATTTCATAATTTAATTATTTAATTATCAGTTCATGAACATTAATGTATCTAATATGTCAAATTCACCCATCAAAGTCATTGGATGGATCCTAAGCATACTTGCCAACCTTGAGACCTCCGATTTCGGGAGGTGGGGGGTGGGGGGGCGTGGTCGGGGTGGGGCGGGGGCGGGGTTGGGGGCGGGGCTAAGAGGGGAGGAGTATATTTACAGCTAGAATTCACCAAGTCAAGTATTTCATATATATACATACATATATATATATATATATATATATATATATAGGAAATACTTGACTTTCAGTGAATTCTAGCTATATATATATGTATATATATATATATATATATAAATAAGAGAAATATTTGAATTTCAGTGTTCATTTATTTACACATATACACACACATAACACTCATCTACTCATTGTTGAGTTAAGGGTTGAATTGTCCATCCTTGTTCTATTCTCTGTCACTATTTTTCCAACCATGCTGAACACCCTTTTGCAGGTACCCAGAAAGGTTTCGAGTACCACCAAAAAAACTGAATCTCTGAAGACAGTATAAAAATCTGTGTTAAAGGTGTACAAATACTGTTTGTATAATAAGCATGTTATTTTTTTTTTTACAAATGAGTATTAAGAGTTCAGTACTAAAAAAAAAAGAAAAGAATGTAGCTTAAGTACAGTTTTTTAATCGAGCTGCTGCATTTTTTGGTTGGGTTGTTTATTTATTTTGAGTAACTTCTATACATTTCTAAAAGGGGAGGAATGTAATAGTGATCTATGTTTGTCTGTTGCCATCTCCTGGTGAATGTTTGCTATAGCGTACTGGGGTTACTTTTTGGTTGGCCAACGATTTACGTGGTGTTGTGCACCTGACGTCACTCAGGTCCGCATGGAGCTGGAGGGGGCGTGGCTTCCAGCTCCTCCTGAATTTCGGGAGATTTTCGGGAGAAAATTTGTCCCGGGAGGTTTTCGGGAGAGGCGCTGAATTTCGGGAGTCTCCTGGAAAATCCGGGAGGGTTGGCAAGTATGATCCAAAGACCTGATCGGTTACCCAGCACTCCCACTTGTCTGTGGAACTTCCACGAGAGAAGCGAAGTGCTGGTCGATATCTCGATCTGGAAGTACGGAATATAACTTTGACAACTTTGATAAATTCATCAACTTTAGCTGCTACGGTACATGTCTGAAAAGTTAAAAGTTAAAGTTAAAGTACCACTGATAGTCACACACACACACTAGGTGTGGTGAAATGACCCTCTGCATTTGACCCAGCCCCCTTGTTCACTGGGAGGTGAGGGGAGCAGTGAGCAGCAGCGGTCGCCACGCTCGGGAATCAATTATCTATCTATCTAATATAAAATATCTACCAGAATATCCTCCTTAGCTCTCATGTTTGGAGAGACTTCCAAAGTTCCAGGCTTCAGACCCAAGCAATCATTGGACTGCTTCCGTGTTAGCTCCGCCCATTGACTTTGATAAGTCAGTTTGACAGATACAATTAATTTATGAAGCTGCCCTAACCATCCATCCATCCATTTTCTACCGCTTGTCCCTTTCGGGGTCGCAGAGGGTGCTTGGCCACAATGGTTCATGAATTAACTCTATACATCATTAAATACGTATTTAAATTGTGAAATTATTATGTAAATCATGAAATGATATAATGTATACATTTTAATTATTAAATATTAATTGTGTGAATGCTCCAAAGCATTTACTTATATGGTTTTCTACACCAAAATGCATCTATTTATTATTCAACAACTTCTTCTTCTTCTCCAGATTTTGGCGCTCTCTACCTTCCACATTTTTCATCCGATTCAAACCATTCCAATTTCAAACTGTTCAGCCTATTCGGGAATCGCTGGGCTTTCCCTTAACAAATTCCAAAAATTACCAGATTTCCCAGAATTCCAGGTTTTCCGGGACATTTTTCCCATTCAAAATGAATTGGTCATTTTTAAAACTTCCACATTTTTCCAACCAATTCAAACCATCCCACCTTCAACACATTCCACCACTCTGGAAATTCAAACTACCCTTTTTTCCAAGTTCAAAAAAATTCCAGGATTTTCCAGAATTCCTGGTTTTCCAAAGCCCTATTTCCACCCTTTTTTTGGTGACAACTCCTCCCATATTTTTCAACCCACTTCAACCGTTCCACCGTCAAAACATTCTTCCTAATTAGGACAAAAAAACAAAGTTGTTTTTTCAACTGGAAAAATTCCCGGTTTTCCCAAAATTCCAGGAATTTCCAGAATTCCTGGTTTTCCAAAGCCCTATTTCCACCATTTCTTTTGGCGACAACTCCTCCCACATTTTTCAACCCACTTCAACCGTTCCACCGTCAAAACATTCCTCCTAATTAGGACAAAAAAACAAAGTTGTTTTTTCAACTGGAAAAATTCCCGGTTTTCCCAAAATTACAGGAATTCCATAATACCATTTCTCAATTCAATGTTACTACTTTAACATTTCTTGACCGATTTTAAAAATGTAAACACCAACCATTTCAACTCATTTAGACTATTCAAGTGTTTTACCATTTTAAACAAAATTCCCACTTTTCCCGAAATTCCCAAATTTTTGGGAAATTCCCATTTAAATCAATGTGACATTCTTCAAAGTTCCACAATTCCCACATATTTCATCTGATTCAAATCGTTCCAACTTCAAAATATTCAGCCTATTCAGGAATTGTGTGCTCTACTTCAACAATTATAAAAAAAATTCCAGGATTTCAGTTCAACGTCAGCATCTCATCTAGTTACATTTATTTTTACAACTAGATGAGACAATTCCTGGAGGAATTGCGTGTGGACGCTTCAATGCTGTCGTTGAACTGAAATCCTGGATTTTTTTTTATAATTGTTGAAGTAGAGCACATCATTCCTGAACAGGCTGAATATTTTGAAGTTGGCACGGTTTGAATCATATGAAAAATGTTGTGGAACTTTGAAAAATGTCCTATTGTTTATAATGGAAAAGTTCCCCAAAATTTGGGAATTTCGGGAAAAGCGGGAATTTGAAATGGTAAAAAACTTGAATGTTGTGAATGAGTTGAAATGGTTTGTGTTAGAATTTTTCAAATCGGTCGAGAAAATTAAGTAGTAACAGTTTTAATTGAGAAATGGTATTAAGGAATACCTGGAATTTTGGGAAAACCGGGAACGTTTCCAGTTCGAAAAACAACTATGTTTTTTGTCCTGATTAAGAGAAATGTTTGGACGGTGGAATGGTTGAAGTGGGTTGATAAATGTGGAAGGAGTAGTCGCCAGATAAAAAGGGTCAAAAAAGGGTTTGAAAAAACGGGAAATCTGGGAATTCCTGGAATTTTTTTTAACTTGGAAAAATTATACTTTGAATGTCCAGGATGAGTGGAATGTGTTGAAGGTGAAATGGTTTGAATCGGTTACAAAATGTGGAAATGGTGGAAGTTTGAAAAATGGCCAATTTATTTTGAATGGGGGAAAAAGGTCCCGGAAAACCTGGAATTCTGGGAAATCTCAGAGTTTTTGTAATTTGTAAAGGAAAAGCTCGCAATTCCCGAATAGGCTGAACAGTTTGAAGTTGGAATGGTTTGAATCGGATGAAAAATGTGGAAGGTAGAGCGTGCCAAAATCTGGAGGAGAAGAATAATAACAAATAGATGCATTTTGGTGTAGTAAACCATATGTGTGAATATTTTGGAACATTCACACAATAAATAATTAATGACACCTGTATTGAATACCAATTCTAATCAATTAATGACATATTCAAGTAATTATTTAAAAATTTGATAATATATTTATTAGAGATGTCCGATAATATCGGTAGTCCGATATTATCGGCCGATAAATGCTTTAAAATGTAATATCGGAAATTATCGGTATCGGTTTCAAAAAGTAAAATTTATGACTTTTTAAAACGCCGCTGTACGAAGTGGTACACGGACGTAGGGAGGAGTACAGAGCAGTTGCGTCTCCCACTCATACTTGCCAACCCTCCCGATTTTCCCGGGAGACTCCCAAATTTCTGTGCCCCTCCCGAAATTCTCCCGGGGAAACCATTCTCCCGGATTTCTCCCGATTTCCACCCAGACAACAATATTGGAAGCGTGCCTTAAAGGCACTGCCTTTGCGTGCCAGCCCAATCACATAATATCTACGGCTTTTCACACACACAAGTGAATGTGGTGTCAACAGCCATACAGGTCACACTGAGGGTGGCCGTATAAACAACTGTAACACTGTTACAAATATGCGCCACACTGTGAACCCACACCAAACAAGAATGACAAACACATTTCGGGAGAACATCCGCACCGTAACACAACATAAACACAACAGAACAAATACCCAGAACCCCCTGGGGGGTTGTATGTTGTTTTTTTTTTGTCATAAAGAATTACAATCATGTGTGCTTACGGACTGTATCCCGGCAGACTGTATTAATATATATTGATATATAATTTAGGAACCAGAAATATTAATAACAGAAAAAAACAACCCTTTTGTGTGAATGAGTGTAAATGGGGGAGGGAGGTTTTTTGGGTTGGTGCACTAATTGTAAGTGTAGCTGTGTTTTTTATGTTGATTTAATTTAAAAAAATAAATAAATAAAAATAAAAATAAAAAAAAGTATATATATTTCTTGTGCGGCCCGGTACCAATCGATCCACGGACCGGTACCGGGCTGTGGCCCAATGGTTGGTGACCACTGGTTTAATGCATCCAGCGGGGCATCACAACAAAATTAGGCATAATAATGTGTTAATTCCACGTCTGTATATATCGGTATCAGTTGATATCGGAATCGGTAATTAAGAGTTGGACAATATCGGAAGATCGGATATCGGCAAAAAAGCCATTATCGGACATCTCTAATATTCATTTGTGTCCCATTTGACTCTCCATAAGTTTGACAATACAATTGCATTTGTGTCAAAATAGCAGGGTCCTTTAAAAGCTGATGTAAATGACACAAGCACGTAATTTACTGTGATTAATCAACATTCAAAAGTGTGATTATTCTGATTTTAAAATGTTTGAATCGTTTTGACGGCACTAATAAAAACAAACAATGCATGCATACATGTACCGCGACTGCGGTAACATATTGTGTCATTTTTCGTTCTATTATTTTGTCAAAATTATGAAGGACAAGTGGTAGAAAATGAATTATTAATCTACTTGTTCATTTACTGTTAATATCTGCTTACTTTCTCTTTTAACATGTTCTATCTACACTTCTGTTAACTTGTAATAATCACTCTCCTGTTGTTTGGTTGCTGTACATTAGTTTTGGATGATACCACAAATGTAGGTATCAATCCGATACCGAGTCGTTGCAGGTTCATACATTGGTCATATTCAAAGTCCTCATGTGTCCAGGGACATATTTCCTGAGTTTATAAACATAATAGTGTTGTAACGATACCAATATTTTGGTACCGGTACTAAAATGAATTTGATACTTTTCGATACTTTTCTAAATAAAGGGGACCACAAAAAATGGCATTATTGGCTTTATTTTAACCAAAAATCTTAGTGTACATTAAACATATGTTTATTATTGCAAGTTTGTCCTTAAATAAAATAGTGAACATACTAGACAACTTGTCTTTTAGTAGTAAATAAGCAAACAAAGGCTCCTAATTTAGTCTTTTATTTATTTTTTGTTCTATAACTGTCAAAATAGCGAGTTAACTTATGTGAATAATCACAAAAAAATAGTGCCTTACTCATGTATATACGCACATCAATCACGCAGTTTATTTTGTCCGTACATGTTATTATACCTTAAACTCGGATGGTTACCTGAAAGGTCAGTGCATACGTCTTTACATAGATAAGTTAGGAGACTCCGACTGGTGTGCTTACTGGTAAAGTTCACTCCAAAATACACCCTGACTGGACTTTATTTATTTATTTATATATTTATTTATTATTATTATTTTTTTTTTTTTTTTAATTAATCAATACAACAAAACAATAAACAACAATACCATAATAACGCAATTCCATTTCCAAAACCAAACCCGACCCAGCAACATTCAGAATAGCAATTAACAGAGCAATTGAGAGGACACACATACATGACACAAAACAATCCATCCATCCATCCATCCATCTTCTTCCGCTTATCCGAGGTCGGGTCGCGGGGGCAGCAGCCTAAGCAGGGAAGCCCAGACTTCCCTCTCCCAGCCACTTCGTCCAGCTCTTCCTGTGGGACCCCGAGGCGTTCCCAGGCCAGCCGGGAGACATAGTCTTCCCAACGTGTCCTGGGTCTTCCCCGCTGCCTCCTACCGGTCGGACGTGCCCTAAACACCTCCCTAGGGAGGCGTTCGGGTGGCATCCTGACCAGATGCCCGAACCACCTCATCTGGCTCCTCTCGATGTGGAGGAGCAGCGGCTTTACTTTGAGCTCCTCCCGGATGGCAGAGCTTCTCACCCTATCTCTAAGGGAGAGCCCCGCCACCCGGCGGAGGAAACTCATTTGGGCCGCTTGTACCCGTGATCTTGTCCTTTCGGTCATAACCCAAAGCTCATGACCATAGGTGAGGATGGGAACGTAGATCGACCGGTAAATTGAGAGCTTTGCCTTCCGGCTCAGCTCCTTCTTCACCACAACGGATCGATACAGCGTCCGCATTACTGAAGACGCCGCACCGATCCGCCTGTCGATCTCACGATCCACTCTTCCCCCACTCGTGAACAAGACTCCGAGGTACTTGAACTCCTCCACTTGGGGCAAGATCTCCTCCCCAACCCGGAGATGGCACTCCACCCTTTTCCGGGCGAGAACCATGGACTCGGACTTGGAGGTGCTGATTCTTATCACAGTCGCTTCACACTCAGCTGCGAACCGATCCAGTGAGAGCTGAAGATCCTGGCCGGATGAAGCCATCAGGACCACATCATCCGCAAAAAGCAGAGACCTAATCCTGCAGCCACCAAACCAGATCCCCTCAACGCCTTGACTGCGCCTAGAAATTCTGTCCATAAAAGTTATGAACAGAATCGGTGACAAAGGGCAGCCTTGGCGGAGTCCAACCCTCACTGGAAACATGTCCGACTTACTACCGGCAATGCGGACCAAGCTCTGACACTGATCATACAGGGAGCGGACTGCCACAATCAGACAGTCCGATACCCCATACTCCCTGAGCACTCCTCACAGGACTTCCCGAGGGACACGGTCGAATGCCTTCTCCAAGTCCACAAAACACATGTAGACTGGTTGGGCAAACTCCCATGCACCCTCAAGGACCCTGCCGAGAGTATAGAGCTGGTCCACAGTTCCACGACCAGGACGAAAACCACACTGTTCCTCCTGAATCCGAGGTTCGACTATCCGGCGTAGCCTCCTCTCCAGTACACCTGAATAGACCTTACCGGGAAGGCTGAGGAGTGTGATCCCACGATAGTTAGAACACACCCTCCGGTTCCCCTTCTTAAAGAGAGGAACCACCACCACAAAACAATCCAAATAATAAAAACAAACAAATCACAACGAGACAGCGTGTATGGTTTGTTACGTCAATTTGAATGTCTCACATTGCATTGCTGATATTTCACTTTATTAAGCTGATTTGTTTTCGCATGCAATGGTGCCTCACATTTCCTCTTGGAGCCCAGAAAAAGAAAAGTGCTTATGTTTGAACCCGCTGACCTTTAAGGATTACCACATCGGTCGCCCACCCTACCTCACACACAAACACACACACACACACACACGGTGCAGTGTTTTGCGAGGACATTGCATTGACGACCATGCATACATGCACCGCGACTGGACCCTGACAACGTCATACTATATCCCTCCGTACTACCTTTTGGTCGGCCATTAGTCCAGATGTGCGTCTGCGGAACACACGCAGGCAATGAAATACTGCCTTCATTCCAGCAATGTAATTGTTGATAAGCGGAACAAATGCAAAAGAAGCGATGCATGCACTGCATTGTAAAATATGTGCTTACACGTGTTGCTTTATAATCTGCTAGAACTTTCTGCTCATTATTTGTAACTGCCCCTTTCCTGCCTCCAGCTCCTCTCGCACACAATACTTAACACTTATTTTCTCCCCCTATTGTTTGTTGTTACTTAAAAAAAGGGCTTTCCTTGCCTAGTCGGGGGTCAGTCTGGGTCAGGAACCCTCGCTGCTGCTGCGGGCGTCCACACTGTGGACCATAACAGTCTTCCGAATGACATCACACCCACCAGGAGAGCTGGGGTGGGCATCACCTCATCCTGTAATTTGCTGTCATTTATTCGTCTTATTCCCCCTTCGTAAAAGGTCACTTGGTACTTACCGTCAGGTTTTAATTGCCGTTTAAGCGGGAGAACACACACAGTGGCTTTTACCGTAATACAATTTCGGGAGCCATAATTTTTGCCAGCTGTGTGCTGTTTTGGCTTTTGGTATCGATAGAAAACGTTGACCACAGGCATACCAAACGAGCTGCCCCCCGGTAAATGGGTCTCTCGTTGAATTTCTCTACTAGTGTTGTCTCAATACCAATATTTCCATACTTGTCGGTACTTTTCGATACTTTTCTAAATAAAGGGGACCACAAAAAATGGCATTATTGGCTTAATTTTAACAAAAAAATGTTAGGGTACATTAAACATATGTTTATTATTGCAAGTTTGTCCTTAAATAAAATTGTGAACATACAAGACAACTTGTCTTTTATAAGTAAGTAAGCAAACAAAGGCTCCTAATTAGTCTGCTGACATATGCAGTATAACATAATAATAACTTATCTGTCTGTTGTTTGGATACTTTACATTAGTTTTGGATGGTACCACAAATTTAGGTATCAATCCGATACCAAGTCGTTACAGGATCATACATTGGTCATATTCAAAGTCCGCACGTCTCCTGGGACATATTTCCTGAGTTTATAAACATAATAGTGTCTTAACGATACCAATATTTTGGTACCGATGCCGGTGCTAAAATTATTTCGATACTTTTCGATAGTTTTCGGTACTTTTCGATACTTTTCTAAATAAAGGGGACCACAAAAAATGGCATTATTGGCTTTATTTTAACAAAAAATCTTACGGTACATTAAACATATGTTTCTTATTGCAAGTTTGTCCTTAAATAAAATAGTGAACATACAAGACAACTTGTCTTTTATAAGTAAGTAAGCAAACAAAGGCTCCTTATTAGTCTGCTGACATATGCAGTACAACATAATAATAACTTATGTGTCTGTTGTTTGGATACTTTACATTAGTTTTGGATGATACCACAAATTTAGGTATCAATCCGATACCAAGTCGTTACAGGATCATACATTGGTCATATTTCCTGAGTTTATAAACATAATAGTGTTGTAACAATACCAATATTTTGGTACCGGTACTAAAATTGTTTTGATACTTTTCGGTACTTTTCGATACTTTTCTAAATAACGGGGACCACAAAAAAATGGCATTATTGGCTTTATTTTAACAAAAAATGTTAGGGTAAATTAAACATATGTTTGTTATTGCAAGTGTGTCCTTAAATAAAATAGTGAACATACAAGACAACTTGTCTTTTAGTAGTAAGTAAGCAAACAAAGGCTCCTAATTTAGTCTGTTGACATATGCAGTAACATAATAATCACTTATTTGTCTGTTGTTTGGAACATTTACATTAGTTTTGGATGATACCACAAATTTAGGTATCAATCCGATACCCAGTCGTTACAGGATCATACATTGGTCTTATTCAAAGTCCTCATGTGTCCAGGGACATATTTCCTGAGTTTATAAACATAATAGTGTTGTAACAATACCAATATTTTGGTACCGGTACCGGTAGTAAAATTGTTTCGATACTTTTCGATACTTTTTAATACTTTTCGATACTTTTCGGTACTTTTCAATATTTTTCTAAATAACGGGGACCACAAAAAAATGGCATTATTGGCTTTATTTTAACAAAAAATGTTAGGGTACATTAAACATATGTTTATTATTGCAAGTTTGTCCTTAAATAAAATAGTCAACATACAAGACAACGTGTCTTTTATAAGTAAGTAAGCAAACAAAGGCTCCTAATTAGTCTGCTTACATATGCAGTAACATAATAATAACTTATTTGTCTGTTGTTTGGCTACTTTACAATAGTTTTGGATGATACCACAAATTTAGGTATCAATCCGATACCAAGTCGTTACAGGATCATACATTGGTCATATTTCCTGAGTTTATAAACATAATAGTGTTGTAACCATACCACTATTTTGGTACCGGTACTAAAATTGTTTCGATACTTTTCGGTACTTTTCGATACTTTCCTAAATAAAGGGGACCACAAAAATAGCATTATTGGCTTTATTTAAACACATTTTTTTAGGGTACATTAAACATATGTTTATTATTGCAAGTGTGTCCTTAAATAAAATAGTGAACATACAAGACAACTTGTCTTTTAGTAGTAAGTAAGCAAACAAAGGCTCCTAATTAGTCTGCTGACATATGCAGTAACATAATAATAACTTATTTGTCTGTTGTTTGGATACTCCACATTAGTTTTTGGATGGTACCACAAATTTAGGTATCAATCCGATACCGAGTTGTTAAAGGATCATACATTGGTCATATTCATCATCAATTCTTTTTATTCCTTTCATGAAAATGCATATATACAAGCCATATACAGTTGACACTTTCATTGTTTTTTTTGTTTCTTATACATTTCCATGATCAGAAAGGAGAAGATAGAAGAATACTATTCTTATATTTATCTTCTAAAATTATCGGTATCGGTTTCAAAATTATCAGTATCGGTTTCAAAAAGTAAAACGTATGACCTTTTAAAACGCCGCTGTGTACACGGACGTAGAGAGAAGTACAAAGCGCCAATAAACCTTAAAGGCACCGCCTTTGCGTGCCGGTCCAATCACATAATATCTACGACTTTTCACACACACGGGAATGCAATTCATACTTGGTCAACAGCCGTACAGGTCACACTGAGGGTGGCCGTATAAACAACTTTAACACTGTTACAAATATGCGCCACACTGTGAACCCACACCAAACAAGAATGACAAACACATTTCGGGAGAACATCCGCACCGTAACACAACATAAACACAACAGAACAAATACCCAGAAACCCTTGCAGCACTAACTCTTCCGGGACGCTACAATATACACCCCCTGCTAACTCCCCCCACCCCCCCCCCACCTCAACCTCCTAATGCTCTCTCAGGGAGAGCATGTCCCAAATTCCAAGCTGCTGTTTTGAGGCATGTTAAAAAAAAATAACGCACTTTGTGACTTCAATAATAAATATGGCAGTGCCATGTTGGCATTTTTTTCCATAACTTGAGTTGATTTATTTTGGAAAATTTTGTTACATTGTTTCATGCATCCAGCGGGGTATCACAACAAAATTAGGCATAATAATGTGTTAATTCCACGACTGTATATATCGGTATCGGTTGATATCGGAATCGGTAATTAAGAGTTGGACAATATCGGAATATCGGATATCGGCAATAAAGCCATTATCGGACATCTCTAGTTCAAATGAGCTATGAAAATAAATGGTACCAAAAATAAGGAGCTCTCGGCTTTTTTTCATTTTGTAGTGGCTTTCGCAAGAAAAAAAAGAAGGTTGGAGACCACTGGCCTACAGCCACCTGTGTTAATGACAATGTTTTTGACTTGCCACTTATGAAAGACCCCTGGCGGTAATAATACAATATAAAACAAACAATATTAAAAAATGACAACCAAAACATGAGCATCATCTTCTCTCCTGCTGACGTTTGTCATTTTCCATTCCTTTTGTTTTTCTCCCGGGCTCCACTTTCTTCGAGGCTGATACAAGGCATAAGAGCGAAGTCATCAACCGCCAATGATGTACGCCCTGCTCGAAGTAGAACAAACAGATAACATGGCCGCAACTACGCAAAAAGGAACATGAGTCAGTGGTCCTAAAGTTGAATTTATTTGGGTCAAGAATATGTGGTGATGACGTATATCCACTCAGGCCCATCCTGAGTGGGTTTTGCCAAGCCTGGTACGCAGACAGACAATATTCTTCTTATTAAAATTCCTTCATGCATCATAAACGTACCTTCTGTATTTCTCTTCTGCTTTTTGTTCGCTTTGTACTTTTGCTGCTATTTCAGAAATCTGACATCTGATTGACATTCCTTTCGGGTTTTTTCTCGAAATGAAATGTAGAGCAGAAACCTACAGAACGCAAAACAAATCAGTACATGAATCTTTGATATCTAGTCTACTGACAGATATAAGTAAGAACTTTACGCTACTTTATATTAGAAATTGCAAGTAGTCCGTGCCGACGCCGCTACAATGGCGGACGGGCGCGCATGTTCAGGACTTATGCAGATCCCAAATACAGATCAGCAGGTACCAGAAGGTTAAGAAAAGTTGGTTTTGCATATTATTACGAAACAAAACGCCAGGTCTGCTAAGGTCTGCTAATAGGTGCCATTTTGCGGTCCTTATACACACACACCATAATAATACTCGTATGTTTAATGCGGCGACAATCCATCAAGCGGTGCGGCTTCATAGCTTACCGGAGTCGTCCTAAAAACATTGTGACAGATTTTTGAGCGCCACACTGCAAAAACTGAAATCTAAGTAAGATTAAATATCTCAAATAAGGGTGATATATGCTTATTTTCTGTCTGATAAGATAATTCTTCTCACTAAGCAGATTTTATGTTAGTGTTTTACTTGTTTTAAGGGTTTTGGTCCTACATAATCTCAGTAAGATATTACAGATTGTTGCCGAGATGTTATGACCTATATTGAGTAAAACATGCTTGAAACTATTTTTGTTTAAATGTCCAAAACACACCCAGCAATGGTGCACAGGAAGGCGGGGAAGAAGAGGGGAAAAGGCAGCCAAAATAGTCATAAGTCCCAATTGTGTCCAAAATACCTCCCAGGGTTCCAGTCCCACGAGTCCCGCCGCCGGCTGCACAAGTCCCGGGATGCAAAAAATGTCCAAAATGCACCCAGCAAAGTCCCACGGGAAGTGGGGGAGAAAAGTGAGAAAAGTCGGCAAAAGTCTTCAAAAATGTTAAAAATACCTACCCAGGTTCGAGTCCCACAAGTCCCGCCACCGGCCGCTCAAGTCCCGGGTTGCCCAAAATGTCTATAACACACCCAGCCGAGTCCCACGGGGATAGGGGATAAAAGTTGGAAAAGTCGGCAAAAGTCCCAAAAATTTTCAAAATACCTACCCAGGTTCGAGTCCCACATGGAGTGTCACAAGTCTTAAGACTTGTGGCACTTGAACCCGGGTGTGATTTTTGAACATTTTACCGACTTTTCTCACTTTTCTCCCCGCCTTCCCGTGGGACTTTGCTGGGCCCGTTTTGGTCATGTTGGGCATCCCGGCCAGCGGCGGGACTTGTGCGGCCGGCGGCGCGACTTGTGGGTCTCGAGGCTGGGTAGGTATTTTTAACATTTTTGGGACTTTTGACGACTTTTCCAACTTTTATCCCCCCTCCCCGTGGGACTCGGCTGGGTGTGTTATGGACATTTTGGGCATCCCGGGACTTGCGTGGCCATACATAAGATTTTATGTTAGAGTGTTTTACTTGTTTAAGTGTTCTGGTCCTAAATGATCTCAGTAAGATATTACAGCTTGTTGCTGAGATGTTATGACCTATATTGAGTAAAACATGTTTGAAACAATTTTTGTCTAAATGTCCAAAACACACCCAGCAATGGTGCACAGGAAGGCAGGGAAGAAGAGGGGAAAAGGCGGCCAAAATGGTCAAAAGTCCCAATTGTGTCCAAAATACCTCCCAGGGTTCCAGTCCCACGAGTCCCTCCGCCGGCTGCACAAGTCCTGGGATGCAAAAAATGTCCAAAACGCACCCAGCAAAGTCCCACGGGAAGTGGGGGAGAAAAGTGAGAAAAAAGTCTGCAAAAGTCCCCAAAAATGTTAAAAATACCTACCCAGGTTCGAGTCCCACAAGTCCCGCCGCCGGTTGGCAAGTCCCGGGTTGCCCAAAATGTCTATAACACACCCAGCCGAGTCCCACGGGGATAGGGGATAAAAGTTGGAAAAGTCGGCAAAAGTCCCAAAAATGTCCAAAACACACCCAGCAATGGTGCACAGGAAGGCGGGTAACAAGAGGGGAAAAGGCGGCCAAAATGGTCAAAAGTCCCAATTGTGTCCAAAATACCTCCCCGGGTTCCAGTCCCACGAGTCCCGCCGCCGGCTGCACAAGTCCCGGGATGCAAAAAATGTCCAAAACGCACCCAGCAAAGTCCCACGGGAAGTGGGGGAGGAAAGTGAGAAAAGTCTGCAAAAGTCCCCAAAAATGTTAAAAATACCTACCCAGGTTCGAGTCTCACAAGTTCCGCCACCGGCCGCTCAAGTCCCGGGTTGCCCAAAATGTCTATAACACACCCAGCCAAGTCCCACGGGGATGGGGGATAAAAGTTGGAAAAGTCGGCAAAAGTCCCAAAAATGTTCAAAATACCTACCCAGGTTCGAGTCCCACATGGAGTGCCACAAGTCTTAAGACTTGTGGCACTTGAACCTGGGTGTGATCTTTGAACATTTTACCGACTTTTCTCACTTTTCTCCCCGCCTTCCCGTGGGACTTTGCTGGGCCCGTTTTGGTCATGTTGGGCATCCCGTCCAGCGGCGGGACTTGCGCGGCCGGCGGCGCAACTTGTGGGTCTCGAGGCTGGGTAGGTATTTTTAACATTTTTGGGACTTTTGACGACTTTTCCAACTTTTATCCCCCCTCCCCGTGGGACTCGGCTGGGTGTGTTATGGACATTTTGGGCATCCCGGGACTTGCGCGGCCATACATAAGATTTTATGTTAGAGTGTTTTACTTGTTTTAAGTGTTTTGGTCCTAAATGATCTCAGTAAGATATTACAGCTTGTTGCTGAGATGTTATGACCTATATTGAGTAAAACATGTTTGAAACTATTTTTATCTAAATGTCCAAAACACACCCAGCAATGGTGCACAGGAAGGCGGGGAAGAAGAGGGGAAAAGGCGGCCAAAATGGTCAAAAGTCCCAATTGTGTCCAAAATACCTCCCCGGGTTCCAGTCTCACGAGTCCCGCCGCCGGCTGCACAAGTCCCGGGATGCAAAAAATGTCCAAAATGCACCCAGCAAAGTCCCACAGGAAGTGGGGGAGAAAAGTGAGAAAAAAGTCTGCAAAAGTCCCCAAAAATGTTAAAAATACCTACCCAGGTTCGAGTCCCACAAGTCCCGCCGCCGGCCGCGCAAGTCCCGGGTTGCCCAAAATGTCCAAAACACACCCAGCCGAGTCCCACGGGGAGGGGGGATAAAAGTTGGAAAAGTCGGCTAAAGCCCCAAAAATGTTCAAAATACCTACCCAGGTTCGAGTCCCTGGGTGTGATTTTTGAACATTTTACCGACTTTTCTCACTTTTCTCCCCGCCTTCCCGTGGGACTTTGGTGGGCGCGTTTTGGACATTTTGGGCATCCCGGCCAGTGGCAGGACTTGCGCGGCCGGCGGCGGGACTTGTGGGACTCGAACCTGGGTAGGTATTTTTAACATTTTTGGGACTTTTGCCGACTTTTCCAACTTTTATCCCCCCTCCCCGTGGGACTCGGCTGGGTGTGTTATGGACATTTTGGGCATCCCGGGACTTGCGTGGCCATACATAAGATTTTATGTTAGAGTGTTTTACTTGTTTTAAGTGTTTTGGTCCTAAATGATCTCAGTAAGATATTACAGCTTGTTGCTGAGATTTGATGACCTATATTGAGTAAAACATGCTTGAAACTAGAATATCACCTGTTGCAAAGCTGTGTCATCAACACTCACAAGTATAAAACTACTTTTTTAAAGTAATACTTTCTTATTTCAAGCATGAAAAAAAAAAAAAAAATCATGACTTTGACACAATTGTGTCTCATATTAAAACAGATGACAGCCAAATGGACTTTGCTGTTTTATTTTCAATGAACCAATAGAAAAAACATACTCGTATAGTAGTACAGTTGTTATTAGTGAGAATATACTTATTTTAAGGTATTTTTCGGTTCATTGAGGTTAGCTAATTTTACTTGCTTTGTTCTATTGGCAGATAATTTTGCTTAGTTCAAGTAAAATACCCCTCATTTTTGTATTTTTTTTTCTTGTTTTTGAACACTGACTTTTTGCAGTGCGTGTTTAATGGTTCTATATTCTCAATGGAACATTTCAAATGTTGGTGTTGTTTACTGGCGTCATCTCACCGTTTACACGTATCTCTTATGTATGACTGCCATCTACTGGTCACACTTATCATTACAGCATGTACCAAACAAAATTGCTCGGAGGCTGGTAAGCACAACCAGAATCATGCCGTACATTAGGCGCACCGGGTTATAAGGCGCACTGTCCAATTTTGAGAAAATGAAAGGATTTTAAGTGCGCCTTATAGTCCGAAAAATATGGTATTGATCTGCCAAATGTTGGCATTTAAATAACCCATCCATCCATTTTTCTACCACTTGTCCCTTTCGGGGTCGCGGGGGGTAACCAAGTCTGCTAATTGTAATGAAAACAACTTATAAAGTGTATCAACTGCAGTGAAAGAAATGCAAAATGAAATTCTTTGGAAGGCACGCTTGCATGCAAGTAATAATGATATCATTAGAGATGTCCGATAATGGCTTTTTTGCCGATATCCGATATTCCGATATTGTCCAACTCTTAATTACCGATTCCGATATCAACCAATATCGATTTATACAGTCGTGGAATTAACACATTATTATGCCTAATTTTGTTGTGATGCCTCGCTGGATGCATTAAACAATGTAACAAGGTTTTCCAAAATAAATCAACTTAAGTTATGGGAAAAAATGCCAACATGGCACTGCCATATTTATTATTTAAATCACAAAGTGCATTATTTTTTTTAACATGCCTCAAAACAGCAGCTTGGAATTTGGGATATGCTCTCACTGAGAGAGCATGAGGAGGTTGAGGTGGGCGGGGTTGAGGTGGGGGGGTAGGGGGTAGCGGGGGGTGTATATTGTAGCGTCCCGGAAGAGTTAGTGCTGCAAGGGGTTCTGGGTATTTATTCTGTTGTGTTTATGTTGTGTTACGGTGCTGATGTTCTCCCGAAAGGTGTTTGTCATTCTTGTTTGGTGTGGGTTCACAGTGTGGCGCATATTTGTAACAGTGTTAACGTTGTTTATACGGCCACCCTCAGTGTGACCTGTATGGCTGTTGACCAAGTATGAATTGCATTCACTTATGTGTGTGAAAAGCCGTAGATATTATGTGATTGGGCCGGCATGCAAAGGCAGTGCCTTTAAGGTTTATTGGCGCTCTGTACCTCTCCCTACGTCCGTGTACCACTCCGTACAGCGGCGTTTTAAAAAGTCATAAATTTTACTTTTTGAAACTGATACTGATAATTTCCGATGTTACATTATAAAGCATTTATCGGCCGATAATATTGGCAGTCCGATATTATCGGACATCTCTAGATATCATCAAACTTTAGACATGAGATCAATATTTATGTCCAATAATTGCGATATGCAAAGACATTTGAGTTGATGGCAGCCTTGTTTTTTCAACCAATCTTGCTCAAATTGTACAGACATGTGCTTGTCAGTCCCCTAAAAGTGTGTACCAAATTTGATGGTCATCCTGAAAGATACCAAAACGTTACAGTGGGTCTTTATGAAAGCACATTTCAAGTCCAGTAACAGCGCCACCATGTGCTGTGTTCTTTAATAAAGTGACAGCACAGGCAACACAGTAGGTGTGCTTGTTTATATTTTACCAAATTTTCATTCGTTTCTGTGCAGCCGTTCAGGATTATAAGAGTTAGTTTACATATATGAGTACAGTCCTCATTTTTTTTACAGGACATATACACATGACATATAGAATCTAGCAGTGTTATACTTAGGGATTTGGGGATGTTTCACATTTGAAATAATACGGTACCAATTCCCGGTACCTGGGAATCGAAACTGGTACTCATTGGTACCAATTGTATGTACATTTGTGTTTATAAATGTTAATTGTTTAGTGATAAAAATGTTGTTGTTTTTTGTTTTTTTTTAAACATTTGAAAACTTTGCATGCAGTTGCAATTCCAAGACATTAGTAGTGTGAAATGTACGGTGTTTTGTCGTAGTCAGAAAGTAGTCTTTGCCATGAAGCTGAAACTAGTCTTATGTTGCACTAGTGTTGTACCGATACCAATATTTTGGTACCGGTACCGGTACCAAAATTATTTCGATACTTTTCGGTACTTTTCTAAATAAAGGGGACCACAAAAAATTGCTGTATTTGAACAAAAAATCTTACAGTACATTAAACATATGTTTATTATTGCAAGTTTGTCCTTAAATAAAATACTGAACATACAAGACTAGAGTTGTCCGATAATGGCTTTTTTGCCGATATTGTCCAACTCTTAATTACCGATTCCGATATCAACCGATACCGATATATACAGTCGTGGAATTAACACATTATTATGCATACTTTTGTTGTGATGCCCCGCTGGATGCATTAAACAATGTAACAAGGTTTTCCAAAATAAATCATCTCAAGTTATGGAAAAAAATGCCGCTAAATTAGGAACCTTTGTTTGCTTACTTACTACTAAAAGACAAGTTGTCTTGTACAGGGATGTCCGATAATATCGGACTGCCGATATTATCGTCCGATAAATGCTTTGAAATGTAATATCGGAAATTATCAGTATCGGTTTCAAAAAGTAAAATTTATGACTTTTTAAAACGCCGCTGTACGGAGTGGTACACGGACGTAGGGAGAAGTACAGAGCGCCAATAAACTTTAAAGGCACTGCCTTTGCGTTTCGGCCCAATCACATAATACTTACGGCTTTAGACACACTCACAAGTGAATGCACTGCATACTTGATCAACAGCCATACAGGTCACACTGAGGGTGGCCGTATAAACAACTTTAACACTGTTACAAATATGCGCCACACTGTGAACCCACACCAAACAAGAATGACAAACACATGTTGGTAGAACATCCGCACTGTAACACAACATAAACACAACAAAACAAATACCCAGAACCCCTTGCAGTACTAACTCTTCCGGGACGCTACAATACACCCCCCCCCCAACCCCGCCCACCTCAACATGTCCCAAATTCTATGCTGCTGTTTTGAGGCATGTTAAAAAAAATAATGCACTTTGTGACTTCAATAACAAATATGGCAGTGCCATGTTGGCATTTTTTTCCATAACTTGAGTTGAAGTTGTTCTCTTATTTTGGAAAACCTTGTTACATTGTTTAATGCATCCAGCGGGGCATCAAAACAAAATTAGGCATATTAATGTGTTAATTCCACGACTGTATATATCGGATATCGGCAAAAAAGCCATTATCGGACATCTCTTGTCATGAGACAAGCAAATATAAATTAAATACACAGACAACATAAGTAAAGGAAATTAAATAAACTCGAATATACTAACAAACGAGGCATAATGATGCAATATGTACACACAGTTAGCCTAAATATAGCATATTAGCATAGATTATTAGCACTCCATGCAAGTCAATGACATCAACAAAGCTCACCTTTGTGCATTCACGCACAGCATAAAACGTTTGGTGGACAGAATGAGACAAACACGTCTTTCTGTAGCAGCGACGGAGAAAGTTGTACACAAAAACCAACTACGGTGAGTTCAAGGACCGCCAAAATTAGTAGGACAAAACGGCGCTGGCCAAATATTGTCATCAGTGAAGCATAAACACAAACATATTCAACAGTGGGCTTTCTAACAATTAGGAAGGTTTGTGTCATGTTTGTCCTCCTACAGAAACATTATTAAAACAACAAATATATGTTTCCCCATCTTTTTCCATTTTTGAAAAAGCTCCATGGAGCCACTAGGGCGGTGCTAAAGAGCAACGGGTTGCTGACCCCCGAACTAAGGTTTCGAAATATGGCACCGTTTCATTTTACTTAAATCGATACCGGGTTGTACCACCGAAATTCAGTCGGTGCCTATAAAAGTACCAAATCCGGTACCCGTCCCTAACTATTCTACACACAGAAATTCTACAAATAATATTAATTTTATTGGCGGACCAACATAATGAAAACAATAAAAGCAACATGAGATCTGATTTAGAAAAGGGCAAATCTTCGAAGGAACAGCAGCACCGGAATGCATTTTTAGGAAAATATTTCATACAGTGTAAACACATTTCTTTCCGTGAAAAGGTCAAATCACACATTCGGAGAATTGTTTTCCATTTCTTCTTCAGCAACCCTTCCTAATTTGTCCTCTGCCAGCCAGATTTACCCTCTTGTTTACAAGTTGGCGCTGTTATTATAAACTAAAGCTAATCTGCCCTTTCCTTGGCGTAGAAATTGTTGGAAACCTAACCTTTTCGGAGCTTTTTTTTTACTGTTTTGATAGCTCTCACCTTTCCATCATCCCCACAAGCACTGGAAAATAGCAAAATAGTGGGTTTACACTTAAAAAAAAAAAACACACCTTAAAAACTCGACATTGATGACATTGGAATCTTTTTGTCATTTCCATTACGAGTAAAAGCACACAATTTATTCGGAAAAAAAGTGTCTGTTTTGCTCTTGCATGAGGATGTCATCTCGTTCTGATAAAACTGTTCAGTTCAGTTTCAGTTTATTTCAAACATGCATACGATACAATGTAATGCGTCACATATTTGCAGTTGTTTCAATACAGCACACCCGAAAAGGAGTAGGAAGAAGCAGAGCTTATTTAATCCTACCCCTTTTCATACCATAGCAATTGTATCCCGTTTCCTTGTTCTTTGTAACAGACAGGTGAATAAATAAAAAATAAATAATATACCATAGTAAGTAAACACATATTAAATCCATAAATCATTTTTTATCTAAAAATGTTTTTTTTTAAAAAGGGTTCAAAATGTTCATCATAATTATTGTTCTGTGTACTTTGTGAACACTTGTAGTTTGAACAGTCTCTTAAAGTGAATCATATTGGTACTTTGTTTGATTTCTTTGGTTAATCCATTACATAATTTAATTCCACATATGGATATGCTAAAGGTTTTAAGTGTTGTACGTGCATACAAATGTTTCAAGATTTGTCTCCAAGGTTATATTTCTACTCTTTTGTTGAGAATAATTGTTGTACATTCTTGGGTAGCAGGTTATATAGTTTGTGTTGTACATCATTTTAGCTGTTTGCAAATGCACCAAATTGTTGAATTTCAATATATGTAATTTAATAAATAAAGGGTTTGTATGTTCTCTATAGCCAGCATTATGTATTATTCTAATGTATCTTCTTTGTAACACAGTTAGTGAACGAAGCGCCCATTTGTAGTTGTTTCCCGATATTTCTGCACAATAACTCAATATAGAATAGAATAACTATCGTTATATACACCCGTTCATTTTCCTGTGACGTCACATAGTGATGCCAACACAAACAAACATGGCAGATAGAACAGCAAGCTATAGCAACATTAGCTCGGATTCAGACTCGGATTTCAGCGGCTTAAGCGAATCAACAGATTACGCATGTATTGAAACGGATGGTTGTAGTGTGGAGGCAGGTAGCGAAAACGAAATTGAAGAAGAAACTGAAGCTATTGAGCCATATCGGTTTGAACCGTATGCAAGCGAAACCGACGAAAACGACACGACAGCCAGCGACACGGGAGAAAGCGAGGACGAATTCGGCGATCGCCTTCTAACCAACGATTGGTATGTGTTTGTTTGGCATTAAAGGAAACTAACAACTATGAACTAGGTTTACAGCATATGAAATACATTTGGCAACAACATGCACTTTGAGAGTGCAGACAGCCCAATTTTCATCAATTATTATATTCTGTAGACATACCCTCATGTCAGCAGGCCAGGGAAGCTAGGGTCGATATTCTTCTCTTGACGGTGTGAGCCAAGACATCCAGGGGGTTTAGCTCGCTCGTCTGCGGGAACAAACTGCCGCCATTGCTTGCCGTGCTACCGAGGGCCTTTGTCCCTGAATTGCTCACACACTCCGGCAGATTCAATGGGGGTCTGGCGGCAGATTTCTTTGACTTTATCGTTAGAAATGCATCTGCTTTGAGTGTCGCAGGATATCCACACATTCTTGCCATCTCTGTCGTAGCATAGCTTTCGTCGGTAAAGTGTGCGGAACAAACGTCCAATTTCTTGCCACTTTCGCATCTTTGGGCCACTGGTGCAACTTGAATCCGTCCCTGTTCGTGTTGTTACACCCTCCGACAACACACCGACGAGGCATGATGTCTCCAAGGTACAGAAAACAGTCAAAAAAACGGAAAATAACAGAGCTAATTTGAATCGGTGTTTGAGAAAATGGCGGATTGCTTCCCGATGTGACGTCACAACGTGACGTCATCGCTCCGAGAGCGAATACTAGAAAGGGGTTTAATTCGCCAAAATTCACCCATTTAGAGTTCGGAAATCGGTTGAAAAAATATATGGTCTTTTTTCTGCAACATCAAGGTATATATTGACGCTTACATAGGTCTGGTGATAATGTTCCCCTTTAAGGTGTGGTAGTGGGAACAAATATGGGATACAAAATAAATTACACAAGAAGTAATAAAGATAAAACTAAGAATTGAAATAAACAAACTACTATCCAATAAAAATAATAAGCAATCCTGTACAATATACAAAACACTATACAAAATACAAAATACTGTACAATATACAGAACAAGACAAGAGTACCGGAGTAATAAATAAATAAATACATTTAAAATAAATTAGTTATACACATATAGGACTATATATATATATATATATATATATATATATATATATATATATATATATATATGTATATATATATATATATATATATATATATATATATATATATATATATATATATATATATATATATATATATACATATATATATATATATATATATATATATATATATATATATATATATATATACATATATATATATATATATACATATATATATATATTTTTTATATATATATATATATATATATATATATATATATATATATATATATATATATATACACATATATATATATATATATACATATATATATATATTTTTTATATATATATATATATATATATATATATATATATATATATATATATATATATATATATATCCATCCATCCATTTTCTACCGCTTATTCCCTTCGGGGTCGCGGGGGGCGCTGGAGCCTATCTCAGCTACAATCGGGCGGAAGGCGGGGTACACCCTAGACAAGTCGCCACCTCATCGCAGGGCCAACACAGATAGACAGACAACATTCACACTCACATATATATATATATATATATATATATATATATATATATATATATATATATATATATATATATATATATATATATATAACTATAAACAATAATAGTTTATAGTTATATATATATATATATATATATATATATATATATATATATATATATATATAACTATAAACAATAATAGTTTATAGTTTGCGTTGTACATAATTTTAGCTGTTTGCATGCACCAAATTGTTGAATTTCAATATTTTTTATTTAATAAATAAAGGGTTTGTATGTTCTATATATCCAACATTATGTATTATTCTAATTGATCTTTTTTGTAACACAGATAGTGAACGAAGCGCCCATTTGTAGTTGTTTCCCCATATTTCTGCACAATAACTCAGATATGAAAACACTCGCGAGCAGTAAAGAATATGATGGGATTTTTGGTCTAGGACGGGGGTGTCTAACGTATGACCGGATCAGGCCCGCAAACAGTTTTACCCGGCCCGCGGGATGAGTTTGCTAAGTATAAAAATGAACCTGATTTTTTTTAAATGAAAGAAACTGCTGTTCTAAATGTGTCCACTGGATGTCGCAATAGCAATTCTTTGTATCTTGGACTTAGACAAGTCTAAGTCTAAGATACAAGATAGTCTAAGAATAGTAATTATTTGTATCTTTGTCGATGATGCTACTTATGCACAAAATAAACCACATCAGTCAAGGAAAATGATCAAACTACATAAATAACATACTGTAATTGAAAATTAACACCAATGAGTTGACTGAACATTATCACATAATTTATTCAGAAAAGATAAATAAGGACAAATAGAGAAAATATATTAATAACCGCAACAGGTAATTGTAAAAAAAAAAAACAACATTATGATTTGTACAATTTCAGAATGTGCTTGTTCTATTTTTAAACAAATAAAACAATCTGAAGTTGTCTTTATTTTTAAGTTATTGTGCCGTCATTTTACCAGACCGGCCCACTTGGGAGTAGATTTTTCTCCATGTGGCCCCCGATTTAAAATAAGTTTGACATCCCTGGTCTAGGACATGTTTTGCTTTATTCATTATTGACGTGTTTCTTGCTACTGTATGGCAGCATTTTACATATATGTGCATCTATTTTCATAATTTTTTTTCAATGCCTCAATTAGTATGGTTTCGGCTAATGACCTACAACTTTTTTTTAGATGTTTGATCTTTGTGTCTTGACCCTCCTTCCCATTCCGTCTCTCCACCAGGTGAAGTGTTGAGCCTGCTGGACGATCTCTTGTCCGGTTTGGGTTCGTCCTGCGTGGTACCCGGCAAGAGGAGCGGCGAACATCCCCACGCTCTGCTTTATTCTGTCGTATTCAAGTGCCTGGAGCCTGACAGTCTCTACAAGTAAGTCGGATGCCAAATTTTTCCTGGAAAAGGTAATCGCTCTGTTTTGGTTGCTCTAATTATTCCTGCCTGCGAGGTAATTTTCATGATGGAAATGGGATGTGTTGTTGTGTATGACTGTGTCGTATGAGCCGGAATTATTTGCTGGGTTCCTGTGTAGCTCTTAGAAGTATTGACCCGTTGCATAACCCTTTACATCTCAAAAACGGTTTTATTGTATCTTTTAAAGCAGGGGTCCCCAAACTTTTTGACTCGGGGGCCGCATTGGGTTAAAACAATTTGACCGGGGACTGGGCTGTATACATATATATATATATATATATATATATATATATATATATATATATATATATATATATATATATATTTTTTTTTTATAATTTAATTTAATTTTGTTTTATTTTATTTTTTTATTAACATGTACACACATACACAAGTCTCCAAGGCGTTAACCACCATGTTGCTACAATAAAAAAACAAGCAAAGAAAAATATAAAAGTGGTACCATTTTTATCATATATATATATATATATATATATATATATATATATATATATATATATATATATATATATATATATATATATATATATATATATATATAAATATAAATATAAATATATATATATATATATATATATATATATATATATATATATATATATATATATATATATATATGTATATATATATATATATATATATATATATACATATATATATATATATATATATATATATATATATATATATATATATATATATATATATATATAACGGTACCTTCTGGTACCTTCTGGTACCTGCTGATTTGTATTTGGGATCTGCATAAATCCTGAAAAATTGCGCGAGTCCACCTTTGTAGTCCGTGCCGACACCATAGTCGATAAGCTTATTCTTTTTCTCTATCTTCTTGTTATGGGACATTCATCCTCCGCTGTTGCCATTTCTAATATAAAGTAGTGTAAAGCTCTAACTTATATCTGTCCGTAAACTCGCCATGAAAGCGCTAAAACATACCGGTGTAGTGAGTGTACATTATTCACCCAAGGAACTTTAGTTAATAGAGTTCCGTTCGGACGGTTTTTCACGAGACACATTTGTTGTTGTTTCTGGATAAGTAGATGCTGCTCCGTTATTGATTTAAGTAAAGTCTGAATGTCATTAAAACAGTTAGCTCCATCTTTTGACACTTCTTCCACCCCGTCCTTGCACGCTACACCGCTACAACAAAGATGACGGAGAAAAGACGTTGTCGAAGGTGAGCCACGTAAATAAGACCGCCCACAAAACGGCGCATTTCAGAAAGCGGCTTGAAGATGATCTGTAAAACATCATCTATGCAACATTTTGACAAAAGAACCACCATTACATGTTATGTAGACCACAAGAAAGTGTTTTTAATTTTGAAAAAAAAAATAAAATAACATGACTCCTTTAATGCGCCCTATAATCCAGTGCGCATTTTATATGTAAAAAGATCAAAAATAGACCATTCATCGTGCAGTGCGCCTTATAATCCGATGTGCCCTATGGTCCGGAAAATACGGTATATGTACAGTAGATGACAGTAGTAATTCATTGAACAAACTGAGTCAAAAAACAATGTAATTCAAATGATCTATTTCCATGTATTGATGTGTACATACAGTGAATCAAGTGTCTTGAAAATTAAATATTAAAAAAAAAATCCATCTACTTCTACCATCATCTACCTCCATAAGGCCGAAGTAAGCTTGGTGGAAAACTACCATACGACCCAGTAAACTGCAGCTCTGTAGTACAGGCAGCACTCATGCAGCCCCAGACACGACCACACATACAGTATACAGTAGACACAACATTGGACAAATTCAAATCTTCAGTTTGCTTAAGGGGGACCACTGATTAGTTTAGTCTACATTTAAAACTCATCCCTGTGGTCTAGATATTATGTTTTGGATATGCTTCGGTTTGTATTTTGTGTAAACTTTGCTCCACAGTCACTTTTATAACCTGTTATTTGAGTCTGTCTGCAAGATGTTCGATTCTGGAGGCGTTCCCGGATTGCAAATGAAACCAGGCCCCACACTCTCCAAAGGTTTCATACTTTATCTTTTGAAGATGTACACTGTGAAAATATACATCTTGAATTTGCCAGTGCTATTTAAAAAAAAAAAAAAAAATCTTCATAAACATTATATAGAATCACCCGGTAACAAGATTAGGTATGGCACACCTAACCTAATTGATTCAGAGTGCATAAAAAAGTAACTTTCCGCAGCATTTATGTCCCTGTTTCCCTGTCCTATAGCCTGAAGCAGAGGCAGAGGAGCTCCTCCCACTTGACCTAATGTCCAAATAAGTACTTCCACCTCGCCGTGACATCACAACGTAGCCAAACTGCAAAACCGAGGCATCCAAGACTGCGTGCATGCTCACACTAACATGCATCAACCTTATGCACTGCAAATGATTTTCCACTTGCTAAGATTTACACATTTATTTCTAAAAAAAAAATCCTTAATTTTAAGAGCTACTTACTTATATTTAGTCATTGACTTTACATCATAATCTTAATTTTAATTTTAGCATGGATAATACATTTTATATTGTCAATTCTAGTTTAAAAATATTACAATTGAAAAAAATAACTAATTAAATAAGATATTTTGGTTATCCTCACATATAAAATCTTGATTAAAGATTATGCAGCATCCAGAGGATGCTTAATTTTAAGAATTGCAAGTTGACTAATGCTTGTTTTCAGAATAAAATACCTCTGCTTATTTCTAGATATACGGATCTTAATTTAGGATGTCTTATCAAGTAAAAATTACTAGCTGCATGGACAGATAATTTCACTAGTTTTTAATATTTTTTTTCCCTAAAATCTAGTCTTTTTATCTACTATGTCTCTCTTGCAGTGTTATTGGATGTGTTAGCATTGTTTAACACAAGTTTCCTTTAACATGGATGTTTTTTTGGGATGTGGAATGTTGCCGGTGTACCCGAATATGCAAACTCATCGTAGTGATGCTCTAACGGAGATTCGATCCTTCAAAATCTAGAATTTTATACAACACGCTAACCCAGGGGTCGGCAACCCAAAAAGTTGAAAGAGCCATATTGGCAAAAAATTAAAAGCATTATAATGAAGGCAACACATGATGTAAGTGTCTATATTAGCTATAATAGCCTACTATAGAAATGACTATGTGTCGCAGGCTGAAACAAATCTTCATTGACAAAAATTTTGAAATGTAATATTTATTCTGAACATTTTTACAACATTAGAAACCATTAGTAAATCAGAGGCTACTCAGAAGGCGAAATAACTCCTGGAAATGACTGGCTTTTAATGGCCAAAGGTATAGATGTGAGTGTCCAAGTTAAAGGAAACGGCAGGCTGTCTTCTTCTAATGGAATTATTACAATCTTTGGCAAGCTAGGTAATGTTTGCTGTGGTCTGGAACAACATGGCACACAAACAACTATCTGAAATGCAGCCAATATTACATACAGATAATGTGTCATGAGACATGCAAAACTAAATTATATACAAAGATGATAAAAGAAAAGGAAATTACATGAGCTCAAATATACCTACAAATGAGGGATAATGATGTAATATGTACATACAGCTAGCCTATATAGCATGTTAGCTTTGATTAGCTTGCAGTCATGCACTGACCAAATATGCCTGATTAGCACGCCAACAAGTCAATAACATCAACAAAGCACACCTTTGTGCATTCACGCACAGCATGAAACTTTTGGTGGACAAAATGAGACAAAGACAGAGTGGAGGATTCTACATGTAAACAAACTGTTGCGACACAGTCCACACTATGGTGAGTTCAAGAACCGCCGAAAAAAGTAGGACAAAATGATGTTCACCAAATACTCTCATCAGTGAATCATACACACAAACATATTAAACAGTGGGCTTTCTAACAATTGGGAAGGTTTGTGTCATGTTTGTCCTCAAACAAAAAATATACTAAAACAAAAAAAAAGATTTTCCCCCCCATCTTTTTCCATTTTCAATGCTTTTAAAAAAATGCTCCAGGGTGCCACTAGGACGGCACTAAAGACTTGCTGACCACCACGCTAAACCGCATGGCTACTTTGCTGTGTCAAAGCATCTTCTTGATGGAGGACGTTGAGTGAAATGACTTGTGAGTAGAGATGTCCGATAATATCGGACTGCCGATATAAATGGTTTAAAATGTAATATCGGAAATTATCGGTATCGGTTTCAAAAAGTAAAATGTATGACTTTTTAAAACGCAGCTGTACGGAGTGGTACACGGACGTAGGGAGAAGTACAGAGCGCCAATAAACCTTAAAGGCACTGCCTTTGCGTGCCGGCCCAATTACATAATATCTACGGCTTTTCACACACACACAAGTGAATGCAATGCATACTTGCTCAACAGCCATACAGGTCACACTGAGGGTGGCCGTATAAACAACTTTAACACTGTTACAAATATGCGCCACACTGTGAACCCACACCAAACAAGAATGACAAACACATTTCGGGAGAACATCCGCACCGTAACACAACATAAACACAACAGAACAAATACCCAGAACCCCTTGCAGCACTAACTCTTCCGGGATGCTACAATATACACCCCCCGCCAAACCCCCCCCAACTCTCAGGGAGAGCATGTCCCAAATTCCAAGTTGCTGTTTTGAGGCATGTTAAAAAAAATAATGCACTTTGTGACTTCAATAATAAATATCTCAGTGCCATGTTGGCATTTTCTTCCATAACTTGAGTTGATTTATTTTGGAAAACCTTCTTACATTGTTTAATGCATCCAGCGGGGCATCACAACAAAATTAGGCATAATAATGTGTTAATTGTGTTGAACCAGGGACGGCGTGGCGCAGTGGAAGAATGGCCGTGCGCGACCCGAGGGTCCCTGGTTAGATCCCCACCGAGTACCAACCTCGTCATGTCCGTTGTGTCCTGAGCAAGACACTTCACCCTTGCTCCTGATGGGTGCTGGTTAGCGCCTTGCATGGCAGCTCCCTCCATCAGTGTGTGAATGGGTGTGTGAATGGGTAAATGTGGAAGTAGTGTCAAAGCGCTTTGAGTACCTTGAAGGTAGAAAAGCGCTATACAAGTACAACCCATTTATCATTTATCATAATTCCACGACTGTATATATCGGTATCGGTTGATATCGGAATCTGTAATTAAGAGTTGGACAATATCGGAATATCGGATATCGGCAAAAAAGCCATTATCGGACATCTCTAAAAAAATACCTAAGGTATTTCCAAGTTTAATTTCTATATTATTGAGGGGCAGCACGGTTGACCAGGGGTTAGTGCATGTGCCTCACAATACGAAGGTCCTGAGTTCAATCCCGATCTTTCTGTATGGAGTTTGCATGTTCTCCCCGTGACTGCGTGGGTTCCCTCCGGGTACTCCGGCTTCCTCCCACCTCCAAAAACATGCACCTGGGAATAGGTTGATTGGCAACACTAAATTGGCCCTAGTGTGTGAATGTTGTCTGTCTATCTGTGTTGACCCTGCGATGAGGTAGCGACTTGTCCAGGGTGTACCCCGCCTTCCACCCGAATGCAGCTGAGAAAGACCCCGAAAGGGACAAGCGGTAGAAAATGGATGTCCCGTTGAGGCATGCACTGTCTTCCGGGATGCTGTAGGAGAAGTTTGACAGGGCTTTGGCAATGCAACCACCAGCAATGTTGTCCAAAACATGGGGGTTTCTAGATCTCTTCTATCATCAGCCAAGAATGTCTGATAAAATGCATGATTTCAAGCCTGAGAAATGTTAACAGCCTCTATAGTCAAGTACATCTTCATCCAGACAAAGTAAAACAGGACGGCATCCCACAGTTTGGAGATTCCAGCGTGAAGTTAGTACACATAGTCTGTATGAAAGGACACAGGGTCACCATGCAAAGCAGTAACAATAAGACAGAAGCCCTGTTGGAGGTCATGCTGACTTGTGGCTATAAAAGCTAACAGTGTACGTTGGGAGGGTTGGGGGGGGGGGGGGGGGGGTTCTCCTGTTTGCCAAAGCAAATGTCTGAAGGCGATTAGCACTAACTGGCCAGGGTTCGTTTTGGCTCACCTTTACCCGGAGGTACAACTCCATTCACTGATAGGTGTTGGACTCTCATCACTGTCTCTTCTCATCAAATGCGAGCCATGGGGTCTTTTTCACTTTCCACACTTAAGACAGGCTGGCCATGAAGTCCAAAACAAACAGCCGTGCTCAAGTGTCACACTGTGCACCGGATGAAAGGGAAAGAGCTTTGCGGTAAAATCAACTATTCTGCAAATGGCAGGTCCAAAAGGTGATAAATATGATTAAATGATGGAGGAATCTGCTACGCACTTGCTGAACTCCAAGGTTCCAGTACATTTACCGAATTAAAAAAAAAAAAGATAGTTCAAATCCTAATAAAGGTTGTTCGAGGTCCCTTCTAATGCAAAATGATGTTCCATAAGTCTGTGTTTTTCAGCCACTAGTGTGCCGTGAGATACAGTCTGGTGTGCCGTGGGAGATTATGTAATTTCACCTATTTGGGGTAAAAATATCAAGTAATTATAGTCTGCAAATAATGTGCCGTTGTTGAGTGTCGGTGCTGTCTAGAGCTCGGCAGCGTAACCCATACTTGCCAACCCTCCCGGATTTTCCGGGAGACTCCCGAAATTCAGCGACTCTCCCGAAAACCTCCCGGGACAAATTTTCTCCCGAAAATCTCCCGAAATTCAGGCGGAGCTGGAAGCCACGCCCCCTCCAGCTCCATGCGGACCTGAGTGACGTCAGGTGCGCAACACCACATAAATCGTTGGCCAACCAAAAAGTAACCCCAGTGCGCTATAGCCAACATTCACCAGGAGATGGCAACAGACAAACATAGATAACTCTATTACATTATTCCCCTTTTAGAAATGTATAGAAGTTACTCAAAATAAATAAACAACCCAACCAAAAAATGCAGCAGCTCAATTAAAAAACTGTACTTAAGCCACATTTATATATATATATATATATATACATAAGAAATACTTGACTTTCAGTGAATTCTAGCTATATATATATTTATTTTATTATATATATATATATATATATATATATATATATATATATATATATATATATATATATATATATATATATATATATATATATATATATAAAAGAAATACTTGAATTTCAGTGTTCATTTATTTACACATATACACACACATAACACTTATCTACTCATTGTTGAGTTAAGGGTTGAATTGTCCATCCTTGTTCTATTCTCTGTCACTATTTTTCTAACCATGCTGAACACCCTTTCGCAAGTACCCAGAAAGGTTTTGAGTACCACCAAAAAAACTGAATCTCTGAAGACAGTATACAAATCTGTGTTAAAGGTGTACAAATACTGTTTGTATAATAAGCATGTTATTGTTTACAAATGAGGGTTAAGAGTTCAGTACTAAAAAAAAAAAAAAAAGAATGTGGCTTAAGTACAGTTTTTTTAATTGAGCTGCTGCATGTTTTGGTTGGGTTGTTTATTTATTTTGAGTAACTTCTACATTTCTAAAAGGGGAGGAATGTAATAGAGTAATCTATGTTTGTCTGTTGCCATCTCCTGGTGAATGTTGGCTATAGCGTACTGGGGTTACTTTTTGAATGGCCAACGATTTAGGTGGTGTTGCGCACCTGACGTCAAGTGTGTGAGTCTGTTCTGAAGTCTACAGTAAAGAGACTACTTCATTACCTCGCCTGTTTATTGCCTCCAACTCAATATATTACAACAACATTGCTGTTTACGGCAGACAAACTGCTTTACGGTAGAATAAAACATGACTGCTGTTGTTTTGTGTTGTTACTGTGCTGGGAGGACGTTAATGAAACCGCCTAACAATAAACCCACATAACAAACCAAGAACTCGCCCTCGATCATTCTACAGTTATAACGTGTTTGGGCAGGCACGCTGTTTATATTGTGGGAAAGCGGACGTGAATACAGGCTGTTGACACGTCACTCAGGTCCGCATGGAGCTGGAGGGGGCGTGGCTTCCAGCTCCGCCTGAATTTCGGGAGATTTTCGGGAGAAAATTTGTCCCGGGAGGTTTTCGGGAGAGGCGCTGAATTTCGGGAGTCTCCCGGAAAATCCGGGAGGGTTGGCAAGTATGGTTTAAAGTCATACCCAACAATTGCGACAATGACTTTTTACTGTCAATATCGGCTGCTGAGTTTCATTTTTTAATGATTTCTGCTGGTGGTGTGCCTCCGGATTTTTTTCAATGAAAAAAATGTGCCTTGGATTAAAAAAAAGGTTGAAAAACAATGCCATAAGTAATACAGTATGTGTGACTAAAGCCAGGTTATGAGCATGAATAGTGATAAAAAATATTTCACTTTTGAGAGAACACATTAGATCAGGGGTCCCCAAACTTTTTGACTCGGGGGGCCGCGTTGGGTTAGAAAAATCTGGCAGAGGGCCGGGCTTTATATACAAACGCATATATATATGTATATACACGTTATGTGAGGAAAAAACACAGAGGCTATTTCATTCCTACAAGCCTGTTTCGCAGGTTTCCCTGCTCTTCAGGGGAGTTTATAAAACAATAAACTTCCCTGAAGAGCAGGGACACCTGCGAAACCGGCTTGTAGGGATAAAATGGCCCGAGCTCATCTAAGATGGACTGATGCAAAGTGGAAAAAGTGTTCTGTGGTCTGACGAGTCCATATTTCAACTTGTTTTTGGAAACTGTGGACGTGGTGTCCTCCGGACCAAAGAGGAAAAGAACCATCCAGATAGTTATAGGCGCAAAGTTTAAAGGGGAACATTATCACAATTTCAGAAGGGTTAAAACAATTAAAAATCAGTTCCCAGTGGCTTATTTTATTTTTCTAATTTTTTTTCAAAATTTTACCCATCACGCAATATCCCTGAAAAAAGCTTAAAAGTGCCTGATTTTAACCATCGTTATATACACCCGTCCATTTTCCTGTGACGTCACACAGTGATGCCAATACAAACAAACATGGCGGAAAGAACAGCAAGGTATAGCGACATTAGCTCGGATTCAGACTCGGATTTCAGCGGCTTAAGCGATTCAACAGATTACGCATGTATTGAAACGGATGGTTGTAGAAACTGAAGCTATTGAGCCATATCGGTTTGAACCGTATGCAAGCGAAGCCGACGAAAACGACCCGACAGCCAGCGACACGGGAGAAAGCGAGGACGAATTTGGCGATCGCCTTCTAACCAACGATTGGTATGTGTTTGTTTGGCATTAAAGGAAACTAACAACTATGAACTAGGTTTACAGCATATGAAATACATTTGGCAACAACATGCACTTTGAGAGTGCAGACAGCCCATTTCAGGCGCGCTAAGAACATATATTTTTCCACTATTTCAGCACTCAGGTTAACCATACCTAAATAGACACAAAATACTGCATTACACAAGACTACCCGAATCTACTCGAATAATTGAAAAAAATAAATGTTTTTAAGCTAAATTATTGCTAAACACAGTTTATGTATAATAATTTCCGTAAAACCGCGAGTAATGAATAAAGTTTTCATCAATTAATATATTCTGTAGACATACCCTCATCCGCTCTCTTTTCCTGAAAGCTGATCCGTCCAGTTTTGGAGTTGATGTCAGCATCTGCTTTGAGTGTCGCAGGATATCCACACATTCTTGCCATCTCTGTCGTAGCATAGCTTCCGTCGGTAAAGTGTGCGGAACAAACGACTGACCATTTCGTCGGCTTTCCCCACAGCCTCGTATTTTGAACAAATTTTGTCCAATTTCTTGCCACTTCCGCATCTTTGGGCCACTGGTGCAACTTGAATCCGTCCCTGTTTGTATTGTTACACCCTCCGACAACACACCGACGAAAGTGAGAAAATGGCGGATTGCTTCCCGATATGACGTCACAACGTGACGAAAAATAGAAAGGCGTTTAATTCGCCAAAATTCACCCATTTAGAGTTTGGAAATCGGCTAAAAAAATAAATTGTCTTTTTTCTGCAACATCAAGGTATATATTGACGCTTACATAGGTCTGGTGATAATGTTCCCCTTTAAAAGCCAGCATCTGTGATGGTATGGGGGTGTATTAGTGCCCAAGGCATGGGTAACTTACACATCTGTGAAGGCACCATTAATGCTGAAAGGTACATACAGGTTTTGGAGCAACATATGTTGCCATCCAAGCAACGTTATCATGGACGCCCCTGCTTATTTCAGCAAGACGATGCCAAGAGTGCCGGTACTAGATTGGCCTGCCTATCTCCCATTGAAAATGTGTGGCACATTATAAAGCGTAAAATACGACTGTTGAACAACTTAAGCTGTACATCAAGCAAGAATGGGAAAGAATTCCACCTGAAAAACTTCAAAAATTGGTCTCCTCAGTTCCCATATGTTTACTGAGTGTTGTTAAAAGGAAAGGCCATGTAACACAGTGGTAAAAAACTACTTATTTGCTATGTGTTGCTGCCATTTAATTTAGTTAATAATTATTTGCCCCCAAAAAATGAAGTTTCTCAGTTGGAACATTAAATATCTTGTCTTTGCAGTCTATTCTATTGAATATAAGTTGAAAGGGATTTGCAAATGATTTGTATTTACGATTTACACAACGTGCCATCTTCACTGGTTTTGGGGTTTGTAATACATACATAATTGAACGTTTAATTCAATTCAATTCAAGGGATGACTGTTATCAGGAAAACCAAGATGACTCGACTTTATGGAAGGAAACAAATCTGAATGAGATCATTTTACAAGTCTTTAGAGACAGGAAGTGAAGCCGGTTAGAGGACATGTTCCTCAGTTCTTAGTTTTGTTTCTACACACCTGCAGATAGAGGAGCAAACAAAGCATCATCGTGTTGTTGTGGCTGTCACTGGACACATTGAAACTTTTATGGTTATAAGTTGTCCTACTGTGTGTTTGGTGGCCTTGGTATGTTTTGAGAACCTCAACTTTGTCCCTCAAAGAAGCCACCTTGATCCAAAGCTGTGGGAAATGTACCCCCTTTTAATCCTTGGATTATATGACAACATAAACAATATACACATCAAAAAAGACTCAGTAACTTCACAAGGATGGCGTTCCCTAAAAACGTGCTACTATTTGAATAATGACCATTGGCTTAATTTAAGGAATCTGGCCTTTATTTAAAAAAAATAAATAAATACTGCAAAAAAAAGAGTGCTATTGAAATTTTTGTTGCACTGTTATCTTTGTTTATGCATTCTTCACCGTGTTGTTTTGGACTGATAAGGGGAGAATTTACGTAGAAATTACGTCTGAAGGCACATCTGTTTGCAGCCAAGCTCACTGTCTAAATCAAGAGCCAGATAAAGCCTCCAGTGGAATTGGCTTTCGACTTGATCGTGACCAAGGCTGCTTTGGCAGCAGTGTTTCCCTTTCATTTCGTACGTCAGACTCCCATTTCAAAAGCTGCCTTTTTTTTTTTTTTTAAATGACCATTGAAAGTAAAATACCATTAGGAACATTTTTTTTTTCAAATACAATAATAAATAAATAAATATATAAATAAATAAAATGAACTTTTAAAAAGTAGAAAATTAAAATAAAATTCGATCTGGTAACTTCTGAATAAAATTGGATTAGACCTTTTTTTGAAAGGAAAAAAGCGAAACTCAGCATTTAAATGTAAGGTTTTAAAGCTGTAGACTTTCAAGAAAATATGATTTTCATTGAGGATCACAATAGTCCTAAGTATGGGATTTTAAACCAAAAATGTGTTTTGTTTTTTTTCAAATAAATGCATCAAAATTAATATTGTTATACAAACCCCGTTTCCATATGAGTTGGGAAATTGTGTTAGATGTAAATATAAACGGAATACAATGATTTGCAAATCATTTTCAACCCATATTCAGTTGAATGCACTACAAAGACAACATATTTGATGTTCAAACTCATAAACTTAATTTTTTTTTGCAAATAATAATTAACTTAGAATTTCATGGCTGCAACACGTGCCAAAGTAGTTTGGAAAGGGCATGTTCACCACTGTGTTACATGGCCTTTCCTTTTAACAAAACTCAGTAAATGTTTGGAAACTGAGGAGACACATTTTTTAAGCTTCTCAGGTGGAATTCTTTCCCATTCTTGCTTGATGTACAGCTTAAGTTGTTCAACAGTCCGGGGGTCTCCGTTGTGGTATTTTAGGCTTCATAATGCGGCACACATTTTCAATGGGAGACAGGTCTGGACTACAGGCAGGCCAGTCTAGTACCCGCACTCTTTTACCATGAAGCCACGTTGATGTAACACGTGGCTTGGCATTGTCTTGCTGAAATAAGCAGGGGCGTCCATTGTAACGTTGCTTGGATGGCAACATATGTTACTCCAATACCTGTATGTACCTTTCAGCATTAATGGCGCCTTCACAGATGTGTAAGTTACCCATGTCTTGGGCACTAATTCACCCCCATACCATCACAGATGCTGGCTTTTCAACTTTGCGCCTATAACAATCCGGATGGTTATTTTCCTCTTTGGTCCGAAGGACACGACGTCCACAGTTTCCAAAAACAATTTGAAATGTGGACTCGTCAGACCACAGAACACTTTTCCACTTTGTATCAGTCCATCTTAGATGAGCTCAGGCCCAGCGAAGCCGACGGCATTTCTGGGTGCTGTTGATAAACGATTTTCGCCTTGCATAGGAGAGTTTTAACTTGCACTTACAGATGTAGCGACCAACTGTAGTTACTGACAGTGGGTTTCTGAAGTGTTCCTGAGCCCATGTGGTGATATCCTTTACACACTGATGTCGCTTGTTGATGCAGTACAGCCTGAGGGATCGAAGGTCACGGGCTTAGCTGCTTACGTGCAGTGATTTCTCCAGATTCCCTGAACCCTTTGATGATATTACGGACCGTAGATGGTGAAATCCCTAAATTCCTTGCAATAGCTGGTTGAGAAAGATTTTTCTTAAACTGTTCAACAATTTGCTCACGCATTTGTTGACAAAGTGGTGACCCTCGCCCCATCCTTGTTTGTGAATGACTGAGCATTTCATGGAATCTACTTTTATACCCAATCATGGCACCCACCTGTTCCCAATTTGCCTGTTCACCTGTGGGATGTTCCAAATAAGTGTTTGATGAGCATTCCTCAACTTTATCAGTATTTATTGCCACCTTTCCCAACTTCTTTGTCACGTGTTGCTGGCATCAAATTCTAAAGTTAATGATTATTTGCAAAAAAAAAAATGTTTATCAGTTTGAACATCAAATATGTTGTCTTTGTAGCATATTCAACTGAATATGACTTGACAATGATTTGCAAATCATTGTATTCCGTTTATATTTACATCTAACACAATTTCCCAACTCATATGGAAACAGGGTTTGTAATTTACTGACACATACGATGCGATGAAGTGGTGACTTGTCCAGGGTGTATCCCGCCTTCCAGCCCGAATACAGCTGAGATAGGCTCCAGCACCCCCCACGACCACAAAAGGGACAAGCAGTAGAAAATGGATGGATGGATATATACAGAGCTTTAATAACTTCACCCAAAACAATCCATTGTGCACTTCATAATTTATATTTGTGTGTTTTTTCTAGTTAAAATAAGGCAAAAATGTAAAAAAATAGTCAATAGTAAATACAGCTTATGTATTTCTGTAACATCTGGAGTGGGTTGAAAGGTTTAACATTGAGCCTTTCTGGAAGGGATCCATTTGAGTCTTAAGTGTACTGATTTTATTTGGGGATGACAAAAAATGCTACAAAAATAATGCATCGAAATGAATGATGTTATAATTTATTGACATAGTCAATACTCTGATTACGACACCCCAAACATTCCATTTTGCACTTCATAATTTGTAATTATGTCTATTAGGTGTGTAGTTGTGAGATATAAAATATTTACATACAATCAAAATGTAAAATAATATTTCATATAAAATAAATAAAGGATATTGACGTAAAAAACAAAATATGTCAAGACTGAGTCTTGGGCTGAGAATCAAGACAATTGTTATACCGTATTTTTCGGACTATAAGTCGCAGTTTTTTTCATAGTTTGGCCGGGCTCCAGTGCGACTTATATATGTTTTTTTTTCTTCTTTATTATGCCTTTTCGGCAGGTGTGACTTATACTCCGGTGCGACTTATACTCCGAAAAATACGGTAGTTCCTATTAGGGCTGAAAGTGATAAAAAGATTTATGTTTTGAAAAAAATTATGTACAGTACTGATTGATTTCAATATTAATAATGGGCCTCAAGGAACGTACTTGTGAGTTTTTAAAAAAAATATATAAATTACGCAAAAATAAAAAAGTGGGAGTACTAATTATTCCTTTGATTTGTACCCCATTTTTAAAATATTTTTCTTGGATGACTCGGACGTCATTGTCTGTTGTCCAAAGAACTTCTGTAGTGTTCTCCAGTGTTTTGGCAATCTATGTGTAGCGGCAGGGACATGATGACATCATCATATAATTTGTATGTATTTTTTTAATAGGCTATAAAAATGTGTTATATTTTTAGTTATTAATGTCGACATATTTTTTTTCCTTAGATTTTGTTATTTTTCAATTGTTTATTTTATTTCTACAATATAAGAAGGGCAGCACTTTGTTCTCCCCTGGTTTATTCACATCCTTCCATTTTCTACTGCTTGTCCCTTTTCGGGTTGAATTTTAATATTTAGTTTGACAGCGAGGTAAACAGTCCTTCAGGGTAGAGATAAAACAAATAAATTAGGTTGTTTATTGAGTCTTCACAATGAAGTTACTGTAAAACCAATTTCACAAATGAAGGTACATTATTATACGCATTAAGTGCACATACATGTAGGAATCACGATAAACCAACAATACAGTTTAACTCTAATTTTCTGACAAATATTGTAGTCAATGGGCCCCATTCAGCAACCGTTCTTAAGAACAAATTTTGTTCTTAGGCCCACTTACGAAGTTTTTAAGGAGATTTTTGGATTCAGTAATGTTTTCTTAGCTGACGTGCGGTGAGGTTGATGGCTGGTGAGGCACTGACTTCATCACAGTCAGATTTACAAACATATGAACCCTAAAGAGTATCTTATTCACCATTTGATTGGCAGCAGTTAACGGGTTATGTTTAAAAGCTCATACCAGCATTCTTCCCTGCTTGACACTCAGCATCAAGGGTTGGAATTGGGGGTTAAATCACCAAAAATTATTCCCGGGCGCGGTGCCGCTGCTGCCCACTGCTCCCCTCACATCCCAGGGGGTGATTAAGGTGATGGGTCAAATGCAGAGGACACATTTCATTACACCTAGTGTGTGTGTGACAATCATTGGTACTTTAACTTAACTTTAACTTTACACATACAAACTGTAGCACACCAAAAAGCACATTTAATTAAAAAAAAACGTTATTATGATCTTACCTTTATGTAATATATTGAGTTGGAGGCAATAACCACAAGGTGATGAAGTACGTCTCTCTACTGTAGACTTCAGAACAGACTCAACACACTTGACGTCAGGTGCGCAACACCACGTAAATCGTTGGCCAACCAAAAAGTAACCCCAGTACGCTATAGCCAACATTCACCAGGAGATGGCAACAAACAAACATAGATCACTCCATTACATTCCTCCCCTTTTAGAAATGTAGAAGTAAGTTACTCAAAAGAAATAAACAACCCAACCAAAAAATGCAGCAGCTCAATAAGAAGCCAAAAAGTGCAAAAACAATAATGTTCGTGTTGGAGGAGTTGTGAATGAATGAAATATGAAATCGGTGCTGCAGTCTGCAGGTGTACCTAATGTTGTGTCCCTGCAGTCGTTCACGGCTCCTGCGGCGCGAGCATTGTTGTTTTTGCACTTTTTGGCTTCTTGTTAAGTGACTTTTTTTGGGTGGATTCGGTCTTGCACGTGGAGGGTTTGGGTGTGGGCTTTGGTTGGTGTGGCGCTCCCGTCGGGGGATGCATTAACCGGCACCAGGAGGCAGGATTACGCGAGCCTCAGCCAGTGCGTCTTCGCAGCAGTTTTATGATTGCTCAGCACAAGAAATACTTTACACACATACAGTTGTTGACAAAATACACTGTACATTATATACCTCAGCTAACTAAACTATGGAAATGTATAATATAATTCATATAGCAATACGGTCTCACTGCACAGCAGGCCAGCAGTTAGCCGAGTCCGCAATCCATGGTGAGGCACAACGTAGTGAAGTGCCTCAACTGGCTGCTGTTCACCGCACCGTCTCTTAGTATTTGAACGGCAAATGTGAAAATTCAGCGATTTTGAATAAAAATAATCTAAAACTGGTGAAGTTAAATGGAAAATAACTTTATAGTATAATCACTGGATACATTAAACAATTTAATTAATTTTTTTTTCTTTTTATATATTTTTTCTTTCCATGATGGCCTTTAGTGACTGCACGTCACTGTCATTGTCATAATAACACTTAAGTCATACATGAACAACGAGATTTTGTTTGAGCTTTGTCCAGCGACATAGAAACTGCATTGATGTGCAGGTTGACAATAGTTTACATTTTAGCATTGTCAGGAAGATCGCGATAAGAGGGACGTGGGAGTGGGAACAGTCAGATGTCTGATGGGTGTTACATTGATGTTGCAGCAATGCAATGACCAGAGCACAATTATTGAGGTGGTGAAGAGTGAGGTAATAAATGGTCCGGGGCAGGCTGTTCATTTAGCAGTCTCACAGCCTGGGGATACAGACTGTGAGACATTCTGGTGGTCCTGGCGCGAATCGATCTATACCTCCTTCCAGAGGGTAGCAGGTTGAAGAGGCCATGTGCTGGGTGGTATCTGTCCTTACGGATGTTGTGTACTCGCTTTAGGCAGCGAGTTGTGTACATGGCACTCATCTCTGGGAGTATCGTCCTTGTAATATTCCCCGCCGCTTTAACCACTCGCTGGAGGGCCTGTTGGTTCGCTTTAGTGCAGCTAGCAAACTAGCTAGCTATAATTTGGTCGTTTATGAACACGTCATGAATTTGAGTGGACTCTTCTTAAGAAATCACTTAGGAAGAAAGATAAGAGGAAAAGTTAAGAACTCATTGCCGAATGGGCCCCAATGTTTGGTGGAACGTTAATGTCGTGAGAGGGTAGCAAATATATCACTGGGAAGCTATAAATAAATACATGTTTGGGAAACACTGGCCTTGTTTCTCATTGATTGTTTTATGTAGCTTCCATTTGTTTTTTTTTGTTTTTGTAGCGCTATGCATTTGTAGACAATTCCCTCATTCTCTACAAACTGCCTTGCATCTTCCTGATTACTCCTCAGCTGCTTCTAATTGTCTGCGAAAGTGAGTCTCCAGACCAGACAGTCCATTTGTTGGAATTCCTTTACCACCCCATCCATCTTTTTGTTGGCCTGTAAGCCCTTTTATTTCCTTTTGTTTTTCTCCCCATCAATTCACCCTTCTGGGCACCCGGGGACCTGTGAAAAAACCGCAGCGGAATCGCACGAATTTGCAGCAAAGCGTGGAATTGTCTTCGCTTACCTGCAAAATGTGGAAGTGTGTAAACATTAACAGCATGAGCTACTTTTCCTTTTTCCTTTTTCTTTCTTTATGCGCGTCAAATATTCTGAGCCAGTGGTTACACAAGACGCACTCAAAAACCAAAAAAGGTCAGTTGTTCGTTCTAAAATGACCCATGCAACCTTTCCAAAAAATGACTCATGAGCATTTGGGGGATAGGGTTTATTATATGTTGTCCATCACTCTCTCGCTCTCGCTCTCTACTCGGCAGTACATCAATTCTCTTTTGTTTTCATTTCCTTTTGCCTCCTCTTTCTTTTCTTTCCAGTGTCTTCTTCTCCATCCAAAATGTAATAAGTGGACGACCAGATGAAACTGATGTCGAAAGTAAGCAGGTATTGCTGCTGGGTTGCACCATATGAGCGAGTTCCGTGGACCGCTTTGATTGATAAAGAGACAGAAGAAGACGTATTTACTTCAAATATCTGCTATATAAGATGTTGTCACTATTATTTTGGGCGGCAGAGCGCTGCTGATCTGCAAGATTTGAGGATTTCCAACTTGTCAGATATTCTAAGCTGCCATAAATTCTTGCGGCGGCGAAGAACAATCCTATGCAGCCTCGGATTGATTTGTGGGCCCGCTCAACTGATGTGTGTCCAAAATGCTGATGTCATGGAAAAGGCGTTCCCTCAGCATGCCAAAAATACTGTCCTAATTGACCCTCCCTTACCGTGCCTGTTGGTACCCTGAGCTTTCTTGTCTCGTCATCTCTCGTTCGGACGTCCAACCATCCACTCGCTCATTCGATTAGTGGGAAATGGTCTCTTTAATGGCAACGCAGTTCATTTGCACGCGCACTTGTTCCGCATTTGTCCACCTCGTTGCATGCTGAGCTTTTCGAAAACCGTGCTGCAAGGTCAATGCCGGCCAGACAAGCACGGAGTTAGTTAAAGTTCAAGTTAAAGGCCCAGTGAAATGCGATTTTCTTATTTAAACGGGGATAGCAGGTCCATTCTATGTGTCATACTTGATCATTTCGCGATATTGCCATATTTTTGCTGAAAGGATTTAGTAGAGAATATCGACGGTCGCTGATAAAAAAGCCTTGCCTGTACCGGAAGTAGCAGACGAGTAGCGTGACGTCACAGGTTGTGGAGCTCCTCACATCTGCACATTGTTTACAATCATGGCCACCAGCAGCGAGAGCGATTCGGACCAAGAAAGCGACGATTTCCCCATAAATTTGAGCGAGGATGAAAGATTTGTGGATGAGGAAAGTGAGAGTGAAGGACTAGAGGGTAGTGGGAGCGATTCAGATAGGGAAGATGCTGTGAGAGGCGGGTGGGACCTGATATTCAGCTGGGAATGACTAAAACAGTAAATAAACAATTAGCCACAACACAACCAGGCTTATATTTAATATGCCACAAATTAATCCCGCATAACAAACACCTCCCCCCTCCCGTCCATATAACCCGCCATTACAACTCAAACACCTGCACAACACACTCAATCCCACAGCCCAAAGTACCGTTCACCTCCCCAAAGTTCATACAGCACATATATTTCCCCAAAGTCCCCAAAGTTACGTACGTGACATGCACATAGCGGCACGCACGTACGGGCAAGCGATCAAATGTTTGGAAGCCGCAGCTGCATGCGTACTCACGGCACCGCGTCTGCGTATCCAACTCAAAGTCCTCCTGGTAAGAGTCTTTGTTGTCCCAGTTCTCCACAGGCCAATGGTAAAGCTTGACTGTCATCTTCCGGGAATGTAAACAATGAAACACCGGCTGTGTTATCCGGCACAACAGTCAGGGGGTGCATTCTACGGCGGGGGTGCGTTATCCGGCACAACACCTGCCGCAATACACCGCTTCCCACCTACAGCTTTCTTCTTTGCTGTCTCCATTGTTCATTGAACAAATTGCAAAAGATTCACCAACACAGATGTCCAGAATACTGTGGAATTTTGCGATGAAAACAGACGACTTAATAGCTGGCCACCATGCTGTCCCAAAATGTCCTCTACAATCCGTGACGTCACGCGCAGGCGTCATCATACCGGCAGGATATTTAAAATTGCACTTTAGTAAGCTAACCCGGCCGTATTGGCATGTGTTGCAATGTTAAAGGGGAACATTATCACCAGACCTATGTAAGCGTCAATATATACCTTGATGTTGCCGATAAAAGACCATATTTTTTTTTAACCGATTTCCGAACTCTAAATGGGTGAATTTTGGCGAATTAAACGCCTTTCTAATATTCGCTCTCGGAGCGATGACGTCACATCGGGAAGCAATCCGCCATTTTTCAAACACCGAGTCAAATCAGCTCTGTTATTTTCCGTTTTTCGACTGTTTTCCGTACCTTGGAGACATCATGCCTCGTCGGTGTGTTGTCGGAGGGTGTAACAACACGAACAGGGACGGATTCAAGTTGCACCAGTGGCCCAAAGATGCGAAAGTGGCAAGAAATTGGACGTTTGTTCCCCACACCCCGACGAAAGCTATGCTACGACAGAGATGGCAAGAATGTGTGGATATCCTGCGACACTCAAAGCAGATGCATTTCCAACGATAAAGTCAAAGAAATCTGCCGCCAGACCCCCATTGAATCTGCCGGAGTGTGTGAGCAATTCAGGGACAAAGGACCTCGGTAGCACGGCAAGCAATGGCGGCAGTTTGTTCCCGCAGACGAGCGAGCTAAACCCCCTGGATGTCTTGGCTCACACCGTTCCTTATCCCACCGAAGATGATCAAGAGAAGAATATCGACCCTAGCTTCCCTAGCCTGCTGACATGAGGGTATGTCTACAGAATATATTAATTGATGAAAATTGGGGTGTCTGCACTCTCAAAGTGCATGTTGTTGCCAAATGTATTTCATATGCTGTAAACCTAGTTCATAGTTGTTAGTTTCCTTTAATGCCAAACAAACACATACCAATCGTTGGTTAGAAGGCGATCGCCGAATTCGTCCTCGTTTTCTCCCGTGTCGCTGGCTGTCGTGTCGTTTTCGTCGGTTTCGCTTGCATACGGTTCAAACCGATATGGCTCAATAGCTTCAGTTTCTTCTTCAATTTCGTTTTCGCTACCTGCCTCCACACTACAACCATCCGTTTCAATACATGCGTAATCTGTTGAATCGCTTAAGCCGCTGAAATCAGAGTCTGAATCCGAGCTAATGTCGCTATAGCTTGCTGTTCTTTCCGCCATGTTTGTTTGTGTTGGCTTCACTATGTGACGTCACAGGAAAATGGACGGGTGGTTAAAATCAGGCACTTTGAAGCTTTTTTTAGGGATATTGCGTGATGGGTAAAATTTTGAAAAAAACTTTGAAAAATATAATAAGCCACTGGGAACTGATTTTTAATGGTTTTAACCATTCTGAAATTGTGATAATGTTCCCCTTTAAGATTCCATCATTGATATATAAACTATCAGACTGCGTGGTCGGTAGTAGTGGGTTTCAATAGGCCTTTAACATGGGACATCATTGGTGTTGGGTGCAGTTGGGTGTTCCGACAGGACATTGACACCAAACATATGTCAAAAGTGGTAAAGGAATGGCTAAATCAGGCTAGAATTAAGGTTTTGGAAGGGCCTTCCCAGAGTCTTTACAAGTGTATGTAAACTTTTGATCGTGACTGTATTTGGAAAGCTGACATGTTTGTCATTCGGGTCAAATGTGTGAGTAAATGTTAAAGACCTCCTAAGGGTTAAGGTCAAGTATGTATGAATGTGTGTGTGTTAGTTCAATTCCTTACGACCCTTGTGGGGTCTGACAGCTTGGTCCCCACCAAGTGTCGGACGCTTAAGTGTATATACTCGCATGTGTGTGAGAGAATGTGTGTGTTCCAGTTTCAAGGACACATTTCACACTAAAGACCAGCTAATTGGAGGAGAGCTTGTTAAACCGGGGACAAAGGCCAAGTCCCCTATTATTGAGGAAACGGCTGCTTTTCGGGGGGTCAAGGTTAGGGTTAGTTTTGGTTGCCTGTGATTTTGTTTACGGTATGTCTATGTAAAAAAAAAAAAAAACTTAGATGTGATGGTGGGTGGCCGTGAAGGTTTTGTGCGTGTCTCGCCAATGTTGTTACTTCATGTTTGACATTCTCGTGGCAGGCCCAGACCACGTTTGGCTTCCCCGCGCTCCCAGGCGATCTTTATCATCATTGGACACCCTGTTTATTCGACCCCCCTCCGCCGCCACCTCTCGATGAAAATCCTAACTTCTCGGGCCAGTTCCTGTCACCGATTGAAGCTCAAAAATGTTTCTCCTCCATTACCCCGTGATATGTTCATGTCTTTGCACAATGCACAATGAGCACTTACCCGTCTCGAACCCCGGCAAACAAAAACATCGACACGTTTGCGTCACCGGAGAGACTCTAGAGTCCTGGAATAAAGTGTTTTATAACTGCACGTAACAACCTCGTAATTGCCGTCAGGGTGCGCCGATGCCAGCGTCTTTAAAAACGCAGCTCGGACAACGTCGCGATAAAACGCCTCCCTGCTTGTCCTCATCTTCTCCTTTCATTGACCTATTTGTATCCATCTGCATCCATCTGAATGGTATGCTGCGGTCACATGATTTAAACAGCTTGACTCGGACAGGCTGACATTGTTTTGTTGGGCAGAAGAGCCACCAAAGCCCCATACAAACTTCTTTCTTTCTTTTTTTTTTTTTTTTTTTGTGAGGTTCGTGGGGGAATACCGCATTCACAATACTGAATAACAAGATCAGACAAACTATGTGAGCAATGCCCAAACAGGTCATGTTACAACCAAAATAAGCAACCCTTGGACGCCTCTCAATAGACATAATTTAAAACACTGCAAATGCAATGAAAACAATTGTAATTCTTAACTTATTTGTGCACTCGACATGTTAGGGTTGTATGGTATACACTGCAAAAAGTCAGTGTTCAAAAACAATCAATCAATCAATCAATCAATGTTTATTTATATAGCCCTAAATCACAAGTGTCTCAAAGGGCTGCACAAGCCACAACGACATCCTCGGTACAAAGCCCACATAAGGGCAAGGAAAAACTCACCCCAGTGGGACGTTGATGTGAATGACTATGAGAAACCTTGGAGAGGACCGCATATGTGGGTAACCCCCACCCCCTCTAGGGGAGACCGAATGCAAAGGATGTCGAGTGGGTCTAACATAATATTGTGAGAGTACAGCCCATAGACAAGAAAAAAAAAATACAAAAAATAGGGGTATTTTATTTGAACTAAGCGAAATTATCTACCAATAGAACAAGAAAATTTGGCTTGTCAAGACTTTCCAAAACAAGTAAAATTAGCTTACTTCAATTAACCCAAAAATACCTTAAAATAAGTATATTTTCACGAATAACAAGTGTACTTTTAATGGTAGAAAAAAAAAAAAAGAGAACATTTCGCTCACTATGTTGAAAAATATTCTTAAATTAAGTAAATGCTAGTGCCATTATCTTGACATAATGATATGCGCTTGGCATTACATTTCTTGAAACCAGCAAAGTTATACTAAAAACTAATTTATTGTTCTTAATGGAAAGGCAACAAGGCAACCGCTTGTTACTCTCGGGGTCTCCTAGCCGCTCAGGCAAATCATATTGTCTAAAAATGCATTTTTCCATCGATAACATGACATCATCGCGCCAAGTGCGTGCTCTTTCAGTCAATTAGTGCGCATTAATACAGCCCGGACCCCAGGGCAAACATTTTTTAATTCTAATTTTGAAGAATTCATCTGAATGTGCATGAACTATTTCTATTCAAAATTGTTAGAAATGTCACATGTTAAATGTTTAAAGGGGAACATTATCACAATTTCAGAATTGTTAAAACCATTAAAAATCAGTTCCCAGTGGCTTATTATATTTTTCAAAGTTTTTTTCAAAATTTTACCCATCACGCAATATCCCTAAAAAAAGCTTCAAAGTGCCTGATTTTAACCATCCGTCCATTTTCCTGTGACGTCACATAGTGAAGCCAACACAAACAAACATGGCGGATAGAACAGCAAGCTATAGCGACATTAGCTCGGATTCAGACTCGGATTTCAGCGGCTTAAGCGATTCAACAGATTACGCATGTATTGAAACGGATGGTTGTAGTGTGGAGGCAGGTAGCGAAAACGAAATTGAAGAAGAAACTGAAGCTATTGAGCCATATCGTTTGGAACCGTATGCAAGCGAAACCGACGAAAACGACACGACAGCCAGCGACACGGGAGAAAGCGAGGACGAATTCGGCGATCGCCTTCTAACCAACGATTGGTATGTGTTTGTTTGGCATTAAAGGAAACTAACAACTATGAACTAGGTTTACCGCATATGAAATACATTTGGCAACAACATGCACTTTGAGAGTGCAGACAGCCCAATTTTCATCAATTAATATATTCTGTAGACATACCCTCATGTCAGCAGGCCAGGGAAGCTAGGGTCGATATTCTTCTCTTGATCATCTTCGGGACGGTGTGAGCCAAGACATCCAGGGGGTTTAGCTCGCTCGTCTGCGGGAACAAACTGCCGCCATTGCTTGCCGTGCTACCGAGGTCCTTTGTCCCTGAATTGCTCACACACTCCGGCAGATTCAATGGGGGTCTGGCGGGAGATTTCTTTGACTTTATCGTTGGAAATGCATCTGCTTTGAGTGTCGTAGGATATCCACACATTCTTGCCATCTCTGTCGTAGCATAGCTTTCGTCTGTAAAGTGTGCGGAACAAACGTCCAATTTCTTGCCACTTTCGCATCTTTGGGCCACTGGTGCAACTTGAATCCGTCCCTGTTCGTGTTGTTACACCCTCCGACAACACACCGACGAGGCATGATGTCTCCAAGGTACGGAAAACAGTAGAAAAAAACGGAAAATAACAGAGCTGATTTGACTCTGTGTTTGAGAAAATGGCGGATTACTTCCCGCCGTGACGTCATCGCTCCGAGAGCGAATATTAGAAAGGCCTTTAATTCGCCAAAATTCACCCATTTAGAGTTCGGAAATCGGTTAAAAAAATATATAGGTCTTTTTTCTGCGACATCAAGGTATATATTGACACTTACATAGGTCTGGTGATAATGTTCCCCTTTAAAATAAGTATATTTTCACTAATAACAAGTGCACTTTTAATGGTAGAAAATAAAAAAATGAGACCATTTCGCTCAATATGTTGAAAAATATTCTTAAATTAAGTAAATGCTAGTGCCATTATCTTGAGATAATGATATGCGCCCAGCATTACATTTCTTGAAACCAGAAAACGTATACTAAAAACTAATTTATTGTTCTTAATGGAAAGGCAACAAGTCAACCACTTGTTACTCTCGGGGTCTCCTAGCCGCTCAGGCAAATCATATTGTCTAAAAATGCATTTTTCCATCGATAACATGACATCATCGAGCCAAGTGCGTGGTCTTTCAGCCAACTAGTGTGCATATATACAGCCCGGACCCAAGGGCAAACATTTTTTAATTGTAATTTTGAAGATTCATATCTCTTATGTTTGGTTGCCATCTGCTGGTCACACTTATCATTACACCATGTACCAAAAAAATTGCTTCGAGGTCGGTAAGCAAAACCAGAATTATTCCGTACACAAGGCGCACTGTCGAGTTTTGAGAAAATGAAATGATTTTAAGTGCGCCTCGTAGTCCGGAAAATACGGGACTTACATTTCATTCTGGACCTCTGATTTTACTTTGTCATTGTATTTTTTGTCCGTATGGATGTGAAATGGTCTTAAATTATTTTCAAAACGGTCTTAAAAAAGTCTTAAATTTGACATGTTGAATTTCAAACCCTGGCCGAGTCATACCAAAGACTATACAAATGAGACCCATTACCTCCCTACTTGGCACTCAGCATCAAGGGTTGGATTTGGGGGTTAAATCACCAAAAATTATTCCCGGGCGCGGGCACCGCTGCTGCTCACTGCTCCCCTCATTTCCCAGGAGGTGATCAAGGGTAATGGGTCAAATGCAGAGAATAATTTCGCCGCACCTAGTGTGTGTGACAATTATTGGTACTTTAACTTACTTATATTGCAGTCTACACGTATCTCTTATGTGTGGCTGCCATCTGCTGGTCACACTTATCATTACACAATGTACCAAAAAAATTGCTTTGAGGTCGGTAAGCAAAACCAGAATTATTCCGCACATTGGGCGCACTGTCGAGTTTTGAGAACATTAAAGGATTTTAAGTGCACCTTTTTGTCCGGAAAATACGATACTTACGATTCATTCTGGACCTCTGATGTTACTTTGTCGTTGTATTTTTTGTCCGTATGGATGTGAAATGGTCTTAAATTATTTTCAAAATGGTCTTAAAAAAGTCTTAAATTTGACATGTTGAAACCTGCAGAAACCCTGATATTGTTTTTCTATAATTCTACCGCTCCAGTTACCGTATTTCAGGGCTATACTTACCTACTGAGTGGCCTTGTGGTTAGAGTGTCCGCCCTGAGATCGGTAGGTCGTGAGTTCAAACCCCAGCCGAGTCATACCAAAGACTATCAAAATGGGACCCATTACCTCCCTGCTTGGCACTCGGCATCAAGGGCTGGAATTGGGGGTTAAATCACCAAAAATTATTCCCGGGCGCGGCCACCGCTGCTGCTCACTGCTCACCTTACCTGCCAGGTGGTGATCAAGGGTGATGGGTCAAATGCAGACAATAATTTCACCACACCTAGTGTGTGTGTGACAATCATTGGTACTTAAACTTACTTATATTGCAGTCTACACGTATCTCTTATGTGTGGCTGCCATCTGCTGGTCAACACTTATCATTACACCATGTACCAAAAAAATTGCTTCGAGGTCGGTAAGCAAAACCAGAATTATTCCGCACATTAGGCGCACTGTCGAGTTTTGAGAACATTAAAGGATTTTAAGTGCGCCTTATAGTCCGGAAAATGCAATACTTACAATTCATTCTGGACCTCTGATGTTACTTTGTCGTTGTATTTTTTGTCCGTATGGATGTGAAATGGTCTTAAATTATTTTCAAAATGGTCTTAAAAAAGTCTTAAATTTGACATGTTGAAACCTGCAGAAACCCTGATATTGTTTTTCTATAATTCTACCGCTCCAGTTACCGTATTTCAGGGCTATACTTACCTACTGAGTGGCCTTGTGGTTAGAGTGTCCGCCCTGAGATCGGTAGGTCGTGAGTTCAAACCCCAGCCGAGTCATACCAAAGACTATAAAAATGGGACCCATTACCTCCCTGCTTGGCACTCGGCATCAAGGGCTGGAATTGGGGGTTAAATCACCAAAAATTATTCCCGGGCGCGGGCACCGCTGCTGCTCACTGCTCACCTTACCTGCCAGGTGGTGATCAAGGGTGATGGGTCAAATGCAGACAATAATTTCACCACACCTAGTGTGTGTGTGACAATCATTGGTACTTAAACTTACTTATATTGCAGTCTACACGTATCTCTTATGTGTGGCTGCCAACTGCTGGTCAACACTTATCATTACACCATGTACCAAAAAAATTGCTTCGAGGTCGGTAAGCAAAACCAGAATTATTCCGCACATTAGGCGCACTGTCGAGTTTTGAGAACATTAAAGGATTTTAAGTGCGCCTTATAGTCCGGAAAATGCAATACTTACAATTCATTCTGGACCTCTGATGTTACTTTGTCGTTGTATTTTTTGTCCGTATGGATGTGAAATGGTCTTAAATTATTTTCAAAATGGTCTTAAAAAAGTCTTGTCCCCACGTTGGGAAGACTATGTCTCCGGGCTGGCCTGGGAACGCCTCGGGACCCCCCGGGAGGACCTGGACGAAGTGGCTAGGGGAGAGGGAAGTCTGGGCTTCTCTGCTTAGGCTGCTGCCCCCGCGACCCGACCTCGGATAAGCGGAAGAAAATGAATGGATGGATGGATGGAAGATGTGTGATTGTAAATAATGTTCATGAGATTAATCCTTAATAAAATCCCTTCAAGAAAAAAGTACATTTTTAATTAAAAAAAAAAACTTTTACCCAAAAATGCGTTACTCATTGAAAAACAAAACAAAAATGGTTCATAGTTTTGAAAACCCAGAAATTGAGTTAAAATAATACCCTTATAACCCAAAAAATGGATTGCTCTTCAATAAAAAAAAACTCAACAATTTAACACAATAATTTGGGTTATCAAAATAACCCAGCATTTTTTCGCGTGTAATGCTGCTTGAGGCTGAGCCAATCGGTGGCCACGATACTGGACCTACGCGCTCTGAATCGACATAGTTGCCAGTACTACTGTAGCCGAAGGGAATAAGCGGTAGAAAATGGATGGATGGACGGATGTTAATTTTGCCATTGTTATGCTTGAAAATGCTTAATTTAGGCCAACGACACGTAGAACATGTTTAAAAACAATTAAAAAGAAAAAAAAAATGTCAAGCTGCAAACTTCAAAGAGAGATGTGGCGAGAGACGACTGTACTTGATTAATACAAAATAAGTTTTACAAGCAGAATACTGCACAATGTGTTTAGTCCGTCAAAATCACCTGTATGTACTGTAATAGCGTTCGGTAATAATATATTATTATAATATTCGGGACTGCCTGACAGCTCTGTGAGTTTGATAGATATATTGTTGTTTTTTACTCTGTAATTCATATTTTACCACATCGGTTTCTCCGTTGGTATTTGCTCCTTCCATTGCTGTTCTTTGAATTCTTCTGGCGGAAAACAGCCGCTGGAAGCACTCTCAGCCTCTGGGCCGTGTAGTTCTTTTGATTTATGTCACAGTGTGGGCTTACAGTATACAAAGAAAATGACAAAAACTTTGTCCCAATGATGTAATTAAAAGAAAATTTGATTGCCATTCCGCAGGATATGCAAAAAAAAAAAAGTCGATCGGAGCTGTTGATGTGTCATATTGTTGTTTACATTGAACTCATCAGCGGAGTTACAGCTTTTACAACATTGGTTCTGTTGTCGTTGTTTCGTGTACGGGGTTGGTTGTCACATGGGTCGGTTGTCAAAGTCCTTATAGCTCACCACCAGATGAAAATGTCTCTGAAATTGCAGGGTTTCCCTTAATATAATTGATCGTGGCGGCCCGCCACGGCAAAATAAAAACCGCCACACCTCAACCCTTGTGTGGTGTTTGGGTCTGTGGGACCCGTTTTCATTTTCTAATAAAAAATTATACAATTAATTAATTTTTCTAACTTAGACTCACTGACTTTGGCTCATTTTCTGTGAAGAACATATATAATTTTCTGTGAAGAACATATATAATGACCACCAGTGTTGGGACTAACGCGTTACAAAGTAACGCGTTACTGTAACGCCGTTAGTTTTGGCGGTAACTATTAATCTAACGCGTTATTTTTTATATTCAGTAACTCAGTTACCGTTACTACATGATGCGTTACTGCGTTATTTTACGTTATTTTTTTTATGTAGTATCGGCTAGAAACTGAGGATCTGATCGTGTTTTATGGCAGCGAAGCAGAGACGTGCTTCTGATTCTTCCTCTGCGCTCTCTGTGTGTGTGTGTGTGTGTGTGTCTGGGTGTGGGCCGTGGGGAGGGGAGGGGAGGGGGGTGCGCAATACAACGTAAACCGTTGACCAACAAAAAAGTAACCACAGAACACTATACGACTATACGGTATAGTGTTCTGTGGTTACTTTTTGGTTGGCCAAGCGGACGTGACGACAGGCTGTCCTCACTCAGGTCCGCATGGACCTGGAGGGGCGTGCCTTAAGTCCGGCTGGAAATCGGGAGAAATTTGGGAGAATGGTTGTCCCGGGGAGAGGCAAGTATGAGATATTCTCACTTATTTTCTTTTGTCGAGCACAAAGAAAATAACATTTTAGCTAAATGTAAGTTGTGTCTTGGATCAAAGATCCCGTCTACTGCCCAAAACAACAATTCAAATCTGCCTGGTTAGGCTCTGTGTATGTCACGTGTGCCTTCCTTAGGTGAAGCCAGCTTTACAACTATGTTGTTGATTGATTGATTGATTGAAACTTTTATTAGTAGATTGCACAGTACAGTACATATTCCGTACAATTGACCACTAAATGGTAACACCCCAATAAGTTTTCAACTTGCTTAAGTCGGGGTCCACTGATTCATGATACAGATATATACTATCAAATATATACTAACATCATAATACAGTCATCACACAAGATAATCATCAGGGTATATACACTGAATTATTTACAATCCGGGATGTGGGATATGGAGGAGGGGGGGGGGGGGGTTAGGTTTGGTTGGTATCAACACTTCTGTCATCAACAATCAGCATCAACAATTGCATCATCAGAGAAATTGACATTTAAACAGTGTAGGACTGACTTGGTAGGGTATGTACAGCAAGTAGTGGACACAGAGAGAGAGATCAGAAAGTATAAGAAAAAATGTCTACATTTGATTATTTACAATCCGAAGAGGTATTATGTGGAAGGGAGGGTGTTAGTTTAAGGTTGTAGTTGCCTGGAGATGTTCTTTTAGTGCGGTTTTGAAGGAGGATAGAGATGCCCTTTATTTTACACCTGTTGGGAGTGGATTCCATATTGAAGTGGCATAGAAAGAGAATGAGTTAAGACCTTTGTTATTTTGGAATCTGGGTTTAACGTGGTTAGTGTTAGTGTTAGTGTTAGTGTTATTATGCTGTTTGTTACTTATGTATGTTATGTTGCAGCTATTTAAAATAGTTTTGTCAATTTGTTCTGGCCTGAAATAAATTGGCCCTTTGAAACATATCTTTGTCTTTGTGTGTTGTATGTAGAGCACATTGCTTAGCAGAGTTCAGTGATGCAAATGCATGTCAAGTTGATCAACACATTGTATTATTCTCCAATGCAATAACAGTACTGAAATGAAGGCTAAAAGGGCATTAATGGGAGCTTTAAAAACAAAAAGTAGAAGAAGTAACTAAATAGTTACTTTTCACAGTAACGCATTACTTTTTGGTGTAAGTAACTGAGTTAGTAACTGAGTTACTTTTGAAATAAAGTAACTAGTAACTGTAACTAGTTACTGGTTTTCAGTAACTAACCCAACACTGATGACCACACACCAGTGATGTGCGGTGAGGTTCATGGCTGGTGAGGCACTGACTTCATCACAGTCAGATTTACAAACATATGAACCCTAAAGAGTATCTTGTTCACCATTTGATTGGCAGCAGTTAACGGGTTATGTTTAAAAGCTCATACCAGCATTCTTCCCTGCTTGGCACTCAGCATCAAGGGTTGGAATTGGGGGTTAAATCACCAAAAATTATTCCTGGGCGCGGCGCCGCTGCTGCCCACTGCTCCCCTCACCTCCCAGGGGGTGAACAAGGGATGGGTCAAATGCAGAGAACAAATTTCACCAAGCCTAGTGTGTGTGTGACAATCATTGGTACTTTAACTAAACTTTAACTTTACACATACAAACTGTAGCACACAAAAAAAGCACATTTAATTAAAAAAAACCTTATTATGGTCTTACCTTTACTTATAAGTGCGGGAACAGTGGTGTTTATGTTGGAGGAGTTGTGAATGAATGAAATATGAAATCCGTGCTGCAGTCTGCAGGTGTACCTAATGTTGTGTCCCTACAGTCGTTCACGGCTCCTCCGGCGCGAGCATTGTTGTTTTTGCACTTTTTGGCTTCTGGTTAAGTGACTTTTTTTGGGTGGATTCGGTCTTGCACGTGGAGGGTTTGGGTGTGGGCTTTGGTTGGTGTGGCGCTCCCGTCGGGGGGTGCATTCTGCGGCGGGGGTGCATTAACCGGCACCAGGAGGCGGGATCACTGCAAGCCTCACACAGTGCGTCTTCGCAGCAGTTTTATGATTGCTCAGCACAAGAAATACGTTACACACATACAGTTGTTGACAAAATACACTGTACATTATATACCTCAGCTAACTAAACTATGGAAATGTATAATATAATTCATATAGCAATACGGTCTCACTGCACAGCAGGCCAGCAGTTAGCCGAGTCCGCAATCCATGGTGAGGCACAACGCAGTGACGTGCCTCAACTGGCTGCTGATCACCGCACCGTCTCTTCTCAGTATTTGAACGGCAAATGGGAAAATTCAGCGATTTTGAATAAAAATAATCTAAAACTGGTGAAGTAAATGGAAAATAACTTTATAGTATAATCACTGGATACATATAACAATTTAATTTTTTTTTTTTTCTTTTTACATTTTTTTTCTTTCCATGATGGCAGGTGAGGCCCCGCGGGGACGCTACAAAATACCCCCGCTACCACCAATCTGCATTTTGCCCAAATTATTGGACATGAACTACTGTACAAGCGCAACACTTTGCAAATATAAGAAACCTCGCCCAGCCAGCCGCTGCATAAACGAGCAGACATGCAGTAACAGTTTCCATGAGCAACAGGTGCTTTCACTTACGCCGACGTATTCGACTCCTGGCCCCGACGTCCAGGCCTGGCGCGGCCGCGCCGGATAAAACATATTACGAGGTGACACAGGTGCAACAAAGCTAACAGGGGAGTTGTCGTTTGAGTTCAGAGAAAGTGCAATCTTAAAGGGAAAACCATTAATGCGTTAAACTTGATATTATTGGTGGTTTCGAGTAAAAGTAGGTCCAATCTTACCATGTTTCCGCTTCATTTCCATCGCCCCAGAAAATATATTGACGTCAAAATCGTTGCCATCCTTTTTATTTGAATTCCACATGGTCAGTTTCCTCCCATGCTTTCATTCACAGCCGCACACCTTGACATTTTCTAAAGGCCACGTAAAGGTGAGACGGTTTCCGTTCCCGAGCTGTGTGGCATGAGATGTTTTGTGCGTCCGTCTCATACGGTTTATTCTGTGCGATATTATCAGGGTACTAAGCGGTCATGAAGTCTGTCACTGCTACCCCCACCCCCCACCCCCGCCCAAAAATATCGTAATAGCTGACATTTCCAAAGGGGAGAACTGGTGGAGTTCAGAAGGGACAATGCGGATGGTCTTTTTGCAGATGTTGACTTTGTGGCACCGAGTGCACTCATTTTTTGGGGCGTGTGTTGGCCTTGATTCTGGAATTTTTGCTATAAGTAAGTCCACGTCGTGACATTTCTGGTTTTATGAGCAGAGGAGCATGTTCGACAGCGCACAATCACGGAGTACTTACAAGCAGTGTGTAGACAGAAAAGGGAGAACGGACGCATTTTGGCTCAAAAACTAAAGATAAAGGTGAAGTTATAACACTGAAACGGGAAATGGGAGGACTTTTTTGACTGCCCGTTGCCGTGGGATGCCATATTCAAACTAATCTATAAAACCACTATTGATGTGCAAAATCGTTATTTTCAAATTAAAATTATTTATAACTTCTTACCCACGGGGAAAATGTTAAGATTATGGAATATGACAGAGTCAGATGACTGCCGATTTTGTTGTCAGGAGTCTGTATCCACCCTGCCTTTGTTTTGGTATTGTCATATTGTGTCTTCTTTTTGGGTGGAAGTTGAAAAAATGTGTTTAAGGATTGGTTTTGTTTATTAAGCTTGATGTGGTTTCTGTTATTTTGGGAGAGTTCATTGACAATCATGATTTAATCAATTTAGTTATAGTACTTGGTAAAAGGTTTATTTTTAAGGCCAAAAACAGATATTCACTTAGTATTACGTTCTTTAAAACATTTATTCAGTATTTTTTAACTTTAGAAAGTTACATGGTTGAAAACGATAATGATGCCAAAAAACATAAAAAAAGATGGGAAGTCCTCAAAGGCTTATGTTGAAAGTGTAATTATGTTTATAGATTATATGCTATATTTTGTTGTATTCCCTAATTTTGAGTGACCTGAACATAATCTGGACTGTACATAAATTTTTTTTAATTTTTTTTTTTGAAAATGTAATTTTGTTTATAGATTATATGCAATCTGTTGTGTTCCAAAATTTTTCTATTTTTATTTATTTATTTATTTTATTTCAGTGTACATGAATGAAGGTGTGTGTTGCTGAACCCGACTTGGACATTATCTGGACTGGACCTGGTTTTAAAAAAAACCTTTAAAACGAAGCTAATTTCATTTACAACCAGGTCTGGTGAAGATAGGGTCCTTTTTTTTCTTTTCTTTTTTTTTTTTAGATAAGATAAATAAATATTTTCTTGGATAAAAGAGAAAGTAAAACAATATAAAAATAATTACAAAAAAAAAAAGAAAAAAAATAGTAATTAAATGAAAATGCTAGTGGACCAGCAGAACAAACAATCAAGTGTGCTTCAGGGACTGTGTCTTGCAGAAGTGTTGTCCATGTTGTGGGAACCAGAATATTGGTAGCAGAAAGAAACAACCCCTTTTTGTGTGAGTGGGTGTGTATGAGTGTGAATGGGGGAGGGATGGGTTTTTTTGGGTTGATGCACTAGTTGAAAGTGTATTGTGTGTTTTTTTCTATGTTGATTTAATGATAAAAAAAACCCATAAAAAAAACAAAAAAACAAACAAAACAAAAAAACACTGAAACGCTAGGTAGCTAACGCCCAGTGTTTTAGCTACTTCTAAATCACTAATCCTCGCCTCCATGGCGACAAATAAAGTACGTTTCTTACAAGTATCATCCCTGCAGGACGAAAAATGTTCAATTGAGAATATAGAACAGTGGTTCTTAACCTGGGTTCGATCGAACCCTAGGGGTTCGGTGAGTCGGGCTCAGGGGTTCGGCGGAGGTCAAGACACACCCGACTCACCGTGTAAATAAAAACTTCTCCCTATCGACGTATTACGGTTACGGCAACAGCAGAAGTCAGACTGATTTGCAGGTGTGTAATTAGTTGTGAGTTCATGCACTGTGTTGGTTTTGTTCTTTGAACAAGGTGATGTTCATGCACGGTTCATTTTGTGCACCAGTAATAAAACATGGTAACACTTTAGTATGGGGAACATATTCACCATTAATTATTTGCTTATTAACATGCAAATTAGTAATATATTGGCTCTTAACTAGTCATTATTAAGTACTTATTAATGCCTTATTCGGCATGGCCTTATTATAACCCTAACCCTCTAACCCTGGCCCTAACCCTCTAACCCCAACCCTAACCAAATAACTCTAAATTTAGTCTTTGTTGCTTAGAATATGTTCCCCTAGTGTCCAAATAACTCTAAATTAAGTATTTGTTACTTAGAATACGTTCCCCTAGTGTCCAAATAACTCTAAATGTAGTCTTTGTAACTTGGAATATTTTCCCCTAGTGTCCAAAAAACTCTAAATTAAGTCTTTGTTACTTAGAATATGTTCCCCTAGTGTCCAAATAACTCTAAATTTAGTCATTGTTGCTTAGAATATGTTCCCCGAGTGTCCAAATAACTCTAAATTAAGTCTTTGTTACTTAGAATATGTTCCCCATACTAAAGTGTTACCAAAAACATATAACTTTGTCTTGAATTTGAAAAAAACCCAACATTTTATTTTTCACTAAAGAAGGGTTCGGTGAATGCGCATATGAAACTGTTCGGGTTCGGTACCTCCAACAAGGTTAAGAACCACTTATATAAAACATTCCACACGGCGCTCAAAAATCCATTGTATTTGTAGCTGGCAACGTCAAACCGTCCGCTTAAACGGTACTCTTTCCACAAATGCGTAGCGAAAAAGTTTAAAGAAATCTTCGATTTTTCGAGACGGATATTCAAAAGTGCACTGTGGAGGGTGAGTGTGATCAGCGCGCCTGCAGGAGCAAAGGTCACCGCCTCTGACGATGGTGTTGAGGGCGGAGCACCATCGGATAGGGGCGGGGCATGTGCTGACGACGAGACACAGCTGGCAGGTGATGAGATTTCACAGGTTTTACGTGGTAATCTAATCATCTGTTGTCTTTAACAGTGAGCAGCCGGGAGCAGAGAGGGAGAGATGATACGGACGTGACTGAAAGGTCACGTTCTGCTGGAGAAAGACTATTGATAACTATATGTACATTAAAACCTTGTTAAAACCTGCACGCTTGGCTCTTGTGCCGTGGCTACTGTGGAGCTGCTAGGAAGCGACTTCCACATGCACATAATAGGGGACTTTTTATCAGTCAGTCAATCAATCAGAATGTATTTATGTAGCCCCTAATCACAAGTCTGGGGCTTCACAAACTCGCAACGACATCCCCTGATCTAAATCCACATCTAGGCAAGGAAAACTCAAAAGACCCGAGCTTGGGTGAAGAACAAGTGAAGTGAATTATATTTATATCGCGTTTTTTCTCGAGTGACTCAAAGTGCTTTACATTGTGAAACCCATCATCTAAGGCTATGTCTACACTAGGCCGGATAACCCCTAAAACGAATAATTATTTAGCCTAAGCCCCGTTTTAGCCACACTAAACCATCGTTTAAGGTCCCCCTCCTCAGATAATTTTTTGCACGGGTAAGTGCGCCGTGTATTTCTTGAATCTTCGGCTCTTAGCTTTGTATGGACTCATTGATTGTTTACAAACTGAGTTCGTAGAGGAAGTGACGCCAGAAAGGCCGAGCCCCACACAGGAAGTGACGTCAGAAAGAACGTGCCACAGCCAGCTTCATAATAAAGCGGTTTCGTAACTCGGAGCTAACCACTGGAAAGATGAAGGTGAGTCATCAAGACATGCCCGTGTTTCTCCTTCTGTCTGTACAGACGCTTGTGGAAATCACACATGAATACCTTAAGAGAAAACAATTGCAGCTATTTGGGATACAACACTTCTCAGACGGCAAGAGAACTTTCGAATGTCCGGGTCAGTTGTGATTGTACTTACCGAAAAACTTTGTCCATTTGTCGAAGGAGAGTCAATGAGAATGCGGGCTCCCGTGGATGTGATAAGAAAAACGGCTTTGTATTACCTGGCCATCGAGGGAAGACTACGGAAAACAGTGAATACATTTGGACTGGCAAAGCAGACTGTATCAGTTATTGTCCGGCATGTATGTCGCGGACTCAACGTCTAGGTCCAGAGGTCAGGAGTTTCCTGACCAGATATCTAGATCCCTAGATTGATTGTTGTCAAATGGTCTTTATCACATTGTTTACTTGTAGAGCTCGGCTGGTAGAGCGGCCGTGCCAGCAACTTGAGGGTTCCAGGTTCGATCCCCGCTTCCGCCATCCTAGTCACTGCCGTTGTGTCCTTGGGCAAGGCACTCTACCCACCTGCTCCCAGTGTTACCCACACTGGTTTAAAGGGGAACATTATCACCAGACCTATGTAAGCGTCAATATATACCTTGATGTTGCAGAAAAAATACCTTTTTTTTTTTAACCGATTTCCGAACTCTAAATGGGTGAATTTTGGCGAATTAAACGCCTTTCTATTATTCGCTCTCGGAGCGATGACGTCACAACGTGACGTCACATCGGGAAGCAATCCGCCATTTTTTCAAACACATGACAAACACCGAGTCAAATCAGCTCTGTTATTTTCCGTTTTTTCGACTGTTTTCCGTACCTTGGAGACATCATGCCTCGTCGGTGTGTTGTCGGAGGGTGTAACAACACGAACAGGGACGGATTCAAGTTGCACCAGTGGCCCAAAGATGCGAAAGTGGCAAGAAATTGGACGTTTGTTCCGCACACTTTACCGACGAAAGCTATGCTACGACAGAGATGGCAAGAATGTGTGGATATCCTGCGACACTCAAAGCAGATGCATTTCCAACGATAAAGTCAAAGAAATCTGCCGCCAGACCCCCATAAAATCCGCCGGAGTGTGTGAGCTATTCAGGGACAAAGGACCTCGGTAGCACGGGAAGCAATGGCGGCAGTTTGTTCCTGCAGACGAGCGAGCTAAACCCCCTGGATGTCTTGGCTCACACCGCTTCTACCGTCCCTTATACCACCGAAGATGATCAAGAGAAGAATATCGACCCTAGCTTCCCTGGCCTGCTGACATCAACTCCAAAACTGGACAGATCAGCTTTCAGGAAAAGAGAGCGGATGAGTGTATGTCTACAGAGTATATTAATTGATGAAAACTGGGCTGTCTGCACTCTCAAAGTGCATGTTGTTGCCAAATGTATTTCATATACTGTAAACCTAGTTCAAAGTTGTTAGTTTCCTTTAATGCCAAACAAACACATACCAATCGTTGGTTAGAAGGCGATCGCCGAATTCGTCCTCGCTTTCTCCCGTGTCGCTGGCTGTCGTGTCGTTTTCGTCGGTTTCGCTTGCATACGGTTCAAACCGATATGGCTCAATAGCTTCAGTTTCTTCTTCAATTTCGTTTTCGCTACCTGCCTCCACACTACAACCATCCGTTTCAATACATTTGTAATCTGTTGAATCGCTTAAGCCGCTGAAATCCGAGTCTGAATCCGAGCTAATGTCGCTATAGCTTGCTGTTCTTTCCGCCATGTTTGTTTGTGTTGGCTTCACTATGTGACGTCACAGGAAAATGGACGGGTGGTTAAAATCAGGCACTTTGAAGCTTTTTTTAGGGATATTGCGTGATGGGTAAAATTTTGAAAAAAACTTTGAAAAATAAAATAAGCCACTGGGAACTGATTTTTAATGGCTTTAACAACTCTGAAATTGTGATAATGTTCCCCTTTAAATGTAACTTAGTGATTGGGTTTCACTATGTAAAAGCGCTTTGGGTCACTAGAGAAAAGCGCTATATAAATATAATTCACTTCACTTCACTAATAAAGATTTGATTAATTTATGATGGCTCAGGTGTGATTCACTACAATCATCATCGGCGGTCACTCAAACAATCCTCCTGGTAGGGGTGTATCCATTTATGGAGGATGCCTGTGCGTGACTTAGTTTAACGTGGGGAGACTGGTGCACAGACAGTCACCACACGATCCTTAACAGAATCGGGTCAGGGTCCAGTGGCTTGGAGTCCAAGATGACTGGGGACCCTTTTCTGCTGCAGCCTTCATCCGCCATCGCAGCCGTTGTGGTAGTTCTTAAATCTACCGTCTTCCGCCTGCTCCGCCGTTGAGGTCTTAATCGTATCCCTGGCTAGGGGGCAGTCAGGTACTAGGCCTTTGCCAAGGGCCACCTGGGGTAACAGTAGTAACTAGTGCCCCCAGACCCCATAGAGGAGCCTCCACTGCCGGATGCACTTTAACGTCATGCCCAGGACCAAATTCACTACAATAGGGCCCCACAGCACACTGGATTCCAGGTAATTAAAATACCAGAACAATGGATATTGTTCAGATAAGTTACATTTAAGAACTTGCACACAAAGCAACATGGACCATGACGTGCGTATTTTCTGCGCATGCGTATTAGGTCGCGTTGCGGAGGGGGTCTTAAACGGTGGCATTGTTGTGTGTGGACACGGATAAGGTTAGGTGGGATTTACCCTGGATAACCTTATCCAGCTTTGTGTAAACGGGGCCTAAGTTACATTTAAACCAGTGTGAGTGGCACTGGTTCTCCCTGGCACTGGGAGAAGGTGGGTTAAGTATCTTGCCCAAGGATGGGCGGAAGCAGGGATCGAACCAGGAACTCTCAAGTTACATGGCGTGGCCACTCTACCAACCGAGCCACACCGCCCCACAACAAACCTTGAGAAGATAATATGGGAATCCAGTCCAATCGGTAAGCCAACAGATAGTCATTGGGGGATCCTCAGCCAGGTCAACTAACACTTCATCCAAACTGGTACCTCTCTTGGACACCTGGTACCCTCTCCCAGGAGGAGAGGAGGGGACAGAGCAGAAAGCGGCAGTCAAAATAATAGCATAAAGTTTAATGATATACTTTTTCTTTCTTGTCATTTCAGGTTCACTCTCTATGCAGTGGATAGCCGTGGCAGTCACTCCGAGTCCAGCTACGTCTCCGTACGGACGTCCTGCCCGATGGTGGATGACAGCCGAGCTGAAGGTACAGTACATCTCTGTCTTCTCATGATATATAAATGTTGCCGTCTTCTATTTCCAGTGTTTTGCTGTTAAGGCAAAAAAAAAAAAGAAAAAGGAAAAATGATTCTGATGAGACAATCGAGTCATTTTCCAATTACAGTTTCTCAAATGTGGGGTGGTTTTGTTTTTCTTCCTTCCATAATTTATGTTAATAAATCAAATGAATTTGGTCTGCTACTCAGCACATCTGAGGGACATAAACCAACAAACTTGTTTTCCCGTCAATGCACTGACTCGGATGACCTTTGGCAAGCGGTTTGAGCCAAACAAGCTTTTCAAAAAACATCCCTTCAACCCAATCTGACCCGATCCAACCTCAAAAATTACAGTATTGTTGACAAATAAAATAAAATAAAAAAAAAACGAGTATTCGTTCAAAACGTATCTCGCAATAGTGAGTTCCCCTCTCACATTTCAGCAGGCATTTTTAAAATGGGAAATTATTCTCGATTTACAAACTTAATTGGTTCTTGGACGGAGTTCATGCATGGAAAAGTCGGTATTGACGCAAATGTCTATAAGAAACAATGTAAACATGAATAATGGGTTCTTGCCTTGACAATAGTGCATATTTTAGTCTTAGTTTGCACACTTTCAACACAAAATGAAGCCTTATGTAGTACTGTATATCAAACACACATAACAAGGGGGTGATGAATCAACTTTCTATTTGATAACAAAGCAAAAACAACAATAACAAGTACAAACCCCAAAACCAGAGAAGTTGGCACGTTGTGTAAATCGTAAATAAAAACAGAATACAATGATTTGCAAATCCTTTTCAACCTATATTCAATTGAATAGACAGCAAAGACAAGATACTTAACGTTTGAACTGAAAAACGTTGTTATTTTTTGCAAATATTAGCTCATTTGGAATTTGATGCCTGCAACATGTTTCAAAAAAGCTGGCACAAGTGGCAAAAAAGACTGAGAGAGTCGAGGAATGCTCATCAAACGCTTATTTGGAACACCCCACAGGTGAACAGGCGAATTGGGAACAGGTGGGTGCCATGAATGGGTATAAAAGCAGCTTCCATGAAATGCTCAGTCATTCACAAACAAGGATGGGGCGAGGGTCACCACTTTGTTAATAAATACCTGAGCAAAATGTCCAACAGTTTAAGAACAACATTTCTCAACGAGCTATTGCGAGGAATTTAGGGATTTCACCATCTACGGTCCGTAATATCATCAAAAGGTTCCGAGAATCTGGAGAAATCACTGCACGTAACATTGAATGCCCGTGACTTTGGATCTCTCAGGCGGGTACTACATCAAAAAGCGACATCAGTGTGTAAAGGATATCACCACATGGGCTCAGGAACACTTCAGAAAACCACTGTCAGTAACTACAGTTTATTGCTACATCTGTAAGTGCAAAAGCCATTTATCAACAACACCCAGAAACGCCGCCGGCTTCGCTGGGCCCAAGCTCATCTTAAGATGGACTGATGCAAAGTGGAAAAGTGTTCTGTTCACATTTCAAATTGTTTTTGGTAACTGTGGACGTCGTGTTCTCCGGAACAAAGAGGAAAAGAACCATCTGGATTGTTATAAGCGCAAAGTTGAAAACCCAGCATCTGTGATGGTATGGGGGTGTATTAGTGCCCAAGGCATGGGTAACTTACACATCTGTGAAGGCACCGTTAATGCTGAAAGGTACATAGAGGTTTTCCAAGCAACGTTATCATGGACGCCCCTGCTTATTTCAGCAAGACAATGCCAAGCTACGTGTTACAACAGCGTGGCTTCATATCAAATCAAATCAACTTTATTTATAGTAAAAGAGTGCGGGTTCTAGACTGGCCTGGCTGTAGTCCAGACCTGTCTCCCATTGAAAATGTGTGGCGCATTATGAAGCGTAAAATACCACAACAGAGACCCCCGGACTATTGAACAACTTAAGCTGTACATAAAGCAAGAATGGGAAATAATTCCACCTGAAAAGCTTCAAAAATTGGTCTCCTCAGTTCCCAAATGTTTACTGAGTGTTGTTAAAAGGAATGGCCATTTAACACACTTTTTTGCACACTCTTGGCATTCTCTCGATGAGCATCAAGAGGTATTCACCTGAAATGGTTTTCACTTCACAGGTGCGCTTGAAGCTCATCGAGAGAATGCCAAGAGTGTGCAAAGCAGTAATCGGAGCAAAGGGTGGCTATTTTGAAGAAACTAGAATATAAAACATGTTTTCAGTTATTTCACCTTTTTTTTTTGTTAAGTACATAACTCCACATGTGTTCATTCATAGTTTTGATGCCTTCAGTGACAATCTACAATGTAAATAGTCATGAAAATAAAGAAAACGCCTTGAATAAGGAGAAGGTGTGTCCAAACTTTTGGCCTATACCGTAGGTAACACTGTGCTGTACTTTTAAGTAGTCACTGTCCAGCTTGTATAGCAATACTGATTTCCTATCAAAACACAGCCATTTTTCTCACACACCTAATTGTTTAACATTACAACCCTAACTCCGTACTAAACCCTCAGACCCTGACCCAATCCATCACCCAAACCTAGAGATGTCCGATAACATCGGACTGCTGATATTATCGGCTGATAAATGCTTTAAAATGTAAAATCGGAAATTATCGGTATCAGTTTCAAAATTATCGGTATCGGTTTCAAAGAGTAAAATGTATGACTTTTTAAAACGCCGCTGTACAGAGCGCCCATAGTCACACAAAATCTACGGCTTCTCACACACACAAGTGAATGCCAAGCATACTTGGTCAACAGCCATACAGGTCACACTGAGGGTGGCCGTATAAACAACTTTAACACTGTTACAAATATGCGCCACACTGTGAACCCACACCAAACAAGAATGACAAACACATTTCGGGAGAACATCCGCACCGTAACACAACATAAACACAACAGAACAAATACCAAGAACCCCTTGCAGCACTAACTCTTCCGATACGCTAGAATATACACCCCCGCTACCCCCCTATACCTCAACCCCACCCACCTCAACCTCCTCATGCTCGCTCAGGGAGAGCATGTCCCAAATTCCAAGCTGCTGTTTTGAGGCATGTTAAAAAAAATAATGCACTTTGTGACTTCAATAATAAATATGGCAGTGCCATGTTGGCATTTATTTCCATAACTTGAGTTGATTTATTTTGGAAAACCTTGTTACATTGTTTAATGCATCCAGCGGGTCATCACAACAAATTTAGGCATAATAATGTGTTAATTCCACGACTGTATATATGGGTATTGGTTGATATCGGAATCGGTAATTACGAGTTGGACAATATCGAAATATCGGATATCGGCAAAAAAGCCATTATCGGACATCTCTACCCAAACCCTAAACCCCCGCTAAAATCGAGATCCAAACTCCAACCCTAACCCTAACTAAGACCCTATTCCTCATTGTGGAGGTGTGTTTGGGTTTGTTGGTATGTTGGAAAACTGCCCATGCCACAGCACATGTTGGAATTGATGTTTCTCCCAATGAACCTCAGGCCATAAGACTCTTGAACGCATCATAATAATCACCTTAATTCCCCCCCAAAAAACGGATTAACTCGCTGGAATATAAAGACAATTTAACATACATCCATAAACGTGGATGCATAGGCAAAAGTGCAATATATTTATCTGTACTAGGGATGTCTGATAATGGCTTTTTGCCGATATTCCGATATTGTCCAACTCTTTAATTACCGATACCGATATCAACCGATATATGCAGTCGTGGAATTAACACATTATTATGCCTAATTTGGACAACCAGGTATGGTGAAGATAAGGTTCTTTTTAAAAAAATTAATAAAATAAGATAAATAAATTAAAAACATGTTCTTGAATAAAATAGAAAGTAAAACAATATAAAAACAGTTACATAAAATAGTAATTAATGAAAATTAGTAAAATTAACTGTTAAAGGTTAGTACTATTAGTGGACCAGCAGCACGCACAATCATGTGCGCTTACAGACTGTATCCCTGTATTGATATATATTGATATATAATGTAGGAACCAAAATATTAATAACAGAAAGAAACAACCCTTTTGTGTGAATGAGTGTAAATGGGGAGGGAGGTTTTTTTGGGGTTGGTACACTAATTGTAAGTGTATCTTGTGTTTTTTACATACTTGCCAACCTTGAGACATCCGATTTCGGGAGGTGGGGGGTGGGGGGCGTGGTCGGGGGTGGGGCGGAGGGCGTGGTTGGGGGCGGGGTTGTGGTTAAGAGGGGAGGAGTATATTTACAGCTAGAATTCACCAAGTTAAGTATTTCATATATATATGTATATATATATATATATATATATATATATATATATATATATATATATATATATATATATATATATATATATATATATATAAATAAAATAAATACTTGAATTTCAGTGTTCATTTATTTACACATATACACACACATAACACTCATCTACTCATTGTTGAGTTAAGGGTTGAATTGTCCATCCTTGTTCTATTCTCTGTTACTATTTTTCTAACCATGCTGAACACCCTCTCTGATGATGCATTGATGTGTGGCACGCACAAAAGTGCTTTCATCAAATGCACTCGGGTCTGGAATCTTCCATCTCTCCCTAGCATGGCCCAAAACCGGTCAATCTTTGCTTCCTGAGGAAGATCTTCACTGCCAAGCACTTGGTACTCCACTACTTCTTCTCGGAGGCTATCCAGGTCCGATCGCAGCTGCGGCTTGGAACTTACAAGCGTATTTCTTCATCTTACTCGTCGTCGGCGTCGCCATGGCTGTATCTTCCTCGTTCTTCTGCTTCGTCTCTTTGTTGTGTGCGCAGTTGCGCACTGCACTCTCTAAAAGCCCTAGATGTTATTGTCACATATGCATGTACAGTAGATGGCAGTATTGTCCTGTTTAAGAGTGTCACAACATTGCTGTTTAAGCAGACGGACTGCTTTACGTTAGACAAAAACGTGACTGCTCTTGTTGTGTGTTGTTACCGCGCTGGGAGGACATTAATGAAACTGCCTCACAATAAACCCACATAAGAAACCAAGAACTCGCCCTCGATCATTCTACAATTATAATGTGATTGGGCAGGCACGCTGTTTATATTGTGGGAAAGCGGACGTGAAAACAGGTCAGGTCCGCATGGAGCTGGAGGGGGCGTGGCCTCCAGCTCGGCCTGAATTTCGGGAGATTTTCGGGAGAAAATTTGTCCCGGGAGGTTTTCGGGAGAGGCGCTGAATTTCGTGAGTCTCCCGGAAAATCCGGGAGGGTTAGCAAGTATGGTTTTTTGTGTTGATTTAATAAAAAAAATAATTAAAAAAACGATACCGATACCGATTAAAAAAAACCAAACGATACCGATAATTTCCGATATTACATTTTAACGCATTTATCGGCCGATAATATCGGCAGGCCGATGTTGTCGGACATCTCTAAATCGCTGCACCTTATTGCTCTTTTATCCTGCACTACAACGAGCTAATGCAACAAAATGTTGTCCTTATTTGTACTGGAAAGTTCAAATTTGAATGACAATAAAAGGAAGTCTTAGTCTAAGTCTAAGTTAAGTCATGTTTATAGGAGAGTGAATCTATATGGCTGTAGAAGCTGTACATTGACTACTCAAAAAGCATATCCAAGTTTCATTTTTTTATACTAATGCCCATAAAAAGCTCTGCAGAAATGTGGAGATTCCATCACATTTCATGTACTGTAAAATCCCCTCTTGCTTTTCTTCCCTTTTGTAGAAATAGCGGACAAAGTGTACAGCTTGTACAACGGCTACACGAGTGGCAAAGAGCAGCAGATGGCCTACAACACCTTGATGGAAATCCCTCCGCCTCTGCTCTACCGAGTCCAGCACCACTACAATTCCCTCTATGAGAAGTTCGGAGACTTCGTCTGGCGCAGCGAGGACGAGCTGGGCCCCAGGTGAAACCAGTTCTTCTGGATTGATTTTTTTCTTTTGCACGGATTGGCACGCTCGGAAGGTGCTTAAAATAGGGCCCGCTTCGACATCTGAGTAATCCAACAGTTTTCTTGTCTAGACGTTTTTTTGTGACGTACGGTGCAGCATCCGTTACGGTCAACCTGGGTGATTTTACATAACAAAACTGTACTCGGCCAAGTTCTGCCAGACCATTTAGCTGCAGTGCACAGTGACCATGCAACATGCATTTGTAATCAATTTGAAAAACAACACATAGTTTGCAGGAAAAAAAAAAAAAAAAACATTATTAAATTTCTCTTATTTACACAGCATCACAATTTTCAAAACTTTGGACACACCTTCTCATTCAATGCGTTTTCTTTATTTCCATGACTATTTGCATTGTGGATTGTCACTGAAGGCATCAAAACGATGAATGAACACATGTGGAGTTATGTACTTAACAAAAAAAGGTGAAATAACTGAAAACGGGTTTTATATTCTAGTTTCTTCAAAATAGCCACCCTTTGCTCGGATTACTGCTTTGCACACTCTTGGCATTCTCCTGATGAGCTTCAAGAGGTAGTCACCTGAAATGGTTTTCAATTCACAGGTGTCATAGTTGTGATGCCTTCAGTGACAATCTACAAGGTAAAATAGTCATGAAAATAAAGAAAACACATTGAAATGAGAAGGTGTGTCCAAACTTTTGGCCTGTACATGTATATGTGCAAATATTTACACATATCTCCACTAACACTTTGACCAAATGTCACATAACAAGTTTCTCTTTGATTTAGGTTAGCCCAGGGGTCGGCAACCCAAAATGTTGAAAGAGCCATATTGGACCAAAAATACAAAAACAAATCTGTCTGGAGCCGCAACAAATTAAAAGCCATATTACATACAGATAGTGTGTCATGAGATATACATTGAATTGAGATGACTTAAAAGAAACTAAATGACCTCAAATATACCTACAGATGAGGCATAATGATGCAATATGTACATATAGCTAGCCTAAATAGCATGTTAGCATCGATTAGCTTGCAGTCATGAAGTGACCAAATATGTCTGATTAGCACTCCACACAAGTTAATAACATCAACAAAACTCACCTTTGTGCATTTATGCACAACGTTAAAAGTGTGGTGGACAAAATGAGACAGAAAAAGAAGTGGCATAAAACACGTCCTCGAAAGTCGGAGAAAGTTATACATGTAAACAAACTACGGTGAGTTCAAGGACCGCCAAAATTAGTAGGACAAAACGGCGCTCGCCAAATACTCGAATCAGTGAAGCATGTTTAATATAAACAGTGTGCTTTATAACAATTAGGGAGGTTTGTGTCATGTTTGTACTCCTACAAAACCATATTAAAACAAAAAAAAAATTTTTCCCCTCATCTTTTTCCATTTTTCATACATTTTTGAAAAGCTCCAGAGAGCCACTAGGGTGGCGCTAAAGAGCCGCATGCGGCTCTAGAGCCGCGGGTTGCCGACCCTTGGGTTAGGCCAATCCATTTAGTGCTGTCAATTGTTTTGTTTTTTTCATTAGATTACCGTATTTTTCGGACTATAAATCGCAGTTTTTTTCGTAGTTTGGCCGGGGGTGCATCTTTTACTCAGGAGCGACTTATGTGTGAAATTATTAACATATTACCGTAAAATATCAAATAATATTATTTAGCTCATTCACGTAAGAGACTAGACGTATAAGATTTCATGGGATTTAGCGATTAGGAGTGACAGATTGTTTGGTAAACGTATAGCATGTTCTATATGTTATAGTTATTTGAATGGCTCTTACCATAATATGTTACGTTAACATCCCATCACGTTCTCAGTTGGTTATTTATGCGTCATATAACTTACACTTATTCAGCCTGTTGTTCACTATTCTTTATTTATTTTAAATTGCCTTTCAAAAGTCTATTCTTGGTGTTGGGTTTTATCAAATAAATTTCCCCAAAAAATGCGACTTATACTCCAGTGCGACTTATATATGTTTTTTTCTTTCTTTATTGAGCATTTTCGGCAGGTGCGACTTATACTCCGGTGCGACTTATACTCCGAAAAATACGGTATTCACTTTTTTGAATTTGGATTATTCTTGATTAATCATTGGTTATTAGGGTTATGTATGTACCGATTCGATTCGATTCTTGGGCGTAACAATTCGATTCAAAACGATTCTCGATTCAAAAGCCGTACTTTTTTAATAACATTGGATGCCAGTTCTAGGATTAACTACATTTCTCTACAAAACAAATAAAAGCGCTAATAGATGTGTATATTACCGTATTTTTCGGAGTATAAGTCGCACCGGAGTATAAGTCGCACCTGCCGAAAATGCATAATAAAGAAGGAAAAAAACATATATATGTTGCACTGGAGCCCGGCCAAACTATGAAAAAAACTGCGACTTATAGTCCGAAAAATACGGTACTTAAAAGAAAACTGGTTTTGTTTAATGAAAGTCTACCCAAACATTTAAGAAAGTCAAATATAGATAAAGGAAACAAGATAAATATGCTACACTTCTCTTTTCTAAAGTTAATATGTAGAGCAGATATGGTTATCTACATCAACAATGTGATTTGCCTAAGTGTTTCGACAGGACAGATACAAAAAAAAAACCAAAAAACAGTAATTTTGGATTTGTTTTAATCCATTAGGAATCGTTACAAGTTACAGGTACCAATATTTTAGTACCATTACCGGTACCAAAATGTATTTCGATACTTTTCGGTACTTTTCTAAATAAGGGGGACCACTAAAAAATGGCAATATTGGCTTTATTTGAACAAAAATCTTACGGTACATTAAACGTGTTTCTTATTGCAATCGAAGAACAATTTTGTCCTTAAATAAAATAGTGAACATACTAGACAACTTGTCTTTTAGTAGTAAGTAAGCAAACAAATGCTCCTAATTTGTTTGCTGACATAACATAGTAACATATTGTGTCATTTATCCTTCTATTATTTTGTCGAAATTATGAGGGACAAGCTGTAAAAATTGATTATTACTCCACTTGTTCATTTACTGTTAATATAACATGTTCTATCTACACTTCTGTTAAAATATAATTATCACTTATTCTTCGGTTTGGATGCTTTACATTAGTTTTGGATGATACCACACATTTAGGTATTGATCCGACACCAAGTAGTTACAGGATCTTACATTGGTCATATTCAAAGTCCTCATGTGTCCAGGGACATATTTCCTGAGTTTATAAACATAATATGATTTTTTTTTAAAGGAAAAAAGTATCGTAGTATCAACTAAATACGCTCCTGTACTTGGTATCATTACAGTGGATGTCAGGTGTAGATCCACCCATGGCGTTTGTTTACATTGTGACGCCGGTGAGCTACGGTGTGTAGTGAAGCATGTTTAGCTATTCCTCGTCCTGCAGGGATGATACTTGTAAGAAACTTACTTTATTTGTCGCCATTGTTGAGGATTAGTGATTTAGAAGTAGCTAAAACACTGCTGACTGCGGATGGACTTTAGCCTCTAGCTAGCTAGACATGTCTCAAAACATCTCTTCCTGAGGGTGCTTCAGTGGTATAGCTTCACCTTTATCTTGAGTTTTTAGGCCAAAATGCATCCATTCTCCCTATTGTGTCTACACATTGTGTCTGCTTGTATGTACTCTGTGATTGTGCGCTGCCGAACATGCTCCCCTGCTCGCAAATCCAGCAATGTCGTGACGTGACGACACGTTGTCATGCCCTGGAACGTACAAGCTGTGCTCTCTTAGCACGGAATTATGATGATCGACTTTTCCTTAGATTAAAAAAGACTCAAAGGTGTTTTATGGTGCGTTCAAGTACCGCTGAACAAAGTAGGACAACCCAGGCCTGAAGTAATTCATTATTTTAATAGACTTTATTTAGCATGCCCTTTTTCATTTGAATAAATCTTAAAGTGCTATAGTACAAACTAATATTTACTCCATTTTAGCTATTAAAACAGATACAACACAAGATTAAAACACTTCAGTGACGCATAAGAAACATGCACAAAAGTGGCTTTTCTTACTGTGTGTCTATTTATCGTAGTGTTGTTTCAAAATGATAATAATGATAACCACGATCATTTTGGTCACAATAACCCTGATATGAAATTCTCATATCGTTACATTCCGACTGTATTGTTACACACATCATTACAATATGTATTGTACACCTGGAAGAAGGGGAACACATATGGACACATTTTAGATACGTTGTAAACCCTGTGGATTGATTTTCTCCAGTAATAATAATAATACAACAAACTTGAAGCGTCTTCTGCAGGCTAATAATCAGGACATCCTTGTGGCTTGTGCAGCCCTTTGAGACACTCGTGATTTAGGGCTATATAAATAAACTTTGATTGATTGATTGATTGATCTACGCAACAGTAAGTAGGCCTAAACTAATATTTCCAAATGACTCATACTGTATAGACCAAAAGTGTCAAATCCAAGGCCCGGGGGTCAGATGTGGCCCACCACTTCATTTTATGTGGCCCTCGAAATCCTGGAAATAATAAGTATCAATAAAATACTGGAACTTGTCTTACTAAATGTATTATTTCTTTCTATTTTGGCAGAAAAAAAAATACATGTACTCCATGCATTAGCAAATTTTGTTAACTTAAATATTGTGTAATTATGTAAAAATGTATTATGAAACATTCGAACCATTTTTTAAATAGAAATAAATACTAATAATAATGATTTCAAAGCAAGTTATCCATCAAATTGTGCAATGTAAAAGTAGCAATAGATTCAAGTGTAAAATTGTGGAATTTTACTGTGGTTTTTACAGCATTTTTCTCTAAATGAGAAAAAATTTTACTTTTTTTTTTTACTGTAATAAACTATGGTGCCATTTTGGCATTTACAGTAAAACACAAACATCTACAGTTGATTTGCGGTAAAAAAAAAAACAACTAAAAACAAAACAAAAACTGGCAACTGAGGTGCCAAAATTTTACTGTGAAAATGTTTTTTTTTATTTACAGTAAAAAAAAAAAAGAAGTAAAATTTACAGTAAAATTCTGGCAACTGAGCTCCCTTTTTTTTTTTTTTTTACCATAAAAACAGCAATACTGCAAAACTTGTCTTACTAAATGTATTATTTCTTTCTATTTTGGCAGAAAAAAAAATACATGTACTCCATGCATTCGCAAATTTTGTTAACTTAAATATTGTCTAATTATGCAAAAATGTATTATGAAACATTCAAACCATTTTTTGAATAGAAATAAATACTAATAATAATGATTTCAAAGCAAGTTATCCATCAAATTGTGCAATGTAAAAGTAGCAATAGATTCAAGTGTAAAATTGTGGAATTTTACTGTGGTTTTTACAGCATTTTTCTCTAAATGAGAAAAAATTGTACTTTTTTTTTTTACTGTAATAAACTATGGTGCGGTTTTGGCATTTACAGTAAAACACAGAAACATCTACAGTTGTTGATTTGCGGTGTAAAAAAAATAAAATAAAAATAAAAACAACTGACAAGTGAGGTGCCAAAATTTTACTGTAAAAATGCTTTTTTTTATTTACAGTAAAAAAAAAAAGAAGTACAATTTACAGTAAAATTCTGGCAACTGAGCTCCCTTTTTTTTTTTTTTTTTAACCATAAAAACAGCAATACTGCAAAACTCGTCTTACTAAATGTATTATTTCTTTCTATTTTGGCAGAAAAAAAAATACATGTACTCCATGCATTCGCAAATTTTGTTAACTTAAATATTGTCTAATTATGCAAAAATGTATTATGAAACATTCAAACCATTTTTTGAATAGAAATAAATACTAATAATAATGATTTCAAAGCAAGTTATCCATCAAATTGTGCAATGTAAAAGTAGCAATAGATTCAATGGTAAAATTGTGGAATTTTACTGTGGTTTTTACAGCATTTTTCTCTAAATGAAAAAAAAACAGTCCTTTTTTTTACTGTAGTAAACTATGGTGCTGTTTTGGCATTTACAGTAAAACACAGAAACATCTACAGTTGTTGATTTGCGGTGTAAAAAACAAAACAAAAACAAAAACAAAAAAAACTGGCAACTGAGGTGCCAAAATGTTACCGTAAAAATGCTTTTTTTTATTTACAGTAAAAAAAAAAGAAGTAAAATTTACAGTAAAATTCTGGCAACTGAGCTCCCTTTTTTTTTTTTTTTACCATAAAAACAGCAATACTGTTTTTTCCATTTACAGTAATTTACAGTACATTTTAAGGGGAAATTATTGCAACTTATCATATATTTTTTTTACATTTTCCACAAAAAAAAAAATCTACTAATAAAATGCATAAGAAAATTGAGTAATAATAATGTCACTGTTAAAATCAACCCTCTGGGGCCAAACATAACTGCGATGTGGCCCTCAGTGAAAACGACCTCTGGTATAGACAGTAGAGAAGGAGAAAGACTGCTTATTCAACCACTACTTTTGTAGTACTTGCCTGCCAATCTAGAATAGAACTAGTGTTTCTTCCTGTGACCATTTTAGTCATATATTATTCAACGTTTGAAAAAAAATCGCTTAATTTCAGTGAAGTAATAACAGTGAAATGTACTTGATGAAATATTCATGGTATGCAGATCTTGTTGTGAATTTTGTTGGACTGCCGATATTATCGGCCAATAAGTGCTTTAAAATGTAATATCGGAAATTAGCGGTATCGGTTTCAAAAAGTAAAATGTATGACTTTTTAAAACGTCGCTGTACGGAGTGGTACACGGACGTCGGGAGAAGTACAGAGTGCCAATAAACCTTAAAGGCACTGCCTTTGCGTGCCGGCCCAATCACATAATATCTACACCTTTTCACACACTACAGCCATACAGGTCACACTGAGGGTGGCCGCATAAACAACTTTAAAACTGTTACAAATATGCGCCACACTGTGAACCCACCATTTCGGGAGAACATTCCCACCGTAACACAACATGAACACAACAGAACAAATACCCAGAACCCCTTGCAGCACTAACTCATCTGGGACGCTACTATATACACCCCCTGCTACCCCCCCCCCCCCCCCAACCCTGCCCATCTCAACCTCCTCATGCTCACTCAGGGAGAGCATGTCCCAAATTCCAAGCTGCTGTTTTGAGGCATGTTAACAAAAAAAATAATGCACTTTGTGACTACAATAATAAATATGGCAGTGCCATCACTGGAAAAACTGAAATCTAAGTAAGATTAAATATCTCAAATAAGGGTGATATTTGCTTATTTTCTGTCTGATAAGATAATTCTTCTCACTAAGCAGATTTTATGTTAGAGTGTTTTACTTGTTTTAAGTGTTTTGGTCCTAAATGATCTCAGTAAGATATTACAGCTTGTTGCCGAGATTTGATGACCTATATTGAGTAAAACATGCTTGAAACTAGAATATCAAGTGTTGCAAAGCTGTGTCATCAACACTCACAAGTATAAAACTACTTTTTTAAAGTAATACTTTCTTATTTCAAGCATGAACAAAAAAATCATGACTTTGACACAATTGTGTCTCATAACTAAAACAGATGACAGCCAAATGGACTTTGCTGTTTTATTTTCAATGAAACAATAGAAAATACGTACTCATATAGTAGTACAGACAGTACAGTAAACGGACAGTTAATATTTAAACATTTTACATGTGACATTTCAAACTATTTTGAACAGAAATAGTTCATACACATTCAGATAAATTCTTAAAAATTACAATAAAAAATATAATATATATATATATATATATATATATATATATATATATATATATATATATATATATATATATATATATATATATATATATATATATATATATATATATATATATATTCCTTGCAATTGACTGAAAGAGCCCGCACTTGGTGCGATGATGTCATGTTATCGATGGAAAAATGCATTTTTAGTCAATATGATTTGCCTGAGTGGCTAGTAGACCCCGAGAGTAACAAGCGGTTGCCTTGTTGCCTTTCCATTAAGAAAAATAAGCTAGTTTTTAGTGTAAGTTTGCTGGTTTTAAGAAATGTAATGCCGGGCGCATATCATTATGTCAAGATAATGGCACGAGCATTTACTTAATTTAAGAATATTTTTCAACATATAGAGAAAAAAGGTCTCTTTTTTTTTTCTGTCAAGAAAAGTGCACTTGTTAGTGCGAATATACTTAATTTAAGGTATTTTGGGGTTCATTGAGGTTAGCTAATTTTACTTGTTTTGGAACGTCTTGACAAGCCAAATTTTCTTGTTCTATTGGCAGATAATTTTGCTTAGTTCAAGTAAAATACCCCTCTTTTCTTTTTTTTTTTTTTCATGTTTTTGAACACTGACTTTTTGCAGTGATGTTAGCATTTTTTTCCATGACTTGAGTTGATTTATTTTGGAAAACCTTGTTACATTGTTTCATGCATCCAGCGGGGCATCACGTCAAAATTAGGCATAATAATGTGTTAATTCCACCACTGTATCGGTTGATATCGGAATCGGTAATTAAGAGTTGGACAATATCGGATATCGGACATCTCTAGTCAGAATGCATTAAAACAGAAAAAGCATGCATAAGAATGATGAACACTAGGCAAAATTCCCCTTTAAAATGATGTGACTGTATATAATCTAAATTAGAGAAATAAAGAAAAAAACATATTAGGGCCCCAAAGAGAACAAAATTATATATAAATATATTGGGAAATTCATCTTCAACAACATGTTCATAATATCCAAAACACATTCATTTTAAGATGAAACACACAAAAAAAACCTATTGGCCAATAACTGGACGGGGGTTGTTTTTGTGTACGAGGGGTTTGCGTGTGGGCAGCGGTAAAAAGGGGTCGTGGGTGGTTGCCTTTTTTGGATGAGCGTGCGTGGATTATTTACTGCCCGGCGTTGGCAGGCGTGAGCCTCATTGGGAGTAATTTACAAGCGTGCTTAATTGGTGGTGCCGTTTTTTAAAAGGCGCAAAGAATGGCCAAGTGTGAGCGTAAGCACAATCAGCGCTCCTCCAGGCACCGGCAATCCCAGAAGCTCCCGAATGTCCACATCTCTTAATTTTACGACTCTATTTATAGCTGGGGGATTTTTTTTTTTTTTTTTTTTTTTTGAAGTTCGGGGGCCTTCGCTACTCATTTTCTTCAATACACAAATGCAAAAAAAAAAAAAAAAAAAAATTTGTAGGCCTCAATGTATTGGACTGAGAGCAAAAAGAAAGTCTGAGGTTTTGTTTGTGTTGCTTCCACGGCGTGTTTCGGCGTCATAAATGTTTATTTGTCTCCAGTTCACATGCTTGATTATGTGCTTGCTATTGTGTTGTGTCAGACATGAGAATTCGGGGGGAAATGAGAAAATGTTTCCCCCGTTTTAAGCAAATAAGTGAAAAGGATGTCTGTACTCCTTTTTTTGCCTAACTAAAGACAGATGTTGATGCTCTGCAGACGCTGCTTTTCAAAACAAATGGAATTTTTTCCCCCCCTTCTCTGTGTGTGTTTTCCTCATTTTCGAATCCCCCACTAGCTTAACAACCTTGAACGCAAACTCTACTGTAGGTGTATGCTGTTGTTGTTTTTTTTTCTGCTTTGCAAGCATCTTTTTTGGGTTTTGCACCGTAAACAGCGGCACATTCTCACAACATGGCTGACGTTTTCCACCCAGACTGGCAGGCAGGCGCTACCCAATTCCCGCACTCGGGAGAGATCGGTTTATGTGCAGACTCCGAGTCAGTCAGTTTTTGTGCGGCGACGTCTTCGTTTTTGCGCGCGCGTTCGTTCTGTGGCGTCGTTGACCTTGATGACCCACTGCAAAAAGTCAGTGTTCAAAAACAAGAAATAAAAAAAAATGAGGGGTATTTTATTTGAACTAAGCAAAATTATCTGCCAATAGAACAAGAAAATTTGGCTTGTCAAGATTTTCCAAAACAAGTAAAATTAGCTAACCTCAATGAACCCAAAAATACCTTAAAATAAGTATATTCTCACTAATAACAAGTGCACTTTTCTTGATAGAAAAAAAAAGAGACATTTTTGCTCAATATGTTGAAAAATATTCTTAAAAATTATGTCAATGCTAGTGCCATTATCTTGACATAATGCATACTTGCCAACCCTCCCGGATTTTCCGGGAGACTCTCGAAATTCAGCGCCTCTCCCGAAAACCTCCCGGGACAAATTTTCTCCCGAAAATCTCCCGAAATTCAGGCGGACTCAGGTCCTCCACAATATAAAAAAGCGTACCTGCCCAATCACGTTATAACTATAGAATGATGGAGGGCGAGTTCTTGGTTTCTTATGTGGGTTTATTGTTAGGCAGTTTCATTAACGTCCTCCCAGCGTGGCAACAACACACAACAACAGCAGTCACTTTTTTGTATACCGTAAAGCAGTTCGTCTGCCGTAAACAGCAATGTTGTGATACTCTTAAACAGGACAATACTGCCATCTAGTGCACTTTTGTGCGTGCCACACAGCAATGCATCATCAGAGAGGGTGTTCAGCATGGTTCGAAAAATAGTGACAGAACAAGGATGGACAATTCAAACCTTAACTCAACAATGAGTAGATGAGTTTTATGTGTGTATATGTGTAACTAAATGAACACTGAAATTTAAGTATTTATTTTATATATATATATATATATATATATATATATATATATATATATATATATATATATATAAAATAAAATAAAATATATATATAACAAAATAAATATATATATATATATATATATATATATATATATATATAGCTAGAATTCACTGAACGTCAAGTATTTCTTATATATATATATATATATATATGAAATACTTGACTTGGTGAATTCTAGCTGTAAATATACTCCTCCCCTTTTAGCCACGCCCCCAACCACGCCCCCGTCCCGTCTGGGCCTGAGCTCATCTAAGATGGACTGATACAAAGTGGAAAAGTGTTCTGTGGTCTGACGAGTCCACATTTCAAATTGTTTTTGGAAACTGTGGACGTCGTGTCCTCCGGACCAAAGAGGAAAAGAACCATCTGGATTGTTATAGGCGCAAAGTTGAAAAGCCAGCATCTGTGATGGTATGGGGGTGTATTAGTGCCCAAGACATGGGTAACTTACACATCTGTGAAGGTGCCATTAATGCTGAAAGGTGTATGCAGGTTTTGGAGCAACATATGTTGCCATCCAAGCAACGTTACCATGGACGCCCCTGCTTATTTCAGCAAGACAATGCCAAGCCACGTGTTACATCAACGTGGCTTCATAGTAAAAGAGTGTGGGTACTAGACTGGTCTGCCTGTAGTCCAGACCTGTCGCCCATTAAAAATGTGTGGCGCATTATGAAGCTTAAAATACCACAACGCAGACCCCCGGACTGTTGAACAACTTAAGCTGTACATCAAGCAAGAATGGGAAAGAATTCCACCTGAGAAGCTTAAAAAATGTGTCTCCTCAGTTCCCAAACGTTTACTGAGTGTTGTTTAAAGGAAAGGCCATGTAACACAGTGGTGAACATGCCCTTTCCCAACTACTTTGGCACATGTTGCAGCCATGAAATTCTAAGTTAATTATTATTTGCAAAAAAAAAAAAAAAGTTTATGAGTTTGAACTTTAAATATCTTGTCTTTGTAGTGCATTCAACTGAATATGGGTTGAAAAGGATTTGCAAATTATTGTATTCCGTTTATATTTACATCTAACACAATTTCCCAACTCATATGGAAACGAGGTTTTGTAATAAAAAATAATTTATTGTTCTTAATGGAAAGGCAACAAGGCAACCGCTTGTTACTCTCGGGGTCTCCTAGCCGCTCAGGCAAATCATATTCTCTAAAAATGCATTTTTCCATCGATAACATTACATCATCGCGCCAAGTGCGTGGTCTTTCAGTCAATTAGTGCAACATATATACAGCCCGGCCTCCGGCCAAAAAATTTTTATATGGATTTTTGAAGAATTCATCTGAATGTGCATGTACTATTTCTGTTCAAAATTGTTAGAAATGTTAAATGTTTAAATATTAACTGTCCGTTTACTGTACTGTGCCAACTGTACTACTATATGAGTACGTATTTTCTATTGTTTCATTGAAAATAAAACAGCAAAGTCTATTTGGCTGTCATCTGTTTTAATTATGAGACACATTTGTGTCAAAGTCATGATTTTTTTTTAATGCTTGAAATAAGAAATTATTACTTTAAAAAAGTAGTTTTATACTTGTGAGTGTTGATGACACAGCTTTGCAACAGTTTATATTCTAGTTTCAAGCATGTTTTACTCAATATAGGTCATCAAATCTCAGCAACAAGCTGTAATATCTTACTGAGATCATTTAGGACCAAAACCCTTAAAACAAGTAAAACACTCTAACATAAAATCTGCTTGGTGAGAAGAATTATCTTATCAGACAGAAAATAAGCAAATATCACCCTTATTTGAGATATTTCATCTTACTTAGATTTCAGTTTTTGCAGTGCAGACGCCGAAACACAATAGAAAATAGAAAAAAAGCAGCTTTTTTTAATAAAGGAAATACCAATCAACTATTGATTAAATGATCAGCGTGGCTGCTTTATTACACATCAAGCAGATGCATTGTAGCCAATCAACAAATATTTCAAGGATTTCATTGATTGATTGAGAAGTTTATTGACATCTTAAAGAATTTAATACATGCAATGCTTTGAAAAGGCACATGAATGGCACAAAAAGCCAAAAGGCTTGTTTCCATTGTGGTCCATTACATATTCATCACATTTGATACATTCAATAATAAAAGATATATAACCTAAAAAAATTACGTGAAAAAATTGATGAATGAAGTACATATACACAGTATAGCTGGGCGGTATAGCTCAGTTGGGAGAGCGGCCGTGCCAGCAACTTGAGGGTTCCAGGTTCGATCCCCGCTTCCGCCATCCTAGTCTCTGCCGTTGTGTCCGTGGGCAAGACACTTTACCCACCTGCTCCCAGTGCCACCCACACTGGTTCAAATGTAACTTAGATATTGGGTTTCACTATGTAAAGCGCTTTGAGTCACTAGAGAAAAGTGCTATATAAATATAATTCACTTCACTTCACAGTCTACATGTCAGAAAAAACATATCACGTTTGCTTTTGTTGATCACGTCACCTCTATTAATCGTTTGTCTGCGTTATAATAACAATATTACTAATACTTGGTTAATATTCAAGTCACAAAATGTCAATTGAGTATTGCAATAAGAAACATATGTTTAATTAACCGTAAGATTTTTTTGTTCAAATAAAGCCAATAATGCCATTTTTTGTGGTCCCCTTTATTTGGAAAAGTATTGAAAAGTACCGAAAAGTATCAAAATACATTTTGGTAGCGGTACCGGTGCCAAAATATTGGTATCGGGACAACCCTACTACACACATAGACACATTCACACACTTTTTGTGTTTTTTGGTTGGTTTTTTTTATCAGCGGAATAGTGGAGCTCCCATTGGCTCCAAGTAAGATTATTACACATCAAGCATATGTATTGCAGCCAATCAACAAATATTTAAAGGAATAACTAGAAAACAACTAGAAAAGTATATCCCAATAGTAAAAAAAAGTCTGAATTACTTGATCCTTATTAGGGATGTCCGATAATATCGGCCTGCCGATATTATCGACCGATAAATGCGTTAAAATGTAATATCGGAAATTATCGGTATCGTTTTTTAAATTATTGGTATCGTTTTTTGTTTTTTTGTTTTTTTTATTAAATCAACATAAAAAACACAAGATCCACTTACAATTAGTGCACTAACCCAAAAAACCTCCCTCCCCCATTCACACTCATTCACACAAAAGGGTTGTTTCTTTCTGTTATTAATATTCTGGTTCCTACATTATATATCAATATATATCAATACAGTCTGCAAGGGATACAGTCCGTAAGCACACATGATCGTGCGTGCTGCTGGTCCACTAATAGTACTAACCTTTAACAGTTAATTTTACTCATTTTCATTAATTACTAGTTTCTATGTAACTGTTTTTATATTGTTTTACTTTTTTTTTTTTTTTTTTATCTTATTTTATAATTAAAAAAAAAAATTACCTTATCTTCACCATACCTGGTTGTCCAAATTAGGCATAATAATGTGTTAATTCCACGACTGCATATATCGGTTGATATCGGTATCGGTAATTAAAGAGTTGGACAATATCGGAATATCGGATATCGGCAAAAATCCATTATCGGACATCCCTAATCTTTATCTTATTTCTGACTTTTTCTGAACGTTTAATAAAAAATTTACCAATAACTTTTTGAGCTATCAGGACGCCTTTACCTTAGAGAAGCCCCGGTTAATTATTTTGCATCTGGGGGCCAAATTTAGAGAAAAAAATGTGTCTGGGGGCCGGTTTATCTGATTTTTAGGAACACTAATACAAAACCTCACAGACCGCCTTAAAAAAACGGAATGTAATTTTAAATATTTTTACTGAATGAGACACCCAGAATGTACATGAAAATAAAGAATGTGGGTTTTTACAATATTAACTATGAACGATAAAACACTGAATATTGACAAGATATGAACGTCACACACCCTCTCGATTAACGTATTTTACAATCAAGCGAAGCGCAACATAAATGCAACAAACACAGCGAAATATGAATGCGGAAAAAGCCCCACCTACAATCTGATCACTAAGCTCTAGAACAGGGGTCACCAACCTTTTTGAAACCAAGAGCTACTTCTTGGGTACTGATTAATGCGAAGGGCTACCAGTTTGATACACACTTAAATAAATTGCCAGAAATAGCCAATTTGCTCAATTTACCTTTAACTCCATGTTATTATTAATAATTAATGATATTTATCTTTATGGAAACACTGATCATCTAAATGATTTCTCACAATAAATATATATAGAAACAGATAAATATCAATATGCAACACTTTATTTTTATATCTTCTCTAAGTGCACATTTTTCAAATTGAACATTTTCAAATGATCACTTCTAAGACAGTCTTGTGAAATCACAATATCCCATTTTAACTAGCGAGCCACCAACATTTTTATAAAAGAGGAGAAAACCCGAAAAAAAATGAAAATTAAATTTTGAAACACAGTTTATCTTCAATTTCGACTCTTTAAAATTCAAAATTCAACCGAAAAAAAAGAAGAGAAAAACTAGCTAATTCGAATCTTTTTGAAAAAATTCAAAAAATAATTTATGGAACATCATTAGTAATTTTTCCTGATTAAGATTAATTTTAGAATTTTGATGACATGTTTTAAATAGGTTAAAATCCAATCTGCACTTTGTTAGAATATATAACAAATTGGACCAAGCTATATTTCTAACAAAGACAAATCATTGTTTCTTCTAGATTTTCCAGAACAAAAATTTTAAAAGAAATTCAAAAGACTTTGAAATAAGATTTAAATTTGATTCTTCAGATTTTCTAGATTTGCCAGAATATTTTTTTTGAATTTTAATCATAATAAGTTTGAAGAAATATTTCACAAACATTGTTTGTCGAAAAAACAGAAGCTAAAACGAAGAATTAAATTAAAATGTATTTATTATTCTTTACAATAAAAAAATAAAAATACTTGAACATTGATTTAAATTGTCAGGAAAGAAGAGGAAGGAATTTAAAAGGTAAAAAGGTATATGTGTTTAAAAATCCTAAAATCATTTTTAAGGTTGTATTTTTTTCTCTAAAATTGTCTTTCTTAAAGTTGTAAGAAGCAAAGTACAAAAATAAATGAATTTATTTAAACAAGTGAAGACCAAGTCTTTAAAATATTTTCTTGGTTTTTCAAATTCTATTTGAGTTTTGTCTCTCTTAGAATTAAAAATGTCGAGCAAAGTGAGACCAGCTTGCTAGTAAATAAATACAATTTAAAAAATAGAGGCTGGTAAGTGCCTGGTAAGTGCTGCTATTTGAGCTATTTTTAGAACAGGCCAGCGGGCGACTCATCTGGTCCTTACGGGCGACCTGGTGCCCACGGGCACCGCGTTGGTGACCCCTGCTCTAGAACTTTGTTGCAAAAATCTCCTTCCGCGTCTTATCCTGACACCCGCATTTCAGGCTGGCCGCTCTGGAAACACTCTGTCGAAACGCTCCCCACCAACACTGCTTGGTGCCTCGTCTGAGCTGCTGTGACGTAGATTACCATAGTAACTAATTAGATTACCATAGTAACTAGTATATCATGCAAAAGCGCAGATTCCAACCATTGAAATACTTGGTATAGTTCAAGATTTACAGTCATTTGAAAACATCACTGCCCATCATAATGTAAGCTATAGTTTCTATCTTAAAGGGGAACATTATGACAATTTCAGAATTGTTAAAACCATTAAAAATCAATTCCCAGTGGCTTAGTATATTTTTCGAAGTTTTTTTCAAAATTTTACCCATCACGCAATATCCCTAAAAAAAGCTTCAAAGTGCCTGATTTTAACCATCGTTATAAACACCCGTCCATTTTCCTGTGACGTCACATAGTGAAGACAACACAAACAAACATGGCGGAAAGAACAGCAAGCTATAGCGACATTAGCTCGGATTCAGACTCGGATTTCAGCGGCTTAAGCGATTCAACAGATTACGAATGTATTGAAACGGATGGTTGTAGTGTGGAGGCAGGTAGCGAAAACGAAATTGAAGAAGAAACTGAAGCTATTGAGCCATGTCAGTTTGAACCGTATGCAAGCGAAACCGACGAAAACGACACGACAGCCAGCGACACGGGAGAAAGCGAGGACGAATTTGGCGATCGCCTTCTGACCAACGATTGGTATGTGTTTGTTTGGCATTAAAGGAAACTAACAACTATGAACTAGGTTTACAGCATATGAAATACATTTGGCAACAACATGCACTTTGAGAGTGCAGACAGTCCAATTTTCATCAATTAATATATTCTGTAGACATACCCTCATGTCAGCAGGCCAGGGAAGCTAGGGTCGATATTCTTCTCTTGACGGTGTGAGCCAAGACATCCAGGGGGTTTAGCTCGCTCGTCTGCGGGAACAAACTACCGCCATAGCTTGCCGTGCTACCGAGGTCCTTTGTCCCTGAATTGCTCACACACTCCGGCAGATTCAATGGGGGTCTGGCGGCAGATTTCTTTGACTTTATCGTTGGAAATGCATCTGCTTTGAGTGTCGCAGGATATCCACACATTCTTGCCATCTCTTTCGTCGGTAAAGTGTGCGGAACAAACGTCCAATTTCTTGCCACTTTCGCATCTTTGGGCCACTGGTGCAACTTGAATCCGTCCCTGTTCGTGTTGTTACACCCTCCGACAACACACCGACGAGGCATGATGTCTCCAAGGTAAGGAAAACAGTCAAAAAACGGAAAATAACAGAGCTGATTTGGCGGATTGCTTCCCGATGTGACGCCACATTGTGACGTCATCGCTCCGAGAGCGAATATTAGAAAGGCGTTTAATTCGCCAAAATTCACCCATTTAGAGTCCGGAAATCGGTTAAAAAAATATATGGTCTTTTTTCTGCAACATCAAGGTATATATTGACGCTTACATAGGTCTGGTGATAATGTTCCCCTTTAAAGATTTAAAAAAAATATTTTCGGAATGTCCGGCAGGTCTGCCTTAGAGGGTCCCCTCCTATGGTTCCTTTGCTCTGGAAACATCAGGTTATGACTTGGGAAGTATACTGGTACCGGGTCGGTTCAAAAATGCTGGACTAATGATACAGCTATGGGTACTTTTTTTTTTTTTTATCCACCGTCACATTCAATCTAATCCAAGTATACCTTTTCCCGCCCCACTTCCGGTTCCAAGGTACTTCTGGTTCCAAGGTATGCAGAAGGCGGGGCCTCACCTGCCATCATGGAAAGAAAAAAAATGTAAAAAGAAAAAAAAAAAATTAAATTGTTATATGTATCCAGTAATTATACTATAACGTTATTTTCCATTTAACTTCACCAGTTTTAGATTATTTTTATTGAAAATCGCTGAATTTTCACATTTGCCGTTCAAATACTGAGAAGAGACGGTGCGGTGAACAGCAGCCAGTTGAGGCACGTCACTCAGTGCCTCAACATGGATTCCAGACTCGGCTAACTGCTGGCCTGCTGTGCAGTGAGACTGTATTGCTATATGAATTATATTATACATTTCCATAGTTTAGTTAGCTGAGGTATATAATGTACAGTGTATTTTGTCAACAACTGTATGTGTGTAAAGTATTTCTTGTGCTGAGCGATCATAAAACGGCTGCAAAAGACGCACTGGCTGAGGCTCCAGTAGCCCCGCCTCCTGCACCCCCGCCGTAGAATTGTTATATCAACTAAAGCCCACACTTAAACTTTCCACGTGCAAGATTGAATCTATTTAAAAAAGTTATTTCATAAGAAGCCAAAAATTGCAAAAACAATAATGTTCGTGTTGGAGGAGTTGTGAATGACTGCAGGGCCACAACATTAGCTACACCTGCAGACTGCAGGTGTATCTAATTCACAACTCCTCCAACACGAACATTATTGTTTTTGCACTTTTTGGCTTCTTATTAAAAAACTTTTGTAACCTATTTTCATGGGCTTTCCTCTTTGTGATGTTAAGTTCCTGTTATGCGCTGTTATATAGTATATGCCTCGAGCTCTTATTTTGAAGGCGCTAAGAGCGGAAGTGATGACATGGGGTGGAGTGGAAGTTTTTGAAAAAAGGTAAATAAAGTGGTCCTCGTGTAAACTGGAGCCTCCGTGTTTGTTATTTTGTAGTTTCATACAGTATAGGCGACATTTATAAACCCTCGGTTACACTTTTTTAAATAGATTAAATCTTGCACGTGGAAAGTTTAAGTGAGGGCTTTAGTTGTGGCGCATGGACTTAATTTGTAAGTAAAGGTAAGACCATAATAACGTTTTTTTTTTTATTAAATGTGCTTTTTTGTGTGCTACAGTTTGTATGTGTAAAGTTAAAGTTAAGTTAAAGTACCAATGATTGTCACACACACACTAGGTGTAATGAAATTTGTCGTCTGTATTTGACCCATCCCCTTGTTCACCCCATGGGAGGTGAGGGGAGCAGTGGGCAGCAGCGGCGCCACGCCCGGGAATCATTTTTGGTGATTTAACCCCCAATTCCAACCCTTGATGCTGAGTGCCAAGTTGGGAAGAATGCTGGTATGAGCTTTTAAACATAACCCGTTAACTGCTGCCAATCAAATGGTGAATAAGATACTCTTTAGGGTTCATATGTTTGTAAATCTGACTGTGATGAAGTCAGTGCCTCACCAGCCATCAACCTCACCGCACGTCACTGAAGTAAACAGTTGTTTGCTGAAATAAAATCTAAATGCAGAAAGTCGCGGAAATTGGCGTAATGTGACTGAGATGCTGTCCTTGAGAGGAAAAGGGCAAATGATGTTTACTTGACAAACACTCACCTCCATGCAAGCTGGCCAGCACTCTAGCCCGCAGCCCTGCACCCTTCTCGGGCCACCTATGTGCCCTTCTCCTTGACACACGGCCACCCCCAAACTACCAAAATACAGTTCCCAAATGACTTCCAAATGTCAGGTGATACGTTTTCTTTTGCAAATTTGACTTGTCGTCCAAAAGCTGTGTGAAAAATACTGTGCTACTACTGCCAATGCTACGAACCACCAATCTTCATTGTTCATGATAACTTGACAGCTATAGTTGAAACACCAGTGTTGAAATCATAACTGATGCGTCTTTGTGTGTGCTTTCTCTTAATTGAAAGCATGTCAACTCAAAGCCATTTGCACATTGTTATTGTGCTTTTTCTTACAAACCCCAAAACGAGTGAAGTTGGCACGTTGTGTAAATCGTAAATAAAAACAGAATACGATGATTTGCTAATCTTTCTCAACTTATATTCAATTGAATAGACTGCCAAGACAAGATACTTAACGTTCGTTATTTTTGGCAAATAATAGCTCATTGTGAATTTGGAACATGTTTCAAAAAAGCTGGCACAAGTGGCAAAAAAGACAGAGAAAGTTGAGGAATGCTCATCAAACAATTATTTGGAACATCCCGCAGGTGAACAGGCTAATTGGGAATAGGTGGGTTCCCAATAAAAGCAGCTTCCAGGAAATGCTCAGTCATTCACAAACAAGGATGGGGCGAGGGTCATCACTTTGTCAACAAATGCGTGAGCAAATTTTCCAACAGTTTAAGAACAACATTTCTCAACCAGCTATTGCAAGGAATTTAGGGATTTCACCATATACGATCCGTAATATCATCAAAAGGTTCAAAGAATCTGGAGAAATCACTGCACGTAAGCGGTTAAGCCCGTTACCTTGGATCCCTCAGGCGGTACTACATCAAAAAGCGACATCAGTGTGTAAAGGATATCGCCACATGGGCTCAGGAACACTTCAGAAAACCACTGTCATTAACTACAGTTGGTCGCTACATCTGTAAGTGGAAGTTAAAACTCTACTATGCAAAGCAAAAGCCATTTATCAACAACACCCAGAAACGCTGCCGGCTTCGCTGGGCCCGAGCTCATCTAAGATGGACTGATGCAAAGTGTAAAAAGTGCTCTGTGGTCTGACGAGTCCACATTTCAAATTGTTTTTGGAAACTGTGGATGTCGTGTCCTCCGGAACAAAGAGGAAAAGAACTATCCGGATTGTTATAGGCGCAAAGTTTAAAAGCCAGCATCTGTGATGGTATGGTGGTGTATTAGTGCCCAAGGCATGGGTAACTTACCTGTCTGTGAAGGTGCCATTAATGCTGAAAGGTACATACAGGTTTTGAACATATGTTGCTATCCAAGCAACGTTATCATGGACGCCCCTGCTTATTTCAGCAAGACAATGCCAAGCCACGTGTTACAACAGCTTGGCTTCGTAGTAAAAGAGTGCTGGTACTAGCCTGGCCTGCCTGTAGTCCAGACCTGTCTCCCATTGAAAATGTGTGGCGCATTATGAAGCCTAAAATACCACAACAGAGACCCCCGGACTGTTGAACAACTTAAGCTGTACATCAAGCAAGAATGGGAAATAATTCCACCTGGAAAGCTTCAAAAATTGGTCTCCTCAGTTCCCAAACGTTTACTGAGTGTTGTTAAAAGGAAAGGCCATTTAATTGTGCCTCCGTCGTGCAGCAAAATAGCGTAGACTTTAACAAGATCGAATCCTCACCTCCATGGCGACAAATAAAAGTATGTTTCTTACAAGTATCCTCCTCGCAGGACGAAGAATAGCTAAACATGCTTCACGACACAGGAAGGTAGTAAAGCAAGGCAATGCTCCTGCATATCAACAAAAGGGTGGATCTATACATTTATCGATTATAACAATATTTCTTTTTATCACAAAATATTTTTTTTATTTTTGTATTGTTTATAAACTCAGGAAATACGTCCATGGACACAGGAGAACTTTAATTATGACCAATGTATGGCCCAGGAACTCCCAATACCCAATTCTGTAGTATCAGCCAAAACTAAAGTACCAAACAACAGAAGAATATGTGCTTCTTACATTTTAACAGAAGTGTAGATGGAACATGTTAAAACAGAAAATAACTAGATATTGCTTGCATTTCTCTGGGCGGCATGGCTCGGTTGGTAGAGAGGCCGTGCCAGAAACTTAAGGGTTCCAGGTTCGATTCCCGCTTCCGTCATGTTAGTTCTTGAGCAAGGCACTTTACCCACCTGCTCCCAAGTGACACCTACACCGGTTTAAAATAAGCTTAAAGATGTAATTATGAGAAAAAAGTGCTATATAAATATAATTCACTTCACTACTGACTGTCCGGCTCACCTCCCGCCCATTCAGCTGTTCAATTATGCCTATAGAGCCCATAAAAACATCCAAACACCTCCATTAGGGTTTTATATACACAGTGTAAGTATATATGTAATGTAGTAACAGGCACATTTATAACAACATTTAATAATTACATATTTTGATCATTTAAAGCATACGAAGCGCATTAATTTCAAAAACGTATCACGTTAGATTTTTTACTCACTGCAGACTTTATTAGAGCCAACAAACGTAATTAAACATCACTTACTGTACAATGTCTGCTGTCACTAGAATGCCGTCTGCTAGGAATTTCATATATTCCCATTTGGATGAAGAATGTCTCATAATCCTTGCAAAGTAACAGGGGGGGAAGCGCTTTTTGTGTCCCAACTGGTTGGATTATATCCTCAGCCATCTACTTTCCAGGTGAGAGGCATCATTTATGATCTAGAATACAGGGAGCAAGGAAACGAGGAAACAGCAGACCACTTGATGATGTAAACATAGCGACAAGCAGAAGTGATCACGTCGCCTCTATAAAACGTCCGTCTGCGTTAGCGCTTATAATAACAATATCACTAATACTTGGTTAATATTCAAGTCACAAAATGTCAATTGAGTATTGTTGGTGCTTTTTGATCGGTTATATATATATATTTTTTTTTTATCAGCGGAATAGTGGAGTTGTTATTTACGTTTATTTCATATTTAGAATGCATAAAAAAAAAGTCCATCCGTCGTTATGTCTTTCATAATAATTGTAAACAATGGGCAACATTTTTTTTTAAAAGTGCTGTTCCCCTTCAACACAAATGGTCAAAACCTTTCATCTTAGACAAGTTCCATTGGAACATGCATTGGCCTACACATTGGACATAATTTAACATTGTCAGCCACCTGTTATTGTCCCTGTTTATAGAAGCTGTGAGCCATAAACAACTTTGTTGTCAATTCATGCTCTCTGCTGAGCTCAGGCATAAAGTTGTCTGGTACAGATCCTCAATATTGTACTTTGTCCCATCATGTGTCCTGTTTCCAGGTTTACACCGAAGGGCTTGTTTTTGAAATGCCCGATGTATTTTTTCCCCAAGTCATGCCAATCTCCTGATATTCTTCTCTGACACTTCTTTTCCACAATTTATTGTGACCAATACAATGGATGCCGAGTAGGTACGGTTCATAAGGTGAGATTCCAGTCCATTGGGAGGACAGCAGGGGGATTCTCTTGTAGACAAGTCGGTGTCTTCAGTGCAGAGAAGTCACCAAATGATGCATAGGGTCCCGACTTGGAACGACTTGGATCAGTTTCCATGGAAACTGATCCGGGGGCAGAACATAAAAGAGAAGCGGCAGATCAAATGTTCTAGAAAGTAGTCAATTTAAAATGGGACTTAAATGCTTATATTGAGGTAGCATCTCTAACTGTTACCAGTTGGCCCGTATAAAAACGCTCTAGAGCTTGCAGACTTTTTTGGGGCTCCGGGAATCACTAGTAAGCCGGAGTTCTTAGAACGCAAGTCGGCCACACAGAGAAGTCACCAAATGATGCATCGAGAAGTGGTCCATTCCGGGTCCCGACTTGGAACAGAATCAGAATCAGAATCAGAATAGTTTTATTGCCATTGTTTGATAACGTGTTCACAAACTAGGACAAACTCTAGAGCCCACAGACTTTTTTGGGACTCCGGGAATCACTAGTAAGCCAGAGTTCTTAGAACGTATGTAGACAAGTCGTCAATGTAAAGAACTCACCAAATGATGCATAGAGGAGTGGTCCATCCCGGGTCCCGACTTGGAACAGAATCAGAATCAGAATCAGAATAGTTTCATTGCCATTGTTTGATAACGGGTTCACAAAATAGGAAGTTTTCTTGGTGCAATCGTGCAACATAAAACACATATAACACAGAATAGGTAATAAAAATGAGCTGTAACTGAGTTATCAGATCTTGTTATTGTTCATGTGTCTGATGGCCGAGGGGGAAAAAACTGTTCAGGTGGCGGGAGGTGTGGGTCTGGATGGACCGTAGTCTCCTGCCTGAGGGGAGAAGGGAGAATAGTTTGTGTCCAGGGTGAGAAGAGTCAGCTGTGATCCGACCCAACGCTTTCTCAGTGGAAACTGATCTGTGGCCACCTGATAACGGGGGCAGAGCATAAAAAAGAAGCGGCAGATCAAATGTTCTAAAAAGGAGTCTATTTAAAATGGGACTTAAATGCTTCTATTGAGGTAGCATCTCTAACTGTTACCAGTTGGCCCGTATAAAAAACCCTCTAGAGCCCACAGACTTTTTCGGGGCCCCGAGAATCACTAGTATTAGTTCTTAGAACGCAAGTCGGCAATGCAGAGAAGTCACCAAATGATACATAGAGGAGTGGTCCATCCCGGGTCCCGACTTGGAACAGAGTCAGAATCAGAATCAGAATAGTTTTATTGCCATTGTTTGTTATTGTTCATGTGTCTGATGGCCGAGGGGAAAAAAACTGTTCAGATGGCGGGAGGTGTGGGTCTGGATGGACCGTAGTCTCCTACCTGAGGGGAGAATGGAGAATAGTTTGTGTCCAGGGTGAGAAGAGTCAGCTGTGATCCGACCCAATGCTTTCTCCGTGGAAACTGATCTGTGGCCACCTGATAACGGGGGCAGAGCATAAAAAAGAAGCGGCAGATCAAATGTTCTAAAAAGGAGTCTATTTAAAATGGGACTTAAATGCTTCTATTGAGGTAGCATCTCTAACTGTTACCAGTAGGCCCGTATAAAAAAATACTCTAGAGCTTGCATAGTTTTTTGGGGCTCCGGGAATCACTAGTAAGCCGGAGTTCTTAGAACGCAAGTCGGCAATGCAGAGAAGTCACCACATGATGCATAGAGGAGTGGTCCATTCCGGGTCCCGACTTGGAACAGAATCAGAATCAGAATAGTTTTATTGCCATTGTTTGATAACGGGTTCACAAACTTGGGCAAACTCTAGAGCCCGCAGACTTTTTTGGGGCTCCGGGAATCACTAGTAAGCCAGTTCTTAGAACGCATGTAGACAAGTCGGCAATGCAGAGAAGTCACCAAATGATGCATAGAGGAGTGGTCCATCCCGGGTCCCGACTTGGAACAGAATCAGAATCAGAATCAGAATAGTTTTATTGCCATTGTTTGATAACGGGTTCACAAACTAGGAATTTTTCTTGGTGCAATCGTGCAACATAAAACACATATAACACAGAATAGGTAATAAAAATGAGCTGTAACTGAGTTATCAGATCTTGTTATTGTTCATGTGTCTGATGGCCGAGGGGGAAAAAACTGTTCAGGTGGCGGGAGGTGTGGGTCTGGATGGACCGTAGTCTCCTGCCTGAGGGGAGAAGGGAGAATAGTTTGTGTCCAGGGTGAGAAGAGTCAGCTGTGATCCGACCCAACGCTTTCTCAGTGGAAACTGATCTGTGGCCACCTGATAACGGGGGCAGAGCATAAAAAAGAAGCGGCAGATCAAATGTTCTAAAAAGGAGTCTATTTAAAATGGGACTTAAATGCTTCTATTGAGGTAGCATCTCTAACTGTTACCAGTTGGCCCGTATAAAAAACCAAAAAGCCAGAGTTCTTAGAACGTATGTAGACAAGTCGTCAATGTAAAGAACTCACCAAATGATGCATAGAGGAGTGGTCCATTCCGGGTCCCGACTTGGAACAGAATCAGAATCAGAATAGTTTTATTGCCATTGTTTGATAACGGGTTCACAAACTTGGGCAAACTCTAGAGCCCGCAGACTTTTTTGGGGCTCCGGGAATCACTAGTAAGCCAGTTCTTAGAACGCATGTAGACAAGTCGGCAATGCAGAGAAGTCACCAAATGATGCATAGAGGAGTGGTCCATCCCGGGTCCCGACTTGGAACAGAATCAGAATCAGAATCAGAATAGTTTTATTGCCATTGTTTGATAACGGGTTCACAAACTAGGAATTTTTCTTGGTGCAATCGTGCAACATAAAACACATATAACACAGAATAGGTAATAAAAATGAGCTGTAACTGAGTTATCAGATCTTGTTATTGTTCATGTGTCTGATGGCCGAGGGGGAAAAAACTGTTCAGGTGGCGGGAGGTGTGGGTCTGGATGGACCGTAGTCTCTTAGAACAAGTCGGCAGTGCAGAGAAGTCACCAAATGATGCATAGAGGAGTGGTCCATCCCCGGTCCCGACTTGGAACAGAATCAGACTCAAAATCAGAATAGTTTTATTGCCATTGTTTGATAACAGGTTCACAAACTAGGAATTTTTCTTGGTGCTGTAACTGAGCTATCAGATCTTGTTATTGTTCATGTGTCTGATGGCCGAGGGGAAAAAAACTGTTCAGGTGGCGGGAGGTGTGGGTCTGGATGGACCGTAGTCTCCTGCCTGAGGGGAGAAGGGAGAATAATTTGTGTCCATGGTGAGAAGAGTCAGCTGTGATCCGACCCAGCACTTTCTCCATGGAAACTGATCTGTGGCCACCTGATAACAGTGGCAGAGCGTAAAAGAGAAGCGGCAGATCAAGTGTTCTAGAAAGTAGTCTATTTAAAATGGGACTTAAATGCTTCTATTGAGGTAGCATCTCTAACTGTTACCAGTAGGCCCGAATAAAAAACGCTCTAGAGCCCGCAGACTTTTTTGGGACTCCGGGAATCACTAGTAAGCCGGAGTTCTAAGAACGCATGTAGACAAGTCGGCAGTGCAGAGAAGTCACCAAATGATGCATAGAGGAGTGGTCCATCCCGGGTCCTGACTTGGAACAGCTCGCGCTTTCTCCATGGAAACTGATCTGTGGCCACCTGATAACGGGGGAAGAGCAGAAAAGAGAAGCGGCAGATCAAATGTTCTAAAAATTAGTTTATTTAAAATGGGACTTAAATGCTTCTATTGAGGTAGCATCTCTAACTGTTACCAGTTGGCCCGAATAAAAAACGCTCTAGAGCCCGCAGATTTTTTGGGGGCTCCGGGAATCACTAGTAAGCCGGAGTTCTTAGAACGCAAGTCGGCAATGCAGAGAAGTCACCAAATGATGCATAGAGGAGTGGTCCATTCCGGGTTCCGACTTGGAACAGAATCAGAATCAGAATCAGAATAGTTTTATTGCCATTGTTTGATAACGGGTTCACAAACTAGGAATTTTTCTTGGTGCTGTAACTGAGCTATCAGATCTTGTTATTGTTCATGTGTCTGATGGCCGAGGGGAAAACAACTGTTCAGTTAGCGGGAGGTGTGGGTCTGGATGGACCGTAGTCTCCTGCCTGAGGGGAGAAGGGAGAATAATTTGTGTCCATGGTGAGAAGAGTCAGCTGTGATCCGACCCAGCGCCTTTCTCCATGGAAACGGATCCGTGGCCACCTGATAACGGGGGCAGATCATAAAAGAGAAGCGGCAGATCAAATGTTCTAGAAAGTAGTCTATTTAAAATGGGACTTAAATGCTTCTATTGAGGTAGCATCTCTAACTGTTACCAGTAGGCCCGAATAAAAAACGCTCTAGAGCCCGCAGACTTTTTTGGGACTCCGGGAATCACTAGTAAGCCGGAGTTCTAAGAACGCATGTAGACAAGTCGGCAGTGCAGAGAAGTCACCAAATGATGCATAGAGGAGTGGTCCATCCCGGGTCCTGACTTGGAACAGCTCGCGCTTTCTCCATGGAAACTGATCTGTGGCCACCTGATAACGGGGGCAGAGCAGAAAAGAGAAGCGGCAGATCAAATGTTCTAAAAATTAGTTTATTTAAAATGGGACTTAAATGCTTCTATTGAGGTAGCATCTCTAACTGTTACCAGTTGGCCCGAATAAAAAACGCTCTAGAGCCCGCAGATTTTTTGGGGGCTCCGGGAATCACTAGTAAACCGGAGTTCTTAGAACGCAAGTCGGCAATGCAGAGAAGTCACCAAATGATGCATAGAGGAGTGGTCCATCCCGGGTCCCGACTTGGAGCAGAATCAGAATAGTTTTATTGCCATTGTTTGATAACAGGTTCACAAACTAGGAATTTTTCTTGGTGCTGTAACTGAGCTATCAGATCTTGTTATTGTTCATGTGTCTGATGGCCGAGGGGAAAAAAAACTGTTCAGATGGCGGGAGGTGTGGGTCTGGATGGACCGTAGTCTCCTACCTGAGGGGAGTAGGGAGAATAGTTTGTGTCCAGGGTGAGAAGAGTCAGCTGTGATCCGACCCAACGCTTTCTCCGTGGAAACTGATCTGTGGCCACCTGATAACGGGGACAGAGCATAAAAGAGAAGCGACAGATCAAATGTTCTAAAAAGGAGTCTATTGAAAATGGGACTTAAATGCTTCTATTGAGGTAGCATCTCTAACTGTTACCAGTTGGCCCGTATAAAAACGCTCTAGAGCTTGCAGACTTTTTTGGGGCTCCGGGAATCACTAGTAAGCCAGAGTTCTTAGAACGCATGTAGACAAGTCGGCAGTGCAGAGAAGTCACCAAATGATGCGTAGAGGAGTGGTCCATCCTGGGTCCCGACTTGGAACAGCTAGCGCTTTCTCTGTGAAAACTGATCTGTGGCCACCTGATAACAGGGACAGAACATAAAAGAGAAGCGGCAGATCAAATGTTCTAAAAAGGAGACTTAAATGCTTCTATTGAGGTAGCATCTCTAACTGTTACCAGTAGGCCCGAATATAAAACGTTTTAGAGCCCACAGACTTTTTCGGGGCTACGGGAATCACTAGTAAGCCGGAGTTCTTAGTACCTAGGTACACGTAAACGTGCTGAATCATGGCTCATTTGACTTCTTCTTGAAGTCTCGCTGACTTGATTTTGTCCTTTTTTGCCCTCCGACAGAAAAGCCAACCTGATCCTCCGGAGGGTGGACAAGATCAGCCACTACTGCCGCTCCCTCCTGCGTAGCACCCACATCCAGAGCCGCACCGACACCATGGCGTACGTCTTCTGCCGCAGCGACGAGGGTCGGCCGCCCGGGGCGGCGTGGCGCAACTCGTTGCACGAAGGACGCACCACCTGCACAGAGAAGCTCATTTCCATACAGCGCAACACGTACAGCAGCACAAAACTGCGATGAGAAGCGAGAACGGGAGACACGCTGCCAGTCGGGACTCGACATTGACTGCAGCAGGTGTCTCCGTGGTAAAAACGAAAAAACAAAAACTGGGACTTACTTTTACTGTGAGACTACACACAAAAACATCGAGAACTGTGGAAAAAAAAAAAAAAAAACGAGAAAGTGCAACGTCAACATGTAAAATAGTCCTCGACCAAAAGATAATGTTTAAATACTTTGAATGTAACTTTGTGGTTCCTTTTTTTATTTGAAGCACCTAAAAGAGCAAAACAAGGGGATTTCTAGTAAATGAAACTGCATCAAAACCATGCAGAATACTACTTATTTGTTTTGGCAAAGAGTACTAATTTTCCTGCATTTCTACAGATCTTGTCGGTTGTTTGCATTATTTAAAAAAGTCAAATTATAATAACTTTTTAAAACACAACTGAAATGAGCAAAATAGGATTTCTTCTAGTCTAAAGATTTTGGACTTCAAGCAGCTTTCATAAACATTTTCTATGCAGAAGAAATGTCAAACAGTTAATTTAAGTCCTCTTATAAGTTATCAATGGTAATGGTGTCCTGATCGGTCCGATATCTGCTAAAAACAAGGTATTGTGTCAGCATATTTTCCAGACAATAAGCCGTTACTTTTTTCCCCAAACTTTATACAAAGCAGTGGCTAACCATTATATTTTTATTCGCTAACTGCGTAATTATGGAATGGATTAAGCAAAGAAATCATACCAAAATGTCTATGGATGTTCTCATTCATCCAGGTCATTGTATTCTCGGGGCATTCGATCGATCGCAACTGGACTGTTTGGTTTATCATAGAAGACGTTTCGCCTCTCATCCAAGTAGCTTTCATCAGTTCATGCTCATAGACTCAGATTGGTCAGATCTAGTCTTTTAGACTTAGATTGGTCACATCTAGTCCAGCGACTGGTGTCAAAATCCCACATATTTATACTCCAAAACCAGGAGGGTGTGCCTGGGCAAGGATGGTTCCACCCTATGGTAGTGAGAAAAATAACTGCTTTGATGCAAACGAGCAATCCTACTGTCAAAGCCAGCGAAAGTAATTGCCCCTCGTTACCACTGAGGTATTGTGTGGCAGAATAATCGCTGTGGATCGACTACTACCAGTCTGAATCCCAATACTACCGATCCCAATACTACCAATAGTCTGAATCCCCCATGTTAGCATTCCATTCAGTTGTAAACAAATGGCACAAAAGGTGACCAGAATGGTTCTAACACCTGTTATTTGTTGGAGGCTAAATTGCAGAGTCTTTTAGGAATGGTTGAAAGGACAGTGTTTTATGTTTTTTTCAACTTTGACGTAGATGGCTTCCCTCCCTCCTCTTTCGTACCATCCGTCGTCCCTGTCCAGACTTCGGACATTTTTGTCCTGAAAATAGTTTTTTCTCACTGCGATAGGGCAGAACCATCCTTGCCCAGGCATACCCTCCTGGTTTTGGAGTATTAATATTTGGAGTTTGGGCACCAGCACCGATCTAAGTCTAAGACTAGATTTGACCAATCTAAGTCTTATACTAGATTTTCATTACCATGAATTGATTAACGTGGACCCCGACTTAAACAAGTTGAAAAACTTATTCGGGTGTTACCATTTAGTGGTCAATTGTACGGAATATGTACTGCACTGTGCAATCTACTAATAAAAGTCTCAATTAATCAATCAATTTGACCAATCTATGTCTAAGACTAGATCTGACCAATCTAAGTCTAAGACTAGATCTGACCAATCTAATTCTAAGACTAGATTTGACCAATCTAAGTCTAAGACGAGATCTGACCAATCTAAGTCAAAGACTAGATTTGACCAATCTAAGTCTAAGACTAGATTTGACCAATCTAAGTCTAAGACTAGATTTGACCAATCTAAGTCTAAAACTAGATCTAACCAATCTAAGTCTAAGACTAGATCTGACCAATCTAGGTCTAAGACTAGACCTGACCAATCTAAGTCTAAGACTAGATCTGACCAATGTAAGTCTAAGACTAGATTTGACCAATCTAAGTCTAAGACTAGATTTGACCAATCTAAGTCTAAGACTAGATCTGACCAATCTAAGTCTAAGACTAGATTTGACCAATCTAAGTCTAAGACTAGATCTGACCAATCTAAGTCTAAAACTAGATCTGACCAATCCAAGTCTAAAACTAGATCTCACCAATCTAAGTCTAAGACTAGGTCTGACCAATCCAAGTCTAAGGCTAGATCTGACCAAGCTAAGTTTATGGCTAGATCTGACCAAGCTAAGTCTAAGACTAGATCTGACCAATCTAAGTATAAGACTAGATCTGACCAATCTAAGTACAAGACTAGATTTGACCAATCTAAGTCTAAGACTAGATCTGACCAATCTAAGTCTAAGACTAGATCTGACCAATCTAAGTCTAAGACTAGGTCTGACCAATCCAAGTCTAAGGCTAGATCTGACCAAGCTATGTCTAAGGCTAAATCTGACCAAGCTAAGTCTAAGACTAGATCTGACCAATCTAAGTCTAAGACTAGATCTGACCAATCTAAGTACAAGACTAGATTTGACCAATCTAAGTCTAAGACTAGATTTGACCAATCTAAGTACAAGACTAGATCTGACCAATCTAAGTCTAAGACTAGATCTGACCAATCTAAGTCTAAGACTAGGTCTGACCAATCCAAGTCTAAGGCTAGATCTGACCAAGCTAAGTCTAAGGCTAAATCTGACCAAGCTAAGTCTAACACTAGATCTGACCAATCTAAGTCTAAGACTAGATCTGACCAATCTAAGTACAAGACTAGATCTGACCAATCTAAGTACAAGACTAGATCTGACCAATCTAAGTCTAAGACTAAATCTGACCAATCTAAGTCTATGAGCATGAACTGATGAAGCCTACTTCGATGAGAGGCGAAACGTCTTCTAAGGAAAAACCAAACAGTCCAGTTGCGGTCGATTGAATGCCCTGCGAATCGACTTTAAGTAACTTTTAAACCTCACAGTGTTTACAAAGTACAAAGGAAGAAGAAGAAGAAGAATCCTGATAAACATCTTTGTCCTTATTAAAAAAGAAAACGCCTTATTCATCTCATACGTGACGAATAAAGACACCCTTGACTAGTGTGTTTTGTCGTTTTACTGCCGTGTTACAGGCATCGTTTAAAAACAATTAGGCTATGTGAATAAACATTTACGAAATATTTCTATACAAATATCTAATTTCATACCGTACCGGTATATATATGCGGCTTATAGTCCAGTGGGGCTAATATATGAAAAAAAAAAATGTTTTGTCTAAAATTTAGTAAGTGCGTCTTATAGTCTGGAAACTACGATATACTATTCATCCAAAATGTCCAATTTAAATTGTGTTTTTGCTCGCTCAGCAGACAGATAACAGGTTTTCTCCACTTAAGAGCCTTTCTAAAAGTAATTGCTTTCAAGGCCTACTGAAATGCGATTTTCTTATTTAAACGGGGATAGCAGGTCCATTCTATGCGTCATACTTGATCATTTCGCGATATTGCCATATTTTTGCTGAAAGGATTTAGTAGAGAACATCGACGATAAAGTTCGCAACTTTTGGTCGCTGATAAAAAAGCCTTGCCTGTACCGGAAGTAGCAGACGAGTAGCGTGACGTCACAGGTTGTGGAGCTCCTCACATCTGCACATTGTTTACAATCATGGCCACCAGCAGCGAGAGCGATTCGGACCGAGAAAGCGACAATTTCCCCATTAATTTGAGCGAGGATGAAAGATTTGTGGATGAGGAAAGTGAGAGTGAAGGACTAGAGGGCAGTGGGAGCGATTCAGATAGGGAAGATGCTGTGAGAGGCGGGTGGGACCTGATATTCAGCTGGGAATGACTAAAACAGTAAATAAACACAAGACATATATATACTCTATTAGCCACAACACAACCAGGCTTATATTTAATATGCCACAAATTAATCCCGCATAACAAACACCTCCCCCCTCCCGTCCATATAACCCGCCAATACAACTCAATCACCTGCACAACACACTCAATCCCACAGCCCAAAGTACCGTTCACCTCCCCAAAGTTCATACAGCACATATATTTCCCCAAAGTCCCCAAAGTTACGTACGTGACATGCACATAGCGGCACGCACGTACGGGCAAGCGATCAAATGTTTGGAAGCCGCAGCTGCATGCGTACTCACGGTACCGCGTCTGCGCATCCAACTCAAAGTCCTCCTGGTAAGAGTCTCTGTTGTCCCAGTTCTCCACAGGTCAATGGTAAAGCTTGACTGTCATCTTCCGGGAATGTAAACAATGAAACACCGGCTGTGTTATCCGGCACAACAGTCAAGGGGTGCATTCTACGGCGGGGGTGCGTTATCCGGCACAACACCTGCCGCAATACACCGCTTCCCACCTACAGCTTTCTTCTTTGCTGTCTCCATTGTTCATTGAACAAATTGCGAAAGATTCACCAACACAGATGTCCAGAATACTGTGGAATTTTGCGATGAAAACAGACGACTTAATAGCTGGCCACCATGCTGTCCCAAAATGTCCTCTACAATCCGTGACGTCACGCGCAGGCGTCATCATACCGAGACGTTTTCAGCAGGATATTTCGCGCAAAATTTAAAATCGTATTGGCATGTGTTTCATCATTGATATATAAACTATCAGACTGCGTGGTCGGTAGTAGTGGGTTTCAGTAGGCCTTTAATACACTGTAAAACTGAACTCACACAAATTGAGTAAGTCAATAAAAATGACATGAGACACTAAATAACTTCTCTATAACATTCCGAAAATAACAAAATGCATTAAAACAAATGCACTAATGTACATTGGCTATGTCTTACAGATGCTACTAATTAGCATTAGCATTACCAAATTTGGTAATCAAAATTACAAATAAGATACATGTTACGATCAATAATAAGTAATAAGTACTCAGCTTCTTGGCAAACACTTTGTAGTGTTCAACAAATGACAAGATTGGTACATTCTACTTAATGGCAAAGACTACTTCCTGTGAACGGCAACACATATAGGGCAAAATGAAATGAATGCGTACTTACAAATGAGACTCATAAATGTAAGAAAACGAGATGTAACAACTAAATAGTATGCAGTCCATTCAAGACTCCGTTCAAGCACTTCTATCCAGAAACAGAACAACACTAACGCTAAGGTCGGTCGTTATAATACTTTGTATCATGAAGTGATGGCACCCGTAAAGTGAGTGCAGCCTTTGTGCTTGAAGTTCTCTTGACGTTTCCAACATTTAAGTTTTATTAGTTTCCTTTCGAGTCGAGATGGTGCGCGTTGAGGCTTTTGAGCCCCATGCAATACTCGTAAATTTTTAGTTTCCAGGTTTAACATTTGTTTTTATGCTGCTTTTGGGACAATTTTGATGGTTGGGAATGTGAGGAAATACAACAAGAAGATGAGTCATTGATTTCAATCATCTGACACAGGGATGGTTGCACTCTTTGAGTTTTATTGTCCATTGATTTGTTTGCGTAGATGCTGTCTATGAAATGCCGATTGTCGTCACAGAGACGTAGGAAACACATTCCTGCAGGGAGAACAATTGAGCCTGTTCTCAAGAGAATTTCGGATGGTTCCGTTCAAAAATACATTATAATATTTTTCATATAATTTCATTTATTTTTACGAGTGTGGTATTTTTTTTTTTTTACATATTTCTATTTTTATTTTACAACGAAATGTTAGAACTCTTTTCAAACTTACCTTTTATTTTGTACATGTCTATGTTAGTACAGTCGTGGTCAAAAGTTTACATACACTTGTGAAGGACATGATGTCATGGCTGTCTTGAGTTTCCAATAATTTCTACAACTCTTATTTTTTTTTGATAGAGTGATTGGAGCACATACTTGTTTATCACAAAAAAAAAAACATTCAGGAAGTTTGGTTCTTGTATGAATTTATTATGGGCCTACTGAAAATGTGACCATCTTATCTTTGTCCATCACATGGACAAAGATAAGAACTTCTGGAGGAAAGTTCTGTGGTCAGATGAAACAAATACCCAGCAATATGTTTGGAGGAGAAAAGGTGAGGACTTTAATCCCAGAAACACCAGACCTACCGTTAAGCATGGTGGTGGTACTATTATGCTCTGGGCCTGTTTTGCTGCCAATGGAACTGGTGCTTTACAGAGAGTAAATGGGACAATGAAAAAGGAGGATTACCTCCAAATTCTTCAGGACAACCTAAAATCATCAGCCCGGAGGTTGGGTTTTGGGCGCAGTTGGGTGTTCCAACAGGACAATGACACGTCAAAAGTGGTAAAGAAATGGCTAAATCAGGCTAGAATTAAGGTTTTGGAATAGCCTTCCCAAAGTCCTGACTTAAACATGTGGACAATGCTGAAGAAACAAGTTCATGTCAGAAAAGCAACACATTTAGCTGAACTGCACCAATGTTGTCAGGAGGAGTGGTCAAAAATTCGACCAGAAGCTTGTGGATGGCTACCAAAAGCGCCTTATTGCAGTGAAACTCGCCAAGGGACATGTAACCAAATATTAACATTGCTGTATGTATACTTTTGATCCGGCACATTTGCCCATAATAAATTCATAAAATTGACCAAACTTCATGAATGTTTTTTTGTGACCAACAAGTATGTGCTCCAATCACTCTATCACAAAAAATAAGAGTTGTAGAAATGATTGGAAACTCAAGACAGGCATGACATTATGTATATGTAAACTTTTGACCACGACTGTATGTATTACGTCTAATTTCTAAATGTGTTTTCAAATCGTGAATATATAAATAATGAATGTAACATAGTGCTTAAGTATTCTGTAGGAGTTGGACTAAATCCTCATGAGAGCACATTTTATTTGTGTGCCCTCAGTCTCCTTTTTATTTATTTGTTGTCTGTCCAATGTTGTCTCCAAAGCCAGGACGATTGTTTTCATGAGGTGAGATGATGCCTTTTTTCCCCCCCACTATTGTCATCTCATGTTGAATAAATGGTAATAATAACTTATATTGTACATTATATACATGTAAAAAAAAAAAAAATGTATTACGTGGATTTGATTGTCCTTTTCTTTTGAAGAATGTGAAATATTAAACATGTATATACATGCTACTGATACTAAATGTCAGTTACATTTTTTTTAAAACATAAATACAGAAAAACAATAGATTCAAAAAAGTTTTAATTTTACTGAACTTTTGTTATGAATTGAATGCAGTTGCTTCTCCCCAAGTTATTCATAATAACCACCACATTTTGTAATATAAATCACTATAAAACACTATATTGCCAAAAGTATTTGGCCACCTGCCTTGACTCAAATATCAACTTGGAGTGTCTTCTCATTCCTAACCCTAAGGTTAGGAATGGGAAGGCTGTCCACAAGGTCGCGGAGTGTGTTTGCAGGAATTTCCCACCATTCTTCCAAAAGCGCATCGATGTTGGTCGAGAAGGCCTGGCTCTCAGTCTTCGTTCTAATTCATCCCAAAGGTGTTCTATCGGGTTCATGTCAGGACTCTGTGCAGGCCAGTCAAGTTAATCCACACCAGATTCTGTCATCCATGTTTTTATGGACATTGCTTTGTGCAATCATCTAATTTCACCTATTTGGGTTAAAACCAATAACCAATAATTATAGTTTGCAAATTATGTGTTGTTGTTGAGTGTCGGTGCTGTCTAGAGCTCGGCAGAGTAACCGTGTAATACTCTTCCATATCAGTAGGTGGCAGCCGGTAGCTAATTGCTTTGTAGATGTCGGAAACAGCGGGAGGCAGTGTGCAGGTAAAAAGGTATCTAATGCTTAAACCAAAGGTAAAACAAAAGGTGAGTGCACCTAAGAAAAGGCATTGAAGCTAAGGGAAGGCTATGCAGAACGAAACTATAAATGAACTGGCTACAAAGTAAACAAAAACAGAATGCTGGACGACAGCAAAGACTTACTGTGGAGCAAAGACGGCGTCCACAATGTACATCCGAACATGACATGACAATCAACTATGTCCCAACAAAGAAGGATAAAAACAACTGAAATAGTCTTGATTGTTAAAACAAAGTAGATGCGGGAAATATCGCTCAAAGGAAGACATGAAACTGCTACAGGAAAATACCAAAAAAAGAGAAAAAGCCACCAAAATAGGAGTACAAGACAAGAACTAAAACACTACACGCAGGAAAAAAAGCAAAAAACTCAAAATAAGTCACTGAGTGATGTGACAGGTGGTGACAGTACACCTACTTTGAGACAAGAGCTATAGTCATGCATGCTTGGTTATGGTTTAAAGTCATATCCAACAATTGCGACGACTTTTTACTGTCAACTGAGTTCGTTTTTTTAATGATTTCTGCTAGTGGTGTGCCTCCGCATTTTTTCAACGCAAAAAATGTGCCTTGGCTCAAAAAAGGTTGAAAAACACTGCCTTAGATGCAGCTGCTCGGCCATGGAAACCCATTCCGTGAAACTCTCTGCATACCGTACGTGGGCTAATTGGAAGGTCACATGAAGTTTGGAGCTCTGTAGCTACAGACCTCTCTCTGTCAGTTTACGTGGCCTACCACTTGGTGGCTGAGTTGCTGTTGTTCCCGAACTCTTCCATTTTCTTATAATAAAGCCGACAGTTGACTTTGGAATATTTAGGAGCGAGGAAATGTCAGGACTGGATTTGTCGCACAGGTGGCATCCTGTGACAGTTCCACGCTGGGAATCACTGAGCTCCTGAGAGCCGGAACATTCTTTCACAAATGTTTGTAGAGCATGCCTAAGTGCTTGATTGTATACACCTGTGGCCGGGCCAAGTGATTAGGACACCTGATTCTGATCATTTGGATGTGTGACCAAATACTTTTGGCAATATAGTGGATGTTACAAATTGATTTGCATCTTTTCTTTTAATGCAATTTTAGATTTCCTAAATCGGAATTGACGATCTCATCCAACATGAGAATTGCATACCTTTCACTAAGCATCAATGTGTACTCAAAGCGACACACGTCAGTGGAGCAGTGCCCCTTCCCGCTGCTTGAAGCCCCATTTGGAACTTTAGCAGTCAGTCCTACCTCCTCGTTCGGCCTTTTTACAGCCTCTGGTATCAGAAGAAAGTGAAGAAGTGCTTGTTGATACTTCGCCTCCAAAGTGCTAACACATGTTGGAACACCCACATCCAAAACCAAATGCATTCACGGCTTCAAAATCAATGAGCTGCAGCGCATATTTCTCCAATGACAGCAAGGATAACTGAAATTTGCAATTCCAATGTCAAAGCGTCCGTCATAGTGTATTGCCTTTACTGTATTATGTGTTTATTATCTCTGATATTTGGCTGCAGGACCAATGACAATCTTTTGACATCTATTATTAGTGTCTGCCACAACAAAACAAACCCTGTATGATACAACAAACATGTATGATACAACAAACATGTATGATACACCAAACATGTATGATACATCAGACATGTATGATACATCAGACATGTATGATACAACAAACACATGTACGATACATCAAACATGTATGATACACCAAACATGTATGATACACCAAACATGTATAATACATCAGACATGTACGATACACCAAACATGTACGATACAACAAACATGTAAGATACATCAGACATGTACGAGACAACAAACACATGTACGATACATCAAACATGTATGATACACCAAACATATATGATACAACAGACATGTACGATACACCAAACATGTATGATACACCAAACATGTATGATACACCAGACATGTATGATACACCAAACATGTATGATACAACAAACATGTATGATACAACAAGCATGTATGATACATCAGACATGTATGATACAACAAACATGTATGATTCATCAGACATGTATGATGCATCAGACATGCATGATACAACACACATGTATGATACATCAGACATGTATGATACACCAAACATGTATGATACATCAGACATGTACGATACAACAAACATGTATGATTCATCAGACATGTATGATGCATCAGACATGCATGATACAACACACATGTATGATACATCAGACATGTATGATACACCAAACATGTATGATACACCAAACATGTATGATACATCAGACATGTATGATACAACACACATGTATGATACATTAGACATGTATGATACAACAAACATGTATGATACATCAGACTTGTACGATACATCAGACATGTATGATACAACAAACATGTATGATACATCAGCCATGTATGATACACCAAACATGTATGATACACCAAACATGTATGATACAACAAGCATGTATGATACATCAGACATGTATGATACACCAAACATGTATGATACATCGGACGTGTATGATACAGCAAACAGATGTATGATACATCAGACATGTATGATACAACAAACACATGTACGAAACATCAAACATGTATGATACACCAAACATATATGATACAACAGACATGTACGATACACCAAACATGTATGATACACCAAACATGTATGATACAACAAACATGTATGATACAACAAGCATGTATGATACATCAGACATGTATGATACAACAAGCATGTATGATACATCAGACATGTATGATACACCAAACATGTATGATACATCAGACATGTACGATACAACAAACATGTATGATTCATCAGACATGTATGATACGACAAACATAGGAACAAGCATACTGTATGATACATTCAAAAATGTATGATATATCAAGAGTCTATGATACAACAAACATGAGCAAAAAAATGAAATATGTATAATGCATCATACAAGCATGATACAGCAAACATGTATCATACAACAAACATGTATGATACATCAGACATGTATGATACAACAAACACATGTATGATACATCAGACATGTATAATACAACAAGCACATGTATGATACATCAGACATGTATAATACAACAAGCACATGTATGATACATCAGACATGTATAATACAACAAGCACATGTATGATACATCAGACATGTATAATACAACAAGCACATGTATGATACATCAGACATGTATAATACAACAAGCACATGTATGATACATCAGACATGTATAATACAACAAGCACATGTATGATACATCAGACATGTATGATACATCAAACATGTATGATACAACACACATGTGTGATTCATCAGACATGTATGATACAACAAACACATGTGTGATACATCAAACATGTATGATACAACACACATGTATGATACATCAGACATGTATGATACAACAAACACATAAATGATACATCAGACATGTACGATTCATCAAACATGTATAATACAACAAACATGTATGATACAACAAACATGTATGAGACATCAAACATGTATTATACAACAATCACATGTATGATGCATTAGACATGTATGATACAATAAACATGTATGATACATCAGACATGTACAATACGACAAACATGTATGATATATCAAACATGTATAATATGACAAACATGTACGATACAACAAACATGTATGATACAACAAACACATGTATGATACATCAGACATGTACGATACATCAAACATGTATGATACATCAGACATGTATGATACAATAAACACATGTATGATACATCAGACGTACGATGCATCAAACATGTATGATACAACAAACACATGTATGATACATCAGACATGTACGATTCATCAAACATGTATAATACGACAAACATGTATGATACAACAAACATGTAAGATACATCAGACATGTATGATACCACAAACACATGTATGATACATCAGACATGTATGATACATCAAACATGTATAACACGACAGACATGTATGATACAACAAACATGTATGATACATCAGACATGTATGATACAACAAACACATGTATGATACATCAGACATGTACGATAAAACAAACATGTATGAAACAACAAACATGTACGATACACCAAACATGTATGATACACCAAACATGTATGATGCACCAGACATGTATGATACACCAAACATGCATGATACAACAAACATGTATGATACAACAAGCATGTATGATACATCAGACATGTATGATACACCAAACATGTATGATATATCAGACATGTACGATACAGCAAACATGTAAGATTCATCAGACATGTATGATACGACAAACATAGCAACAAGCATACTGTATGATACATCAATAGTCTATGATACAACAAACATGAGCAAAAAAATGAAATATGTATAATGCATCATACATGCATGATACAGCAAACATGTATAATACAACAAGCATGTATGATACATCAGACATGTATGATACAACAAACACATGTATGATACATCAAACATGTATGATACAACACACATGTATGATACATCAGACATGTATGATACAACAAACACATAAATGATACATCAGACATGTACGATTCATCAAACATGTATAATACAACAAACATGTATGATACAACAAACATGTATGAGACATCAAACATGTATTATACAACAATCACATGTATGATGCATTAGACATGTATGATACAATAAACATGTATGATACATCAGACATGTACAATACGACAAACATGCATGATATATCAAACATGTATAATATGACAAACATGTACGATACAACAAACATGTATGATACAACAAACACATGTATGATACATCAGACATGTACGATACATCAAACATGTATGATACATCAGACATATATGATACAATAAACACATGTATGATACATCAGACGTACGATGCATCAAACATGTATGATACCACAAACACATGTATGATACATCAGACATGTACGATTCATCAAACATGTATAATACGACAAACATGTATGATACAACAAACATGTAAGATACATCAGACATGTATGATACCACAAACACATGTATGATACATCAGACATGTATGATACATCAAACATGTATAACACGACAGACATGTATGATACAACAAACATGTATGATACATCAGACATGTATGATACAACAAACACATGTATGATACATCAGACATGTACGATAAAACAAACATGTATGAAACAACAAACATGTACGATACACCAAACATGTATGATACACCAAACATGTATGATACACCAGACATGTATGATACACCAAACATGCATGATACAACAAACATGTATGATACAACAAGCATGTATGATAAATCAGACATGTATGATACACCAAACATGTATGATACATCAGACATGTACGATACAACAAACATGTAAGATTCATCAGACATGTATGATACGACAAACATAGCAACAAGCATACTGTATGATACATCAATAGTCTATGATACAACAAACATGAGCAAAAAAATGAAATATGTATAATGCATCATACATGCATGATACAGCAAACATGTATAATACAACACACATGTATGATACATCAGACATGTATGATACAACAAACACATGTATGATACATCAGACATGTATAATACAACAAGCACATGTATGATACATCAGACATGTATGATGCATCAAACATGTATGATACAACACACATGTATGATACATCAGACATGTATGATACATCAAACATGTATGATACAACACACATGTATGATTCATCAGACATGTATGATACAACAAACACATAAATGATACATCAGACATGTACGATTCATCAAACATGTATAATACAACACACATGTATAATACAACCAACATGTATGATACAAAAAACATGTATGAGACATCAAACATGTATTATACAACAAACACATGTATGATACATCAGACATGTATGATACAATAAACACATGTATGATGCATCAGACATGTACAATACGACAAACATGTATGATACATCAAACATGTATAATATGACAAACATGTACGATACAACGAACATGTATGATACAACAAACACATGTATGATACATCAGACATGTACGATACATCAAACATGTATGATACATCAGACATGTATGATACGTCAAGCATGTATGATGTATGAAACAACAAACACATAAAACGTGTATGATAAAACACACATGTATGACACATCAAGCATGTACATGCATGATACAACAAACATGTATGATACAACACATGGGATACATCAAACATGTATGATACAACAAACAATGCATTAAACACATAGGATACATTAAACATGTATACTACATCAAACATGTATGATACATCACACATGTATGATTCATCAAGCATGTACATGTATGATACAAAATATATGTAATATACAACAAACACACACATGTATGATACAACAAACATGTATGATGCAACACACATGTATGATACAAACATGTATGATACAACAAACACATAGAATACATCAAACATGTATGATGCATTAAGCATGTATGATACACTGAGCATGTATGATGCATCACACATGTATGATACAACACACCTGTATGATACATCAAACATTTATGGTACATCAAACATGTATGATACATCACACATGTGTGATACATCAAGCATGTACATGTATGATACAAACATGTATGATACACAAACACATAGGATACATCAAACATGGATGACATATATATATATATATATATATATATATATATATATATATATATATATATATATATATATATATATTTATATATATATATATATATATATATATATATATATATATATATATATATATATATATATATATATATATATATATATATATATATATATATATATATATATATATATATATAAATAAACACACAGGTCTGGCTATGAAAATAACAAATTGCATTGGCTATGAATATAATCCAACAAGTTGGGACACTTTGACAGTCATACAAGACTTGGAACTGGCGAGAACGACACAAAAAGTGCTTGTTCCACACCACCCCGTTTCTCCGTGAGGATTATGAGTCACTCTTCATCTAAACGGGAATATATGAAAATCCTAGCAGTCGGCAGACCTTGTACAGTAAGTGATGTGTTTTTTTGTTTGTGGGTTCTCATAAACACTGCAGTGAGTAATAATCATTGATGACAAAAAAATTTAAAAAAGCAAAAGTCGTGATACGTTTTTGAAATTCATTCTTAAAGTGATCAAAATACATAAATATTAAATGTTATTATAAATATGCCCATAACTACACTACATATATACTTACATCATGTATATAAAACCCTAATGGAGGTGTTTGGGTGTTTTTTTAAGGGCTTTTATAGGCAAATTGTCCTCTGTAAGCAGACTTTTGATCGAATGTATTTAATATTTAGAATGCATAGAAAAAAAAATAAAAAATTCAGAATGATTGTGAATGATGTGCAAAATTCCCAAAAAAGTGCAGTTCCCCTTTAAATGAGAATTTTTATGACGGGCTCTCCATGCTCCTCAAGCAGCAGCCATGTTTGTCTCTAATTCATATCATTAAGCCAAGGTGCCTCCCCGCATGTGAGCTGCTGGGAAGCGTTTTCTTTTTCCACCTCCCCTCCACCGACGACTCCTTTAAGCTCACTTTAAGCTCCGATCTAGTTTCTTTCCAGTCATGCAACATTAAGGGCACTTTCAAAAAATCAGTAGCTTGATGTTCATTCTCACGAGTTAGGCCGCGGACGTCGGGAGCGTGCCAGGAATAACAACTCTTCATTCCCATGCCAACGTATCTGCCATATTTTCGGAGCCACACACGAATTCGGAATTTCATGAGTTCAGCACTCTTTTCGGCCGATGTTTACACGGACTAATAGCAGAGCGACGACTGACCCCTCTGCTCAATAAGATTCAATTATGCTGTATAAACATGAACGGCTTGAATAACATTCCTTTCATAAGGCTTGTTTACTTGTTTACATCATATTTTTTGCGTCCACTTCCAGTGTTGGCGCACCTCACCCTAACCCGTGACAGATTTAGAATCATTCTTCTATTTCCTAAAGTTCCTTGGGTGAATAATGTGAACGCACTACACCGGTATGTTTTAGCGCTTTCATGGCGAGTTTACTGACAGATATAAGTAAGAACTTTACACTACTTTATATTAACAAGAAGATGGAGAAAATGAAGAAGCTTGTCGACTACGGTGTCGGCAAGGACTACAAAGGCGGACGCGCGTAATTTTTCAGGATTTATGCAGATCCCAAATACAGATCAGCAGGTGCCAGAAGGTAAGAAAAGTTGCTTTTGCGTAATATTGCGAAACAAAAGGCCAGATAATATGTCTTACCTTATACACACAACATAATAATACTCGTATGTTGAAGCACAGTACTATCCATCAAGCGGTGTGGCTTCATAGCTTACCAAAGTCGTATTAAAACATTTTGATGGATTTTTCAGCGCCGTGTGTAATGTTCTATATTTTCAATGGAAAATATACAATGTTGGTGTTGTTTACTTGAGTCATATTGCCACATGTATCTCTTCTGTTTGACTGCCATCTACTGCTCACACTTATCATTACACCATGTACCAAATAAAAGTGCTTCGAGGTCGGTAAGCAAAACCAGAATAATTACGTACATTAGGCGCACCGGGTAATAAGGTGCACTGTCGAGTTTTGAGAAAGAAAAAAAAGATTTTAAGTGCGCCTTATAGTCCGGAAAATACGATACATAGATATTTACACATTTGCATACTACCATGCATACATACTGTACATACTTACAGTAGATGCATACATGGATACATATATATGATCAAATCAAATAGAAAACAATTTCATCCATTTTCATGATGTATAAAAGAATAAATTATATATATATATATATATATATATATATATATATATATATATATATATATATATATATATATATATATATATATATATATTTTTTTTTTTTTTTTTTTTAAGTTGACTATTCAGCGATTATTTTTAGATTAGTCGACGAGTCCAACGATTATTGCTTATGATCTACGTTTTGAGTTTGACAAGTTTGAAGTCATCTTTAAAACCGATTTTAGTAAATTCAGAGCTATCGTAATAAACATAAATTATTTGAGAATTAATATTCGCCAAAGTATAAAAATAAATCAACAGACTTAAAGCGCAAGATGTCCTGAAAACATGACAATAAAGTAGTGTTAAAGCTATTTAGCGGCAATTGTTTACCGATAGGAATAAAAGTGTAAACATGGACGTTCCTGACGGTCTATCAATTAAAATTGAATTAAGCAACTCGTCGACAATATCAAATCTTATAATATTGTTGTTGATTTTGTCCACTAATCGTTGCAGCGCTAACACATTGTATTATTATATTTTTTTTAATTAAATTTACTTGGAAAATAACGGTGTAAAGAAAATGATGTAAGAAAAGAGAATTACTCATTTCTAGTATGCTGAACCAAACACAACAACAAATATGACAGTATAGTAGGAAGCTAAAAATATATATAAAAAAATACAAAATTACAAAAATTACAAAATTTTTACGTTTTTAAAATTAAAATATACTAAAAAAATAATTATGGTGCAACTAATCTAGGAAAACCGTGAAGCTTAACCTAACTGAAAAAAGGGCAATTTTTTATATGTATGTTAAAATATGTAAATGACCCCTTTGCGAGTGTTTGGCACACTCACTACCCGTATCGACACTGCACTGTTAGTGTATCAATATTGGGCATTTGCTGGATTAAAAAAGCCACTAAATTTGACATGCAAATAAAATTTATAGTATGAATGTTTGTCTTTTTAAGATCCCCATTAGGTATTGTGAAAGTAGAATACATTCTTCCTGGGATCTAAAATCTCAAAAACGCTTTGATACACAAACATTCATACATGACAATACCATATGGTAGCCACAAATTGTTTCCATAAAAGTCTGATAAAAAGGTACAGATTACTTGCATGCAATCACGTTAGAAACAAAAATAAGACCAAGAAGAAAATACAACGGTCTTGTGCGAATTTATAAAATCGTAATCTTTCTCAATAAGTTCCTGAATTCATTCTCAAAAACAAAACATTTAGCAGGTAATGTTGTTGTTTTTTTCTCTAGTACTTGTGCAGAAAGGAATATTAAACACGTAACTCTGGTCAAATACACAAATAATAAGGAAAATGAGAAAATGTTCTTTAATTGAAGATGGAAGATCAATATGAACCCACACTTTGTCATCTTTTCTTTTTTTAGTTTTATTTATCATATTTTCCTGACTATAGAGCACACCTGTATATAAGCTGCAACTACTAAATTTTAGAAGAAAATAACATTTTCCATATGTTCGCCGCACTAGACTAAAGAGTTGTTTACACAAAAAATATTTTGTAAATGTTTATTTACATACCTTAATTGTTTCCAAACGTTGTCTGTAACAAGGCAGTAAAACAGCTGATCAAACAAAACAGAAGTCATCATCATGGACCCACTCGCTGCGGAAGCTAGCTCTCCAATCAGCTAAACAGACTCCACGGTGACGTTTTGGTGAATTTACTGTGAAATGCGTGAAACTAAAACAATACAAAAGAGAACGCTGTTCTAAGTTAATAATACTAACACAGACACTCGTAAACGTGTTAGCATATTAGCTAATGCTAAATTCAACACGCGGTTCTTTTACAAAGGCAGAAGCGCGCAATTTTTCAGGATTTATGCAGATCCCAAATACAGATCAGCAGGTACCAGAAGGTAAGAACAGTTAGTTTTACATAATATTGCGAAACAAAATGCCAGATATCATGTCTTACCTGACCGGGCTTTCTTCTCCGCCGCTCCCAGTCTGTGGAACAATCTCCCTGACCACCTGAGGGCACCACAGACTGTGGATGCTTTTAAAAAAGGCTTAAAAACCCTTCTTTTTTTTTAAAAAAAAGCCTTTTTTTAAATATTTACATACCAGTTCTAGCTATTTGGCTGTTCTCGTTCTCGTTTTTATTTATTTTTATTTTTTATTATCTTTTTATTTTTATTTTTTTTAATACACTGTTGTTATTATTATTATTATTATTATTATTATTATTACCTTATACACACACCATAATAATACTCGCATGTTGAAGCACATGAAACGGTGCGGCTTCATAGCTAACCAAAGTCGTACTAAAACAAACTGAAACAAAATAAAAGAGAATGCTGTTTTAAGTTAATAATACTAACACAGACACTCGTAAATGTGTTGGCATATTAGCTAATGCTAAATTCAACACGCGGCTCTGGAGCTTTTAAAAAAAAAAGTATGACAATGGAAAAGGATGAGTGAAAAATATACTTTTTGTTTTAATGTGGTTTCTGTAGGAGGACCAACATGACACAAACCTTCTTAATCGTTAGAAATCTCACTGTTTATATTAAACATGGCGGTAATTCTGGCGGTCCTTGAACTCACCGCAGTTTGTTTACATTACATTACTGCTACAGAAAATACTTGTTTTATTCCACTTCTTCTTTGTCTCATTTTGTTCACCAAATGTTTTATTCTGTGCATGATTGCACAAAGGTGAGCTTTGTTGATGTTATTGACTTGTTGGAGTGTTAACATGCTATTTAGGCTCGCTGTATGTACATATTGCATCATTATGCCTCTTTTGTAGGTATATTTGAGCTCATTTAATTTACTTTACATATGTCCTCTGTGTATTTAATTTATATGTGCATGTCTCATGACACATTATCTGTGTGTAACATTGGCCGCATTTCTGATGGTTTGAGTGCCATATTGTTCCAGACCACAGCAAATGTTACCAAGCTTGCAAAGATTGTAATAAATCCATTAGAAGAAGACAGCCTGCTGTTTCCTTTAACTTGGACACACACATCTATACCTTTGGCCACCTTGGTCACAATACATTACTGCCACAGAAAGACTTGTTTTTATTCCACTCCTTCTTTGCCTCATTTTGTCCACCAAACCTTTTATGCTGTGAAAATTTGACCAATCACTAGTAAGTACATAAAAAATAAAAATAAAAATAAGTATGCTAAAAATGTAAAATAAAAAAATCACACTGTCTTTTAAAATAAAATAAGTATGCTAAAAAAAAACACACATTTCAAAATGCATTTTATTAAAACACAAATAACACAATACATGCAATGCAGTTCAAATAATAACCACACTCCTTCAGCTTCTGCTCACTTTATTTAATTTAAATTTTGATTTAAATTTCCAGGTGTTATCTCATCTTCTGAAAAGCCTCCGTTTTACTAATGTTTTCCAATGTTGTAAGAGTGTGTAGAATAAATATTAAAATGTCAACATTTCTGTCAACAGACATTTGTGTCAGCCTGCGACACATAGTCATTTTAATAGGAGGCTAATTATAGCGAATATAGACACTTACATCATGTGTTGCCTTCATTATAAGGCTTTTAAGTTTTTTCGGCTCCAGACATATTTTTGTTTTGTAATTTTGGTCCAATTTGGCTCTTTCAACATTTTGGGTTGCCGACCCCTGTGGTAGCACATACAAATATATATGAAAACACTGCTATCTTACATGTGACGGTTGAGTAAGTATGAATAGTTTTAGTTATATTGTAAAACTTACAAACGTTGCTTGGAGTGATGCATGAAGACACCACATAAGTAGAAACGCTATGGACAAATAGTCAACGTAACGGCACTAAACAGAAGGAAACGTTTAACCCGCACCGCAGCACTTGCAGTGATCATACTCGTCCAAAAGATGGCGCCGTAGCACCAGCAGTAACACACCTTTTCTGTGTCTCTGAGTATGATGAAAACATTATGGCTGTTTGCGAAGAAAAATACTTTGATAAGCCGCACCGTTTTATAAGCCGCAGGGTACAAAGCGTTGGAAAAAAGTAGTCGCTTATAGTCCGGTGGATCGATGATGAAGACATAAACGCCACACTTCCGACGTCATTTAGTAAGATAAAAACTATTTGGTGAAACGACACAACGGCTGTATTGGTCACATGTTTGTTTTCTTAAAGTGAAACACACGTCGAGTCATCAAGGGAAACTTCATCAGTTTAGGTCGGGGGTCAGCAACCCGTGGCTCTCTAGTGCCACCTTAATGGCACCCCGCAGCATTTAAAAAAAAAAATTGATTGAAAATGGAAAAAGATGGGGGGAAAATAATGTTATTTTTTATTTTTCACATGCGTCCACGTTTATGGATGTATGTTATATTGTCTTTTTTATCCCAGCGAGTTAATCCATTTTGGGGGGAGTTGAGGGCATAATTTAATTATGATGCGTTCAAGAGTCTTACGGCTTGAGGGAAGAAGCTGTTACAGAACCTGGAGGTTCTGCGTCGGAGGCTGCGGAACCTCTTTCTAGAATCCAGCAGTGAAAACAGTCCTTGGTGGGGGTGGGAGGAGTCTTTGCGGATTTCCTGACCCCTGGTCAGGCAGCGGCTTTTTGCGATCTCCTGGATAGACAGGCGGATCGGTGCGGCGTCTTCAGTAATGCGGACGCTGTATCGATCCGTTGTGGTGAAGAAGGAGCTGAGCCGGAAGGCAAAGCTCTCGATTTACCGGTCGATCTACGTTCCCATCCTCACCTATGGTCATGAGCTTTGGGTCATGACCGAAAGGACAAGATCACGGGTACAAGCGGCCGAAATGAGTTTCCTCCGCCGAGTGGCGGGGCTCTCCCTTAGAGATAGGGTGAGAAGCTCTGTCATTCGGGGGGAGCTCAAAGTAAAGCCGCTGCTCCTCCACATCAAGAGGAGCCAGATGAGGTGGTTCGGGCATCTGGTCAGGATGCCACCCGAACGCCTCCCTAGGAAGGTGTTTCGGGCACGTCCGACCGGTAGGAGGCCACGGGGAAGACCCAGGACACGCTGGGAAGACTATCTCTCCCGGCTGGCCTGGGAACGCCTCGGGTTCCCCCGGGAGGAGCTGGACGAAGTGGCTGCGGAGAGGGAAGTCTGGGCTTCCCTGCTTAAGCTGCTGCCCCCGCGACCCGACCTCGGATAAGCGGAAGAAGATGGATGGATGGATGGATGGAAAGTTTGACCCAGCACTAATAAGTACAAAAAATTGTCCTACTCGTTCCGGCAGTCCTTGAACTCACCGTAGTTTGTTCACATTACATTACTGCCGAAGAAAAACTTGTTTTTATTCCACTCCTTCTCTGCCTCATTTTGTCCACCAAACTTTTTATGCTGTGAAAGTTTGACCCATCACTAGTAAGTACATAAAATTATCCTACTAATTCCGGCAGTCCTTGAACTCACCATAGTTTGTTCACATTACATTACTGCCACAGAAAGACTTGCTTTTATTCCACTCCTTTGCCTCATTTTGTCCACCAAACCTTTTATGCTGTGAAATTTTGACCCATCACTAGTAAGTACATAAAATTGTCCTACTAATTCGGGCAGTCCTTGAACTCACCGTAGTTTGTTCACATTACAATCCTGCCACAGAAATACCTGTTTTTATTCCACTCCTTCTTTGCCTCATTGTGTCCACCAAACTTTTTATGCTGTGAAAGTTTGACCCATCACTAGTAAGTACATAAAATTATCCTACTAATTCCGGCAGTCCTTGAACTCACCATAGTTTGTTCACATTACATTACTGCCACAGAAAGACTTGCTTTTATTCCACTCCTTCTTTGCCTCATTTTGTCCACCAAACCTTTTATGCTGTGAAAGTTTGACCCATCACTAGTAAGTACATAAAATTGTCCTACTAGTTCGGGCAGTCCTTGAACTCACCGTAGTTTGTTCACATTACATTACTGCCACAGAAATACTTTTTATTCCACTCCTTCTTTAATTCATTTTGTCCACCAAACCTTTTATGCTGTGAAAGTTTGACTCATCACTAGTAAGTACATAAAATTGTCCTACTAATTCCGGCAGTCCTTGAACTCATCGTAGTTTGTTCACATTACATTACTGCCGAAGAAAAACTTGTTTTTATTCCACTCCTTCTCTGCCTCATTTTGTCCACCAAACTTTTTATGCTGTGAAAGTTTGACCCATCACTCGTAAGTACATACAATTATCCTACTAGTTCCGGCAGTCCTTGAACTCGCCGTAGTTTGTTCACATTACAATCCTGCCACAGAAATACTTGTTTTTATTCCACTCCTTCTTTGCCTCATTTTGTCCACCAAACTTTTTATGCTGTGAAAGTTTGACCCATCACTAGTAAGTACATAAAATTATCCTACTAATTCCGGCAGTCCTTGAACTCACCATAGTTTGTTCACATTACATTACTGCCACAGAAAGACTTGATTTTATTCCACTCCTTCTTTGCCTCATTTTGTCCACCAAACCTTTTATGCTGTGAAAGTTTGACCCATCACTAGTAAGTACATAAAATTGTCCTACTAATTCGGGCAGTCCTTGAACTCACCGTAGTTTGTTCACATTACATTACTGCCACAGAAATACTTGTTTTTATTCCACTTCTTCTTTAATTCATTTTGTCCACCAAACCTTTTATGCTGTGAAAGTTTGACCCATCACTAGTAAGTACATAAAATTGTCCTACTAATTCTGGCAGTCCTTGAACTCATCGTAGTTTGTTTACATTACATTACTGCCACAGAGAGATTTGTTTTTATTCCACTCTTTCTCTGCCTCATTTTGTCCACCAAACGTTTTATGCTGTGAAAGTTTGACCCATTACTAGTCAGTATATAAAATTGTCCTACTAATTCCGGCAGTCCTTGAACTCACCATAGTTTGTTCACATTACATTACTGCCACAGAAAGACTTGCTTTTATTCCACTCCTTTGCCTCATTTTGTCCACCAAACTTTTTATGCTGTGAAAGTTTGACCCATCACTAGGAAGTACATAAAATTGTCCTACTAATTCCGGCAGTCCTTGAACTCACCGTAGTTTGTTCACATTACATTGCTGCCACAGAAAGATTTGTTTTTATTCCACTCCTTCTTTGCCTCATTTTGTCAACCAAACTTTTTATGCTGTGAAAGTTCGACCCATCACTAGTAAGTACATTAAAAAAAAAAAAAAATCACACTGTCTTTTAAAATAAAATAAGTATGCTAAAAAAAAAAAAAACACATTTCAAAATGCATTTTATTAAAACAGAAATAACACAATAAATGCCATGCAGTTCAAATAATAACCACACTCCTTCGGCTTCTGCTCACTTTAACCAGTGTTTTATTTCTACACAATAAATGACAGCGAAAAATGAACATGATTCTCTTCCTTATGAAAATATAGTACACATCCGACATGTTTTTACCATGTACCAGAGCACCAAAATATATATATATATATATATATATATATATATATATATATATACATATATATATATATATATATATATATATATATATATATATATATATATATATATATATATATAATTGCAACTGTGAGAAACAAGGGACAAATATCGACTGAAAACAAATGTGGCGGGAGGAGGGGGGGGACACAGGAAAAAAAAAAAGTCCCAACTGGTTGTATATGTGCCTGAAAAAGTGCATACTGTAAAAAGAACCAAGAGGACGCCATCAGAGAGACGAGTGTCCTTTACAGTGTTGGTGAAGTTGTCAGGAGACCCAAAGGCATACAATGACTCATTCAGTCCAAAGTAACGGGAAATAAACACCATCAAAAGTTGCTAATGAGGTTTCATTTTGACCCAGAAGTGATCAACAAATAATAAATATGACTCACTGCATAATAATTGATGGTCTAGAACGCTGACAACAGTACTTCTACGGAGCCACGATGAGCAAATAAATGCTGACGGCGAGTGGGCGTGGCAAAGCGTCTTCTTATTTTTTTTATTTTTATTTTTTTTCCTCTGTGTGTTGCGGCTGATACTTTTGACACAATATACATGAACATCTCTTCGTATAATAGTTAGGATAAAAATCGACCCGAGAGCTACTCCCAGTTAGTACATTTGTTTCTGCAAATACAATCATCATATAATATTACTATTTACATCTTAAAATATATTTGTCGAACAATCGGGTACGAAACATCGCAGTAATACCACTAGATATCCACGTAATATGCACTAATATATACTTGAAAACAAAACAAAAGTGTATGGAGGGATACGTCTAGAGCCCTGTGAGAGGTACTTCATGTGTTACAATACACGAAAAAAGAAAAAAAAAATGGCACATCAGTATATTCTCCACTGAGGGGCTACAAACACTTGATTGTTTTTAGACATACACGTTAGACTCGAAAGGTAAAAAAAAAAAAAAAACAAAAAAAAAATGGCGAGATATGAAAGCCTGTCATGGCAAACATATTGGCCTAGGTGATAAGCCAGGACTCTGGGGCCCCGGGAGGAGTGCCTTCCTTCAAGCCTCGCTTCAAACGCACCTTTAAGCCGCCCCAAACTTCCTCTCGCCTCCACACTGGCCGCCCTGTGCCCGCCGGGCTGACAGTGACAGATGAGGCAGTGTGTCAAAGGAGCGGAGGGTGGGGGTGGGGGGTTTAAGGGGGCCCCGTTGGAAGTCCCGGGAAGGGTTGATGGCGACCATCCCCTCCCTGGGAGAAAGTTTGACTCATTGGCCCCTTTCGCTATGTCGTGCTGCCAGTCGCCAAGCGCTGGCTCGCCTCCCCACCCCGGGGGGGGGGCCACGTGGGATCCGGCCCCTGTGAGTACACATTTTCACACCTGGCCAAATAGCGGCACAAGGCCAGGAAAAGCACCGCAAATGTGGGGCGCGCTCTGTACTTTATGGTAGCTGGCACTGGGGGTGCTGCCCTCTAAAAAAAAAAAAACACACACCTGAAATAAGGTACCTCGGAGTCCAATAATAACTCTGATTAGTACACATCGGGGTGTTCAAAGTGTAGACCCCACCGCCCCCGGCCGCCCTCCCAACCTCAGTCCTCCAAAAACTGATTTTCTGCTTAGCCCAGCCCTTTTATATTTCTGGCCAGGAAAAAAAAAGCACCTGTTGGTACCTTTTGCTGGCACTGGGGTGGTGCCCCGCCTTGTTTTCAACAAAGGCTAACTTGGAGTCCACTAATCAGGGAATCAGTCCGATCAGGGGTCTTCAAAGGGGTGCACGGTGAACACCACCCCCTTGTGAGATTGTGATACAGGTGGGGGGGAAGGCCCCTTCTCCCCGAAAAACTCCTTTCGAGAGCATTTGTTTGTTTTCTGCTCAGGCCAGACTCAAGTTTAATTTGGGCCAAATATGGGCACAGTACCTCTAGGTGGGGGCACAGTCCTTTTAGGTACTTTATTTCTAGGTGGGGAAACAGTACCTTCAGGTACAGTACCTCTAGGTGGGGGCGCAGTACCTCTTGGTGGGGGCACAGTACCTCTAAGTGGGGGAACAGTACCTCTTGGTGGGGGAACAGAACCTCTTGGAGGGGAAACAGTACCTTTAGGTACAGTACCTCTAGGTGGGGGAACAGTACCTCTTGGTAGGGCCACAGCACCTCTAGGTGGGGGCACAGTACCTTTAGGTACAGTACCTCTAGGTGGGGGCACAGTACCTCTAGGTACAGTACCTCTTGGTGGGGGCACATAACCTCTAGGTGGGGGAACAGTTCCTTTAGGTACAGTACCTCTAGGTGGGGATACAGTACCTCTTGGTGGGGGCACAGTACCTTTAGGTACAGTACCTCTAGGTGGGGGCACAGTACCTCTAGGTACAGTACCTCTAGGTGGGGGCACAGCACCTTTAGGTACAGTACCTCTAAGTGGGGACACAGTACCTCGAGGTACAGTACCTCTTGATGGAGGAACAGTTCTTTAGGTACAGTACCTCTAGGTTGGGGCACAGTACCTCTTGGTGGGGGCACAGAACCTTTAGGTGGGGTAAGAGTACCTTTAGGTACAGTACCTCTCGGTGGGGGCACAGTACCTCTTGGTGGGGGCACAGTACCTCTAGGTGAGGGCACAGTAAATTTAGGTACAGTACATCTAGTTGGGGGCACAGTACCTCTTGGTGGGGGCACAGTACCTGTAGGTACAGTACCTGTAGGTGGGGGCACAAAACCTCTAGGTGGAGACATAGTACCTCTAGGTACAGTACCTCTTGGTGGGGGAACAGTACCTCTAGGTGGGGCACCCTGTCTCACACTCTCTATAGCTGGCACTGGGGTGGTGCCCTCTCATGTCAGGTAACAAACGAGTCCAGCAGTGGAGTCTAAATAGTCAAGATCGGGGTTCTTTAAAGTGGGGCGCCACCCACTTTTGAAAAATATGCCGGGGGCCGCCCCTTGTCCCCCAAAAACTATTTTGTAGAGTTTGTTTCATGCTCAGTTTACTTCGACCCAAATAGGGGCACCCGAGATGGTGGCCCTCGAAAAGTTTTACTTTTGGAATACATTCTTGGGAAAAAAGTACTAATAATGACTCCAATTAGTATAAAGTGAGCTCAGTGAGCCCCCCCCTGCCCCAGAGTATATAAATACTACTGACTGCCCGCACAGTGCCCCCAAAAAGATTTTCCGGAGCTTTGAGAGGTTTTTTTTTTTTTTCTCGCTGAAACTCTCTCAACAATTAAGTTCATATCGCAAAAACCTAAGTTAGTTTAGCAGTTTTGAAAAATGATGTTTTCTTAAAATTTTTTCAAGCTGCAGGGCCTCCCCTTAAGTCCAACGCCTCACACTTTGACAACCCTTGGTACCTGGATATATATATATATATGTATATATATATATATATATATATACATATATACACATACATACATATATATATATATATATATATATACATATATACACATACATACATATATATATATATATATATATATATATATATATATATATATATATATATATATATATATATATATATATATGTGTATATATATATATATATATATATATATATATATATATATATATATATATACATATATATATATATATATATATATATATATATATACATATATATAATATATATACACATATATATATATATATACACACATATATATATATATATATATACAGTATGTATATATATACACACATATATATGCATATATATATATATATTTATATATATATATATATATATATACAGTATATGAAAATAAAACAAAAACATACATTCTGGTTTTGAAAGGAAAAAACATTTACACACGTGAAGAATCTTCTACACGTGACGGCCAATGGCTTTTTTTTTTCATGTGTGAGGGACAGCGACAAAGAAAAGAATGAACAATAATAAGTAAAAAATAACTTACATGGACATTAAATATAACTTAAAAAAGTATAACACTCTCAATAAATAGTTCTACTATGTACACCATCGTAATGAGAAGCAAAACAAAAAGTGTATATATATATGTATATATATATATATATATATATATATATATATATATATATATATATATATATGTGTTGAAGCAGCAAACATTACAGGCATGAGGTACAGCGAGGGATCCTGTGATGGCGACAGTATCAAGGTGATGTTCCTTCTTTTGCATGTATGGCTTAAAAATGAACCCCTCCCCCCAAAGAAAAACAAAAATACAATTCTGAACATTGGACATATGGTAGAGGCTATAGTAGCTATGACTAATATAGGAAACAAAAACAAGAATGGTCCAAAACAACATGTGTTCTTATAAACCCTTCGAAGAGAAAGTAGCCTTTTAAACAACATAGAAAAATAAAAACATTGAATTTTGATTCCTTCGTTTAGGTTTTCCTTCGGTCTAGGTGTGCACTTTCAAAAAATAGGGCAAAACAATACAAACCAAAAAAAAAATAATAATGTGCAGCTGAGCCAGATGTGATATGTAATGTGGAATTATTAGAAATACAGTGGAACCCCCAAAGTTGAACTTCCCTTCAAATCGTACGATTTGCCTGGAAAAAATATGCCACTAAATGTTTGCAGACGGATTTCCCGCCCACAAACATATTTTTCGGACTTTATTTTATTCCAGTAGAACACGGCGAAAGCGAAGCTAAGTTGACATAATTGGTGAAATAAAATTGCGTACCCAGTGTTTGTCAATGTGAAGAGACTCACCTCCCGGGTAACACACACAGTTGTCACTCCATGATATTAACTGTTCATAAACAGTAGTTTATGGGAGTGAAAAACTGATTTTATGAAGATGTACTGATTTTTTTTTATCGTAAAAAAATTATAATTTATTGTTCTTTCAAAGATCTAAGTGTCATCCAAAGTTATTCAAAATATGTATATTTGAATTTTTTTTTAATGAAAAAAGTAAAAATGTATTTAAATTTTTTTTAAACAAATTTGAAGTTGAAAAAGCTTAAGGTTTTCTTTCAAAAGTTCCATCGAGAAAAAAATAAATAAAAATAAAAATATATAATAAATATTTATTATATATATATATAAATATATATATATATATAAAATATATATATATAATATATATTTATTATATATAATATATATGTATTATGTATAATATATAATATATATATAAAAAAAATAAAATGTTGCTGTTATCCTATGAATGCACGTGTTATAGGCAATTGTTTATGCTCAGTGAAGAGAAGGCAAACATTGGAAAACAACTAACAAATAAAATAAAAGATAAAAACTATTTTTAACTAATAAATATATGGTAAAAAAAAAAAAAAATTAAATGAAGAAAATATTTGTGTATAAAAAAATAATAAATTGTTCAAATCGATTGTTTATTTTTTTCCCGATAGGACAATTTAACCAACAGAAATGAAACAAAACAACATTACCATCATTTGTCGGGGAACTTTTTACTCCACTGACAGTCACTAAAGATGTTTCATAGCGACAGTTTAACGTTGATTTCGACTATTTTGGATTTTTTATTGTCACGTAAAAAAATAGTCGCATTAAAAAAACAAAAACAACTAATCTGAGCCTTGAAGGTTCCACTGTATATGTTAAAAGCCTGTTGGTCATGTCGGAGATGTATAAAGAGTGAAAGTTGAGGATGTGAGGCGACACGGGTGGTTGAAATGAGCGTCATGATCCATGTCGCCTGGCGTCACCATCCTAAAAATAGCAGCTTCTTCTCGCAGACAGTTTTCGAAAGATTTTGCAACTAAAAAGTGCAATAACTGAGGTCATTTATACAAAAAGATAAAAAATAAAAATCGAATATGACATTTGGTAAAATAAACAACAACAAAAAAAACATGAAAAAATACCCTCAATCAAGAACTTATTTACACTATTTGTACGTTGTTGTTTTTTTGGTGGAAAATAATACCTTACGTCTGTTTCATTGCGTATAATGAGTCCCGACACACATGAGGATGGCATGGAACGCTTATAGCAGCCTTTTGCGAGTCCGATGAAAAGTCATGACTGTGTAACCACGGATGCGGCAGAGCAGCAACATGTTGGGGGCCCGGTAAGCCAAGCAGCAGCAGTGTATGTGTGAGTATTAATGTGTGAATGAGAGTGTGTGTGTGTGACAAAATTCTTGCTTATAGCAGCCAAAAGAGAATGATTGGTGGAGAAGGACACACAAGTTCGGCAATATGTTGATTAGACACGTGCACCTTTGAGGCATATTGTTACGGACAATTGTTTACGCTTACGCATGTTTGTATGTTTGATGATGGCGACACTGAGGAGAACAAGGGTCTTCTGTATTCATTTCTTAGCAGGCGAATTATTATTATTATTATTTTTATCCAAGAAGAGACTGAGGGCAAAGAATGGTAAAATGTACCAAAAATATGTTGTATAGAAGTGTCAGTTTTAAGGACAATAATGGACGAGAACGAGGGTCTCCCGTATTTACTTCTCAGCACGACAAGGAGGTGATTTTTATGCATGGAGAGACTGAGGGCCGCAAGATTGGTAACAACAAAAAACATGCTGCATTGAAAGCGTCCGTCGAATGGACGAAATCGAACATTTCCCGTATTTATGTCCAAGCGCTAATTTTTTATCAAAGACGAGAATAAGGGCACCGACTTAAAATCTTAACAGTATTTTCAGTTTTTTGGGTTCAAATTTCCACGTGCAGGGTGAAAAAAAGCTAAACCGGAAGCCGCTGCAAAGCAAACCTTCTTCTGACTACACGCTTTGTTTGAATTTGGAATAAAACGTAAAAATAATAATTGGGTGGGAATAGAGAACGAGGGTCTCCCGTATTAACGTCTCAGCACGGTAAAGAGGTGATTTTTATGCAAGGAGAGACTGAGGGCCGCAAGACCGGTAACAACAAAAACATGCTGCATTGAAAGCGTCCGTCGTAAGGACGACAACGGACGAGATCAAACATTTCCCGTATTTATGTCCAAGCGCTAATTTTTTATCCAAGACGAGAATAAGGGCACCGACTTAAAATCTTAACAGTATTTTCAGTTTTTTGGGTTCAAATTTCCACGTGCAGGGTGAAAAAAAGCTAAACCGGAAGCCGCTGCAAAGCAAATTTCGAGAAGAAGACAACGCATGTTGTTTGGTTTTGGAATAAAACGTAAACAGAATAATTGGGTGGGACTAGAGAACGAGGGTCTACCGTATTTACTTCTCAGCATGGTAAAGAGATGATTTTTATGCAAGGAGAGACTGAGGGCTGCAAGATCGGTAACAACAAAAAACATGCTGCATTGAAAGCGTCCGTCGAAAGGACGACAATGGACGAAATCGAACATTTCCCGTATTTATGTCCAAGCGCTAATTTTTTATCCAAGACGAGAATAAGGGCACCGACTTAAAATCTTAACAGTATTTTCAGTTTTTTGGGTTCAAATTTCCACGTGCAGGGTGAAAAAAAGCTAAACCGGAAGCCGCTGCAAAGCAAATTTCGAGAAGAAGACAACGCATGTTGTTTGGTTTTGGAATAAAACGTAAACAGAATAATTGGGTGGGACTATTGAACGAGGGTCTCCCGTATTTACTTGTCAGCACGGTAAAGAGGTGATATTTATGCAAGGAGAGACTGAGGGCTGCAAGATCGGTAACAACAAAAACATGCTGCATTGAAAGTGTCCGTCTTAAGGACGACAACGGATGAAATCGAACATTTCCCGTATTCATGTCCAAGTGCTTACTTTTTATCTGAGACGAGAATAAGGGCACCGACTTAAAATCTCACCAGTATTTTCAGGTTTTTGTGATCAAATTTCCACGTGCAGGTGAAAAAAAGCTCAACTGGAAGCCGCTGCAAAGCAAACCTTCTGACGACACTCTTTGTTTGGTTTTGGAATAAAACGTAAAAAGAATAATTGGGTGGGAATAGAGAACGAGGGTCTCCCGTATTTACTTCTCAGCACGACAAGGACGGTAAGGAGGTGATTTTTATGCAAGGAGAGACTGAGGGCCGCAAGACCGGTAACAATTGAAAACGTCCGTCTTTGAGGACGACAATTGACGAGATCGAGCATTTCCCGTATTTATGTCCAAGCGCTAACTTTTTATCCGAGACGAGAATAAGGGCACCGACTTTAAAATCTCAACAGTATTTTCAGTTTTTTGGGTTCAAAATTCCACGTGCAGGTGAAAAAAAAGCTAAACTGGAAGCCGCTGCAAAGCAAACCTTCTTCTGACTACACGCTTTGTTTGGTTTTGGAATAAAACATAAAAAGTATAATTGAGACTAGAGAACGAGGGTCTCCCGTATTTACTTCTCAGCACGACAAGGACATGATTTTTATGCAAGGAGAGACTGAGGGCCGCAAGACCGGTAACAATTGAAAGCGTCCGTCTTTGAGGACGACAATTGACGAGATCGAGCATTTCCCGTATTTATGTCCAAGCGCTAACTTTTTATCCGAGACGAGAATAAGGGCACCGACTTTAAAATCTCAACAGTATTTTCAGTTTTTTGGGTTCAAAATTCCACGTGCAGGTGAAAAAAAAGCTAAACTGGAAGCCGCTGCAAAGCAAACCTTCTTCTGACTACACGCTTTGTTTGGTTTTGGAATAAAACATAAAAAGTATAATTGAGACTAGAGAACGAGGGTCTCCCGTATTTACTTCTCAGCACGACAAGGACATGATTTTTATGCAAGGAGAGACTGAGGGCCGCAAGACCGGTAACAATTGAAAGCGTCCGTCTTTGAGGACGACAATTGACGAGATCGAGCATTTCCCGTATTTATGTCCAAGCGCAAACTTTTTTATCCGAGACGAGAATAAGGGCACCGACTTTAAAATGTCAACAGTATTTTCAGTTTTTTGGGTTCCTGCAGGTGAAAAAAATGTGCGGAAAAAGAGCAGAAACCTTCTCCTGACTTCGCTTTGTTTGGTTTTGGAATAAAACGTAAGAAGAGTAATTGGGTGGAAATATTGTTTTGAGGGCAATCACTCATATTTGTTTATTCCACGTTGGCCTTCGTGTGGAATCCGCAGCGTGTAAATGAGAAATACGAGCGTATCGTTCCCCACCAAGCGGCCTTCTCATGTGACGATAAAGAAAACACTTTCTTGTTGTTGTTGACCGAAATGAAACTAGAACTGCTTGTGCCAAACCTCATGCCTTCAAAACATGTGTCTTCATTTCCTTTATATTTAGAATTATTGATCCAAAAAGCCCCCCCAACATTTGGAATCACTTTTTTTTATGCATTGAACTCGACGCTTTTGTTTAGGGATTGTTTTTGTTACTTCCTGTGTGGAAATGAAAGTTCTTCCGTGGGGTCCGGTGGTCTTTTCGAGATCGTCCCGGCCGGTTTCGGGGGGAGTGTATGCGAGGATGGAGAGGTATACCTGTTTAAAGCAGCATGTGCAGGAACATTGAGGATGAAGATGGAGGGGGGGGGGGGGGGGGGGGGGGGGGGGGGTTCTGTCACTCTGGCTGTGTGGTGTTGGAGCAAAAGATGTCTCGGGACGTGGAAAATTGCCCCTCCTTCTCTTTGTGGGTTTGATCACCCCAGGGAATACACGTTCTCTTCTCTTTTGTTCTCCATGGCGTTAGGATCCCGGCAGGAGCACTCGCCCCGTATGTCGCAGGACATGGGGAAAGGAATCACCTGTGTGGACAGGAAAAGACAGTTAAATTACTCTCATTTGTCATCGTTCATCCTTTATTATCCAAGAGGAGACTAAGGGCAGTGAGAAAAGGAGTACAGCTTTTAAGTACTACTCTGGAAAACATAGAAACATATGCCGTGTTGATTGCTTCAGTTGTCATATTGGAGAATAACTAGGGTTTCCTTTAAATTACAGTACAGGCACCCTTTTTATGCATGATGAGACTGAGGGCAGCAAGAACATTAATGCCATGCTATAACGCAAAAAAAAAAAAAAGGGCCACATTGCATTGTACGGACAATAATGTAAGAGCAAGTGTCTGTTGTATTTAGTTCTCTGCACAATATCATGTGACAAATGTTATCCGGGAGGAGACTGAGGGCAGCTAGAATGATAACACAAAAAAAACCTAACAAAAAAACAGCACCACATTGAACGCATCATTTGTAGGAATGTAATGGAAGAGCAGAAGTGTCTATTTTAATTAGTTTCCTGAAGGATATAATATGACAACTTGTATCCGAGTGGACACTGAGGGCATCAAGAACATTAATGCATTAACACACACACAAAAAAGAAAAAAAGAAAAAACACGGCACATTGAACGCATCATTTGTAGGGATAATAATGGAATAGCACAGGTACCAGTTGTATTTAGTTCTCTGCACTAGATTTGATATATATATATATATATATATATATATATATATATATATATATATATATATATATATATATATATATGTATGTATATATATATATATATATATATATATATATATATATATATATATATATATATATATATATATATATATATATATATATATACTAGATTTGAGATATCACGGTGGCAGAGGGGTTAGTGCATCTGCCTCACAATACGAAGGTCCTGAGTAGTCTTGGGTTCAATCCCGGGCTCGGGATCTTTCTGTGTGGAGTTTGCATGTTCTCCCCGTGACTGCGTGGGTTCCCACCGGGTACTCCGGCTTCCTCCCACCTCCAAAGACATGCACCTGGGGATAAGTTGATTGGCAACACTAAATTGGCCCTAGTGTGTGAATGTGAGTGTGAATGTTGTCTGTCTATCTGTGTTGGCCCTGCGATGAGGTGGCGACTTGTCCAGGGTGTACACCGCCTTCCGCCCGATTGTAGCTGAGATAGGCTCCAGCGCCCCCCGCGACCCCAAAGGGAATAAGCGGTAGAAAATGGATGGATATATATATATATACATATATAAAATCTAGTGCAGAGAACTAAATACAACTGGTATATATATATATATATATATATATATATATATATATATACATATATACACACTAGATTTTATATATATATATATATATATATATATATATATATATATATATACATGCATAAACATATATGACCAATAGAGTTCAAGACGTTGAAAAGCATATATATATATATATATATATATATATATATATATATATATATATATATATATATATATATATATATATATATATATACATATACACACTAGATTTTATATATATATATACATACATGCATAAACATATATGACCAATAGAGTTCAAGACGTTGAAAAGCATATATATATATATATATATATATATATATATATATATATATATATATATATATATATATATATATATACATACACATGAGGATTGTACGCATCAGTTGTAGGGGCAGTAGTGTAAGAGAACCCATGCCTATTGAAATTAGTTTCCTGCTAGATATAATATGACAACTTCCAAGTGGACACTGAGGGCATCAAGAACATTAATGCATTAACAAACACTAAAAAAAGAAAACACGCCACATTGAACGCATCATTTGTTGGGATATTAATGGAATAGCACAGGTACCAGTTGTATTTTGTTTTCTGCACAATATATATGTTTATATATATATATATATACACACATATAACCCTTTTTAACTGAGTTGAGACTGAGGACATCAATAACCTTAATGCCATGCTACAATGACCTAGATGAATGAGAACATTCATAGACCTATATGCAAAATAAAAACAAAACAAAAATGTGACATTGAATGCATCAGTTGTAAAGACAACATTGTAAGAGTAAAAGTGCCTATGGAAATGAGTTTACTTTGCGGTATGACAACTTTAATCCGTGTGGAGACTGAGGAGAAGCGAAAACAATGCTCTGCTATAATGCAAAACAAAACAAACCAAAAAAAAAAACACGCCACTGTGAACGCATCAGTTGTACGGACAATAATGTAAGAGCAGAAGTGTCTGTTGTCTGCACGATAACATGTGCCAAATTTTATCCAGGTGGAGACTGAGGGCAGCTAGAACATTAATGCCAACATAATGGAATGCAAAAAAAAAAAAATTTAATGGAAGAGCACGAGTGTCTATTTTAATTAGTTTCCTGTAAGATATAATATGATAACTTGTATCCGAGTGGACACTGAGGGCATCAAGAAGATTATTGCATTAACACACACTAAAAAAAAAAAAAAAGCGCCACAATGAACGCATCATTTGTAGGGACTTTAATGGAATAGCACACGTACCAGTAGTATTCAGTTCTCTGTACTATATATATATATATATATATATACATATATACAGTCGTGGTCAAAAGTTTACATACACTTGTAAAGAACATAATGTCATGGCTGTCTTGAGTTTCCAATAATTTCTACAACTCTTATTTTTTTGTGATAGAGTGATTGGAGCACATACTTGTTGGTCACAAAAAACATTCATAAAGTTTGGTTCTTTTATGAATTTATTATGGGTCTCCTGAAAATGTGACCAAATCTACTGGGTCAAAAGTATACATACAGCAATGTTAATATTTGGTTACATGTCCCTTGGCAAGTTTCACCGCAATAAGGCGATTTTGGTAGCCATCCACAAGCTTCTGGCAAGTTTCTGGTTGAATTTTTGACCACTCCTATTGACAAAATTGGTGCAGTTCAGCTAAATTTGTTGGTTTTCTGACATGGACTTGTTTCTTCAGCATTGTCCACACATTTAAGCCAGGACTTTGGGAAGGCCATTCTAAAACCTTCATTCTAGCCTGATTTAGCCATTCCTTTACCACTTTTGACGTGTGTTTGGGGTCATTGTCCTGTTGGAACACCCAACTGCGCCCAAGACCCAACCGCCAGGCTGATGATTTTAGGTTGTCCTGAAGAATTTGGAGGTAATCCTCCTTTTTCATTGTCCCATTTACTCTCTGTAAAGCACCAGTTCCATTGGCAGCAAAACAGACCCAGAGTATAATACTACCACCACCATGCTTGACGGTAGGAACGGTGTTCATGGGATTAAAAGCCTCACCTTTTCTCCTCCTAACATATTGCTGGGTATTGTGGCCAAACAGCTCACTTTTTGTTTCATCTGACATCACATGGACAAAGATAAGACCTTCTGGAGGAAAGTTCTGTGGTTCCCAGACTTTTGCTGCTGTCCTTCAATAACAGCACTCTAGCATCAATAGGCATTGCTCTAGGAGTCCACCATCCCCAGAAACAACGTCAGGAATGCGTCACCGGCACCAGCTGCCACCTTGACTACCAGCCCCTCTGGGGTAAGTGTGTGTGCGTGTGTGTGTGTGTGTGTGTGTGTGTGTGTTCTTGTATTTCTACCCTTTTTGAGACATCAACAAGGAAAAGTACCTTCTATATGAGGAACAAGTGAACAAGTTAGGACATAAATCACGGTCCCAATACGGAAAACCCTTGCATCTAATAGAGAATGTCTCATTTGCACCCCCTCTGGCCAATATATGTAATAAGTGAGTTTAAGAAATTGAAATGCGCCCCCTTTGGCCAAAATTAATTTAAAAAAATAACAAAAACATGTATATAGATCCATACTGTAATAACTTGAAGTAAATAATAAAGATTAAAAACCAATTCCAAAAAAAAAAAAAATTCTCACAATGTGTCGACTTTTTTCTTACAAAATTGACAACAATTTCTCATATTCTTTCTGTTTTTGTAATATTGCAATATTTTCTCGAAAAATTATAATTTTTTTATGTAAAATTATTACTTTTTAATGCAAAATGGTCACATTTGTCATAAAATTCTGAGTCGTATCACAATATTGTCAATTTTTTTGTTGTTCTTGTAAAATAGTGACATGTTTTGAGTAAAATTATGACTTTTGTCATAATTTTGCCAAGTAAAATTCTGACTAATAATATAATATTGCCAACATTTTTAAGTTTTCTCATAAAATTGTGAGTAAAATTACGACTCTTTTCATAAAATTGACAAACATTTTAAGCTTTTCTTGTAAAATTGCGACTGTTATTGAGTGAAATTCCAACTTTTATCATAATATTGCACAAATGTTCAGCTTTTCTTGTAAAATTTTGACTTGTTTTGAGTAAAATGATGACTTTTATTATAATACTGACAAAATTCTAAGTTGTTCTTGTGAAATTGTGACCTTTTTCTTGTGAAATTCCAAATCATTTTACACAACAAACCTTTTTTTTTTATATTGGCATAGTATGAATATATTATTACTGTTGTAAATACAAATCTTTATATATTTAGAAAGGGTGGTCCTAAAGAGGTAGGCATTTTTCAGAGGTCTCAAGAAGGTAAGAAATACAAGAGTGTGTGTGTGTGTTTGTATGTGTGTCTGTTTGCGCACACAAAGTTGTGTCCCCCTTGTCCTCGGGCCGAAGCAGGACCACATGTGGTCCAAGTCAGGCAAGGGCAGACAGAAGACCAAGAACACATCCTATCAGTACCCCATTTTTTATTTAGTAGAATTTAAGTGATAGTTAACTTCTTTAACATTGCGCAATATGCAATGTACATACTGCAAATGTAAAAATATTACTAATCTAGTCCGACACAGCTATCACTTTTAGTTCAAGTTATCGTAAAAACCTATTTATAACACAGGAAATAGTATTGGAATGAATGCAACACTAATTTAGCATCAATGGAGGAGAAAGAGGCACATTAAGGAGTTGCTTTTTATCCAAAAGGAGACTAAGGGCTGAAAGATAACTTGGTAGAAAAAATGTATGTTGCAAATGTGTTAGATGCAGGGACGACAGTGTATGAGAACGAGGGTATCTCATAGTTACTTTTTCACTGTAAGGAGAGGGTTTTTATGCAAGAAGAGACTACGGGCAGCGAGAAAATGAACCGTCACAGAAAAGCTGACAATGCAGCGTCCAGAGGCATTTTTGTCTAGAAAAAAACTAATGTGCTTTTTTCTTTGAAATTAAATTTCTTAATTTAATTTGTCATTGGTGGGGGACACTGAGGGCAAGAAAATTAGGAATGCACATACAAATATATTGTTATCTTTGCAATTTGGCCTTTGTACTTATTCACAGAGGAAATAACTGCATGAATGCAGAAATAATATTGTCTCAATGGAAGAGAACAAGACACATTGAGGAGGCAATTGTTTATCCAAAAGGAGACTGAGGGCTATAAGATAATTAGTGCCTCAATGGAAAAACAATTTTACAAATGTGTTAAGACAACATTGTTGAATGAGGGTCTCCTGGAATTACTTCTGCACTGTACAAAGATGACTTTTATGCAAGAGGAGACTGAGGGCAGCAAGAAAATGAACTACTACAGCAACGTTGAGGCTGTGGCATATAACACTGAAGCGTCCAGGCATTTTTGTTTTCACCAAAACTACACTTCATTCAAATTCAAATTCTGCATTTAATTTGTCACGCGAGGGGAGACTGAGGGCAGCAAGAACATGAGAAATGCAGTAAAATTGTCTCATCATATATGAAATTTGGCTTCATACTTATTCATAACAAAGGAAAATAACATTGAAATAAATGCAACAAGAATGCTGTGTCAACAGAGAAGAACGAGGCACATTGAGGAGACGATTGTTTAGTCAAAAGGAGACTGAGGGCGACAAGATATCTGCCCCCCTGAGTGGAAAAACTATTTTGTAGACGTGTTAAACGACAGTGTGTTAAAAACGAGAATCTCCTTCACTGAAAGGAGACGACTTTTATGCAATTATTGAGCCACGGATGATAAGATGCGGCACCGTTATTGATTTAAGTAATGTCTGAATGTCATTTAAACAGTTAAAATTGCGCACGATAAGCTTCTTCTTTTTCTCTATCTTCTTGTTATGGGATATTCATCCTCCACTGTTGCCATTTCTAATATAAAGTAGTGTAAAGTTCTTACTAATATGTGTCAGTAAACTCGCCATGAAAGCGCTAAAACATACCGGTGTAGTGAGTTTAAATTATCCACCCAAGGAACTTTAGTTATTAGAGAGTTCTACCGCTTATTCCCTTCGGGGTCGCGGGGATATATATATGTATGTATATATATATATATATATATATATATATATGAAATACTTGACTTGGTGAATTCTAGCTGTAAATATACCCCTCCCCTCTTAACCACGCCCCCGCCCCAAACACCCCCCCCCCCCCCCCCCCCCCCCCCCCGCCCCCCACCCCCCACCTCCCGAAATTGGAGGTCTCAAGGTTGGCAAGTATGTGAATCGGCAATGCGCCTTTTAATCCGGTGCGCCCTATGGTCCGAAAAATACGGTATTCATAATGGAGTAAATAACAGTAGAGCATGAACTTTGCAGCTTCCCAAAAACGTGTGGATAAATGTGCGTCCTCAATGGCGTGAGCTCACGTGGCACATGTTTGCAATGACAATAAACAAACCTTGAACTCTAACCCCGGAGCCCGGAGGAAACCCCGGCACGCAGTCGCCGGCGAGGGAAAAAAAAAGGCATGTTGTCGACGGCCGGGGTGTGTAAAATAACATGAATGAGCGTTGACGCACGCTTCCCGTTTGAAAGGCCGTATAAAAGAAGTTGTTTGTGCGACGGGCCAGGTGGAGCGAGCGTGAACCCCTCCTCAGAAAAAAAAAGGGCCTGCATGGGATGATTTTACAAGACCCGGGGCCGGACTCGCATCAGAAACAGCTGCCGGGAGCGCCGTTATTGTGCGTTTTGAGGCGCTTCAGTTTAGTTAGCGCCTTTGGCTCCTCCCACTCTCCCCCCGCCCCCCATCTCACTTTCCATCATTCCAAGGCCAAATCTGTTTATCTCTCCATCTAGAGAATGACGGTGGGTGGCGAATTTGAACGGGGTTCCTCATGACCTTGACCGTAGGGGGCGGGGGGGGGCAGCTGCCACATCTGGCCCAGACTTCAGGGTCTCTCCTCAGGGTGGCTGGGAAATAGCCTTGTGGGCCCGGGGGCCCTCATGTCGCCCCATATCCCATTGCTAGAGGGGGGCTGCCGGGCGGAGTGGAGGGTGGGGGGCGTAGGACACCCACTAACTACGACATGAAAGACCTTCTGAAGGTTGTTGACCTTGTCAGAGCCTCATCCTTCCATCACAGGCACAGGTCAGAATAACACAGTGTTTCTCTCATTGCTGTTCACTTTGTGCGTGTCAGTCATGGCTGGGAGTGAGGAGGGTTTGTAAAGTCTAGTGTTAGACTGCGAACTGCCCTGGACTAACATGCTGACACGCATATGAATGCTGCTTTCAAGGGTGGCATTTTTTTTTTCCTGATGGACCTCAAACCTATCGCAGATGACTGGTCTTCCTCGCAATATATTACAGCAATTGCTGTATGTTAAATCAGCACTTATTTTCTTGTTGCCCTCAGTCTCTATACTGAGTCAAAAACGTAATAGCTTCAGGAGACACTTGTCATCATTACAAGTGATGCAATCGTTGCCGCCCTCAGTGTCTTCTCGGATAAAAATGACCTATTTACCGTGTCCGGAACTTACTAACTTCAGAAGACACTTATCATTAGAACTGAAGCACTCTTAGAACTGCACTCATTTTCTTGCCGCCCTCAGTCTCCTCTTGAATGAAAATTGTCTACATACCAATTCCAGAGCTTAGTAGCTTCAGGAGACACTTGTCATCATTACAACTGATGCAATCAATGAGGCATGCATTGCTGCCCTCAGTCTCTTCTCGGATAACAAAAAAACATCTCCTTACCGTGTCCAGAACTTAGGAAACTTAGGAGAGACTTGTCATCATCACAAATGAGGCATTCTTAACAGCGTATTACAGCATCACTCATTTCCTTGCTGCCCTCAGTCTCTTCTCGGATAACAAAAAAACATCTCCTTACAGTGTCCAGAACTTAGGAAACTTAGGAGAGACTTGTCATCATCACAAATGAGTTATTCTTAACAGCATATTACAGCATCACTCATTTCCTTGCTGCCCTCAGTCTCTTCCTGGATAAAAAAACATCTCCTTACCGTGTCCAGAACTTAGTACTTCAGAGGACACTTGTTATCATAACAACTGATGCATTATTTACAACATATTACTGCAAAAATTATTGCAGGACTCATTTTCCTGCTGCCCTCAGTCTTCTCTTGGATATAAAAAGCATCTTACCGTTTCCAGAACTTGTGAATTCAGGAAACACTTGTCATTACAACTCATGCATTATTTGCAACATATTACTGCATATTTATTGCAGTTCTAATTTTCCTCTCGTATAAAAATAGTCTCCTTATCGTATACAGAACTTAGTAACTTCAGAAGCATGGATTCAATGGGTCATGCATATTTACAGCAGCACTGATGTGATGTATGCCCTCAGTCTCTTTTTGGATAAGTACTGTCATTTAGCAGAATTTAAAAACTAGAAAAATGCCCACCCCAGTCTGAGGGGACTACAACTGCACACATCACAATATCAGGAAATACAATCGAAACGAAACTGACAGAAATGAAGAGAGAAGATTTGAATTTGTTTTAAAAAAATGCAAAAAATAAAATAAAATACCTCATAACTGTGTTTGGCTACATAAGTACTCGCACTTAACATCCGCAAACTGCCAGAATGCAAACGAACAGAGGCGAGTGTGTCCTCTATCTTTGCTCAGCTGTGGAGAAAAGCCCTTGCGCTCCCCCTCCTTCACATTATCCCTAAGTCCCATCCTACTTTTTTTTAAACGCCCTCCGAGCCACCAAAGTTGGCATTTAAGTTAACTACTGTGAGATGCTGTTTATTCAATTGTTGGCAATTACCGGCGGGATTGCAGTAGCTTGACAAAAACACGTAAAGTGAGAAGGTAGGAAAGCTGCCCTGGATATCATTACAACCAATACCAACAACCGTGTGGTTGCTGACTTGAAAGTCAGCGCCATTGACCTCTTAACACGTAAGCATATTCAATAAGTGAAGACAGACGACCAAAGTAGCGAAAATGTGCTTTGCCCCCGCACCACCCTACCCCTGCCCCTAACACATCATAACATGCTCTGAATCTGTAACATCAGCTGTACGAAATGCTTAAAATGCTTGGTGGTCAGTGCTGGCAGTGGCCGACCATCAGCCCGGACACAAACATCAGTCATGACACGTTACAAATCGCGTATTGAGCGTGATTCCGCGCCAGGCTTTGAGAGGCGTAAACAGCACGGAGAGAAACTGGGAGGCAACCGGAGAGCCGACGACCACCAAAGCAGACAGAAAAACATATAGTCTCATTTAGCTAAAGTTGTTTTAGAGGGGCCAAGCCATATAACTATATAATTGCTGCCCTCTGCATACTGCTCCAAGCATCCAAGAGAGGAATTCCTTCCAAAATTGGGATGTAGGAGAAGGAGGGTGCGGGGTGGAGGGGCTACGAGCGCAAAACGCATTTCTCCATATACGCTCGCCTACTCCCCTAAATGCCAAGTCCAACTGACAGCTTGCAACTATTAAGGCTGGATCCAGAAGTGACCTTACATGCATGTAGACCTTGCACCCTCAAAACTCCTGGGGGTGGAATAATACACAACAAGAAATCCAGAACTCGGGGGGGAGAGGGGCGGCGGGGGCATTTGGAGAGTCAGCAATTGTAATCCAATACATGTTTTGTCAAATCCAAGAATATTTCCTCATGATCTGTTAGCTGTCCATACTGAGTGTGCACACACACAAAAAAATCAAACAAAGTGGCTTGGACCGGGAGCCACAAAATAGTTTCTCGAGCCAATCGCTTGCAGGGGGGCGTTTGTGCTCAAGTAATGCCTCTGCTGGCTGCTTGCCGTCTTCCACGTCCTCAAAAAATTATCCTCTAAGCAAAAAAAATCTAATGTAAATCGGCATTTATTACATTTTGTACTTGGTATATAAATATAAATATTGGACTTGGCAGACATTGAGTACATTTGATTCGTCTGGCGCTGTCTATAGTCTTATGTCATGGTCCCGATGAAGGTGCACTTGGAACTCTTGTTTTCTATTGGAATTTCAATGGGGCATATTTTAGCCATAAACCTCGGCACTATAACCCCTCACACCCAACTTGCAAGAGGAAGTAAGGGCTTAGCAAGGCTTAGCTAATGGCTATGGTTTAAAGCCTACAGCCCGGAACGTTCCTCCCTCTGGCAAACATTTAATGATGTTTATTTGTGAAATGAGGGGAGAAAATGAACATGGCACACCACCCTTGTACTATAGAATCAAAAGTGTCCTGGGCATGATGTTAAAGTGCATCCGGCAGTGGAGGCTCCTCAATGGGGTCTTGGGGCACTAGGAGGTTAACCCTTTTACTACTGTTACCCCAGGTGGCCCTTGGGAAAGGCCTAGTACCTGACTGCCCCCTAGCCAGGGATACGGTGAATACCTCAACGGCGGAGCAGGCGGAAGACGGTAGATTTAAGAACTACCACAACGGCTGCGATGGCGGAAGAAGGTACCCCCACATCCATGTGGGCCCAGTTATGGGGAAATAGCAACCCAAGACCTCAACGGTAGAACAGGCGGAGGATGATTGCTAACCCTATTAGCGTCACAACATTTAGGATCATTTTTGTTGAGGTGGATGAGATTTGAGTAATATTTAGCTTTAGCTAAGGTAAGCATGTGTTTATAAGTTATTAAACTATCACTCCATGCTTGATGGAAAACCTCAAGTTATACTCTGGAATGCCCTTCCGGTAACAGTTAGAGATGCTACCTCAGTAGAAGCATTTAAGTCCCATCTTAAAACTCATTTGTATACTCTAGCCTTTAAATAGACCCCCCTTTTTAGACCAGTTGATCTGCTGTTTCTTTTCTTTTCTCCTCTGCCTCCTCGCCGGCTTATTCCGGTTCCGGTGATCATGGATGAAGTGCTGGCGTGCTGGCTGTCCAGAGTTGGGACACGGGGTGGACCGCTCGCCTGTGCATCGGTTGGGGACATCTCTGTGCTGCTGACCCGTCTCCGCTCGGGATGGTCTCCTGCTGGTCTCCTGCTGGCCCTACTATGAACTGGACTCTCACTACTATGTTAGATCCACTAAGGACTGTTCTTCCACAATATTATGTCACTCGACATCCATTGCTTTCGGTCTCCCCTAGAGAGAGGGGGTTACCCACTTATGCGGCTTCTCATAGTCATTCATATCGACGTCCCTTATGTGGGCTCTGTACCGAGGATGTCGTTGTGGCTTGTACAGCCCTTTGAGACTTTTGTGATTTAGGGCTATATAAATAAACATTGATTGATTGATTGACAACGGCTGGATGGCGGATGAAGGCTGCAGCAGAAAAGGGATCCCAGTCGTCTTGGACTCCATGCCACCCGGGTCTGTCAAGGATCGTGTGGTGACTGTCTGTGGACCAGTCTCCCCACGTTAAACAAAGTCACGCAGAGGCATCCTCCATAAAGGGATACCACCCTACCAGGAGGATCGTCATACTCGTTCGAGTGACCTCCGATGATGGAGAATCAAAATATTGTATTGACCCGAATATACAGTAAGACAACCATGCAAATAAATCGACGCCCCTTTTTCAAAGTCCGTATAGTGGTACCTCTATCTTTGCCCGCTCAGCTTTTTGTCGGCGTCAGTTTCGACAAACAGGTTTGTCACGGTTTTCATACGGATATCTCCCAGCAATCGTACGGCCAAACATTGCACATAACGAACTACTTTGTTTTTGTCCGCATATCACTGTAGTGCCTAAATTAAAACATTACTACCCCTGTGACTCAGTCGCTGTGCTTTTATAGTGCGACTGCAAAAACCTCAAAGAAACTTGAATTGGATTGCAAACAAGAACTGCATGTTTTCAATAACAGGGAAATAAAAACTGGTAGATTGCAATCATATTAGTAAACAGACAATAGTTCTTAGCTGTCTAATAAATCTGATTAATTTATCACCATTGTCTTAAAACTTGCATCATAACTCCTTACTCTGTTGATTGCTTACTTATTGCGTGATGTAATACAAAAATTCAAAACTCAATTCGGTCTGTTGGATTGGTTATATTCATATTCTGCAATTTCTTACAGCTTAGATTTTACAAAATGCTTCTTAAATATCATTTTCAAAATCACTCACACAGAATGGGGTGGAATGAAGACTTTTGTTTCTTCCTAAGACCCAGCGTCCTCTGCAGTGTCTTGAATAACAAGGCTATTCTTTTTCCAAACTTGTAGTTCTGACAAAATAAACAGACCAAGAAAAAATATCCACTGCAGAGGACGCTGGTTCTCAGGAGGATAATTGGTTGTTATTAGTTGTATCTAAGATGGCAGTCTAGGTTTAGGTTTGTCGTAGGTACCAGACATGGTGAAAACTGCCAACAGAGTCACTGAAACAAAACATTTGTGGACAAAGACCATTTAGTCTGTATTAACAAAACACATTTACCCATACCTAAAACCTGATAAAGCTATTCTTAGAAAAATCTTAGCATTTTTTCCATTTGAAAGACATCACCCTTTTCAAGTTAAAATATCCACCAGTAGGATTCGGACAAGAAGCCTGGAGTTCCTGGTTCCTTGTAAGCCTTGTACATTAAACTCACTGTTTCAGTTTACTTTTTAACAAGAGTCAAATCCTAACAAGGTATTAAAGCCATTTGGAACAAAAGGTTTGCTCATTTCTGGTATGTTAAGTAATGCGATACGGCTGTTGCTGTTTCCAAACCCTGTTCCCCTTAAACGGTAATGCCTTGGGTCAGTCTCCAGAAAAATGTGCCATGCGGTACTTGAACATACCTAAATGGAAAAGTGGACCGGAAGCCCCCCTGTGATTGTACACTGCAATTCGGCAAAATGTTTCTTGTACTTCCTAATTCACAAGAGGCAATAAAGAGGCTTCCCCGTCAGACAAAGTGAAACATCCAGGGAGACGCATAGACTGCTGTATAAATCCAGCCAGACATACAGATGGATATGCCAGGAGTACAAGTAAAGACCCTTGCCAGATTCAGAAGCGGAGGCCAAACCAGAGAAGCAGATGTTGCAGCGCAGAAGCTTAAACTACACTTGCAATCACGCCATTTGCCAACGACTGCTAAGTGTGATCCAGACGAACTCTGTCGTTACACAAAAGACAGCCACCAAATCTGCGATACTCAGACGACAGCGAACAACTTTAACAACCGAAGAATGTTCACAGGTCTTGCTCTTCTACTTTTAGCTTTATTTTCCTGCAATGGGTCCCCACAGCTAGTCAATGGCATGAATGGTTCCGGCTTAGTTTTTACACCGGATGCCCTTCCTGACATAATCCTGGCCAGGAATCGAACCCAATGCCCTCTGCAGAAGCGTGTACCATTACACCACCCAGGATTGTGAATGTTCACAGGTCATGGCTCACTTTGCGAGCTGCCAGTCTGTTTCAAATCTCTGAAACACGTCAACAAAACAGATGGTTTGATGGACTTTTGAAGATTCACACCTGATAAGTCAAATTTCAGACTTGGAGCTATTGATGCCATTGCTTTGAAGATATGTACAAACATTAAATGCTCTCATTATAGTTGATTGGAAAACAGGCAATACTTGGATAAAGGCTGTTGTTTGCTAAATTTTAACACTTATGTTTTATTTAGTAATTAACCGTTTAATACTTTTGTTGATAATAGTTTGAAGTGCATGAGAAAATGGTTAAATAAAGCAATAATCTCTTTGACCAAATGGTCAATTAAGGATATTGCACAACAACAGAACCAATGTAATATCGGTACAGAGAAAACTGCTTAGCTAGCATTAATACACTTAAGGACATGTCCATGCAATAAATTAGTCCAATTTCTCAAATAATTCGGCTCTAAACGAGCCTCCTACAACCCATGGAAACACCCTACACCGATAGTGTTCGGTTTTTGACTTGGATTAAAGGGGAACATTATCACCAGGCCTATGTAAGCGTCAATATATACCTTGATGTTGCAGAAAAAAGACCATATATTTTTTTAACCGATTTCCGAACTCTAAATGGGTGAATTTTGGCGAATTAAACGCCTTTCTAATGTTCGCTCTCGGAGTGATGACGTCACAACGTGGCGTCACATCGGGAAGCAATCCGCCATTTTCTCAAACACCGAGTCAAATCAGCTCTGTTATTTTCCGTACCTTGGAGACATCATGCCTCGTCGGTGTGTTGCCGGAGGGTTTAACAACACGAACAGGGACGGATTCAAGTTGCACCAGTGGCCCAAAGATGCGAAAGTGGCAAGAAATTGGATGTTTGTTCCGCACACTTTACCGACGAAAGCTATGCTACGACAGAGATGGCAAGAATGTGTGGATATCCTGCGACACTCAAAGCAGATGCATAAAGTCAAAGAAATCTGCCGCCAGACCCCCGTTGAATCTGCCGGAGTGTGTGAGCAATTCAGGGACAAAGGACCTCGGTAGCACGGCAAGCAATGGCGGCAGTTTGTTCCCGCAGACGAGCGAGCTAAACCCCCTATCGACCCTACCTTCCCTGTCCTGCTGACATCAACTCCAAAACTGGACAGATCAGCTTTCAGGAAAAGAGCGCGGATGAGGGTATGCCTCCAGAATATATTAATTGATGAAAATTGGGCTGTCTGCACTCTCAAAGTGCATGTTGTTGCCAAATGTATTTCATATGCTGTAAACCTAGTTCATAGTTGTTAGTTTCCTTTAATGCCAAACAAACACATACCAATCGTTGGTTAGAAGGCGATCGCCGAATTCGTCCTCGCTTTCTCCCGTGTCGCTGGCTGTTGTGTCGTTTTCGTCGGTTTCGCTTGCATACGGTTCAAACCGAAATGGCTCAATAGCTTCAGTTTCTTCTTCAATTTTGTTTTCGCTACCTGCCTCCACACTACAACCATCCGTTTCAATACATTCGTAATCTGTTGAATCGCTTAAGCCGCTGAAATCCGAGTCTGAATCCGAGCTAATGTCGCTATAGCTTGCTGTTCTTTCCGCCATGTTTGTTTGTGTTGGCTTCACTATGTGACATCACAGGAAAATGGACGGGTGGTTAAAATCAGGCACTTTGAAGCTTTTTTTAGGGATATTGCGTGATGGGTAAAATTTTGAAAACAACTTCGAAAAATATAATAAGCCACTGGGAACTGATTTGTAATGGTTTTAACCATTCTGAAATTGTGATAATGTTCCCCTTTAATGGAATATGCGATTGAATACCAGATCTCTCGAGGGATTGGGTGCGCCGTAGAGCATGCACCAGTCCCAATGCGCGGGATACAACCCGGAAGCAGATACCATTTAATAAAAATGTAGCAACAATTGTAATGATAACATAACATTTTGAAGTGCAAGGATTGTAGAAAAAAAGAATTTTTTTTCAAGATTTCTTTAAGAAGGTAGTTAAGGAAATGTAGAATGTCGGCTTGAATGGGACTTCTGAACGAAATACGAAAACGATGAAATAGAATGAAGCAGGTATATTAAAAGGAAATAATAAAGCATACACAAACCTTTTAACGCTGTATTTGTGAAATCCAAACTGATTAACAATAACTCTGTATTCCACACAATAGCAAGATAGTCCAGAACAATCGCAACCTTCATCTGGAACAGATTAAAAACTCCTTCCATCAATCCACAGGGCCTTTTGAATGAACTCCGAGACATTAAAAAGTTTTGTTTCTGCCGCCGGTCTTTCTTTGCATCGGACCTGCATCCGCCCGGATACATTCTTGGTAGTAGCGTCATGTTCGTAGCGCAATCCAAGTTCATAGCGCAATCCAAAATCAGTTCTTGATACTGTCTGCTATTTAACATCAGCACAGCCATTAGAGACGTAATATTTCTAATCTGTGCGAATATTACAGAGGTCATCACATACGGCAAGTTGTAGGGATCCGCAAATGCCGAGTGTGACGTCATAGGTCAACCTGAAAAGCAATATATTAATCCGAGCTAAAAGAAAATAAACGCCCCCCCCATTACCAGTGTTCAGAAAATTATTTTTAAAAAGTAATTAACTATAGTTACTTTACCAAAGAAGTTACTGAATTACTAACATAATTACTCTTTAATCAATGTAATTAATTACCAGGGAAAGTTATGTAAACGTTACTTAAAAAATAAAAAAAAATACAAAAGTAAATATCTGTCTTATGTATCAGCCTTCCCGGCAAGGTCTATTCAGGTGTACTGGAGAGGAGGCTACGCCCGATAGTCGAACCTCGGATTCAGGAGGAACAGTGCGGTTTTCGTCCTGGTCGTGGAACTGTGGACCAGCTCTATACTCTCGGCAAGGTCCTTGAGGGTGCATGGGAGTTTGCCCAACCAGTCTACATGTGCTTTGTGGACTTGGAGAAGGCATTCGACCGTGTACCCCGGGAAGTCCTGTGGGGAGTGCTCAGAGAGTATGGGGTATTGGACTGTCTGATTGTGGCGGTTCGCTCCCTGTATAATCAGTGTCAGAGCTTGGTCCGCATTGCTGGCAGTAAGTCGGACCCGTTTCCAGTGAGGGTTGGTCTCCGCCAAGGCTGCCCTTTGTCACCGATTCTGTTCATAACCTTTATGGACAGAATTTCTAGGCGCAGTCAGGGCGTTGAGGGTATCTGGTTTGATGGCTGCAGGATTAGGTCTCTGCTTTTTGCAGATGATGTGGTCCTGATGGCTTCATCTGGCCAGGATCTTCAGCTCTCACTGGATCGATTCGCAGCCGAGTGTGAAGCGACTGGGATGGGAATCAGCACCTCCAAGTCCGAGACCATGGTTCTCGCCCGGAAAAGGGTGGAGTGCCATCTCCGGGTTGGGGAGGAGATCTTGCCCCAAGTGGAGTAGTTCAAGTACCTCGGAGTCTTGTTCACGAGTGAGGGAAGAGTGGATCGTGAGATTGACAGGCGGATCGGTGCGGCGTCTTCAGTAACGCAGACGCTGTATCGATCCGTTGTGGTGAAGAAGGAGCTGAGCCGGAAGGCAAAGCTCTCGATTTACCGGTCGATCTACGTTCCCATCCTCACCTATGGTCATGAGCTTTGGGTCATGACCGAAAGGACAAGATTACGGGTACAAGCGGCCAAAATGAGTTTCCTCCGCTGGGTGGCAGGGCTCTCTCTTAGAGATAGGGTGAGAAGCTCTGCCATCCCGGGGGAGCTCTAAGTAAAGCCGCTGCTCCTCCACATCGAGAGGCGCCAGATGAGGTGGTTCGGGCATCTGGTCAGGATGCCACCCGAACGCCTCCCTAGGGAGGTGTTTAGGGCACGTCCGACCGGTAGGAGGCCACGGGGAAGACCCAGGACACGTTGGGAAGACTATATATCCCGGCTCGGGATCCCCAAGAGAAGCTGGACGAAGTGGCTGGGGAGAGGGAAGTCTGGGCTTCCCTGCTTAGGCTGCTGCACCCGCGACCCGACCTCGGATAAGCGGAAGAAGATGGATGGATGGATGGATGGATGTATTTGAGAGATGTTTAATATAAGACCACAGTTTGCGGAGTCTGTGTTTTCAAAAGGCGGGGCCTGTTGCCTAGTGCACGTGACGTCAAAGGGTTTTAACGGAGTTGTTTTTTGTTTTTTTTTAGCTTTAGCAGTTAACAGCGCACTTAGTCGTTTTTTTTTCCTTGGCCTCAGTCTGGATCCCCTTTCCAGGGGCCCAGGCTTAGACTGAATTCTTCCCCCCCTCCCCCCTCCCCAGCGTTTACCTGTTTCTCACCTTTTTTATAAGGGGAACCGGCGATCCTGTTCTGTCTCCCTGTAATGTTTGTCTGATTTTGAATGGGACTGTGCTGAAAATCTTAATTTCCCCCTCGGGGATTAATAAAGTACAAACCCCGTTTCCATATGAGTTGGGAAATTGTGTTAGATGTAAATATAAACGGAATACAATGATTTGCAAATCATTATATTCCGTTTATATTGTGTTAGATGTAAATATAAACGGAATACAATGATTTGCAAATCATTGTATTCCGTTTATATTTACATGGTGGGGGCGTGGCTAAAAGGGGAGGAGTATATTTACAGCTAGAATTCACCAAGTCAAGTATTTCATATATATATATATATATATATATATATATATATATATCTATATATATATATATATATGTATATGTATATATATATATATATATATATATATATATATATAAGAAATACTTGACGTTCAGTGAATTCTAGCTATATATATATATATATATATATATATATATATTTCATTATATATATATATATATATATATATATATATATTATTATATATATATATATATATATATACATATATATATATATATATATATATATATATATATATATATATATAAAATAAATACTTGAATTTCAGTGTTCATTTATTTGCACATATACACAAACATAACACTCATCTACTCATTGTTGAGTTAAGGGTTGAATTGTCCATCCTTGTTCTATTCTCTGTCACTATTTTTCTAACCATGCTGAACACCCTCTCTGATGCTGCATTGATGTGTGGCACGCACAAAAGTGCTTTCATCAAATGCTCTAGATGGCAGTATTGTCCTGTTTAAGAGTGTCACAACATTGCTGTTTACGGCAGACAAACTGCTTTACGGTATACAAAAACGTGACTGCTGTTGTTGTGTGTTGTTGCCTCGCTGGGAGGACGTTAATGAAACTGCCTAACAATAAACCCATGAGGACCTGAGTCCGCCTGAATTTCGGGAGAAAATTTGTCCCGGGAGGTTTTCGGGAGAGGCGCTGAATTTCGGGAGTCTCCCAGAAAATCCGGGAGGGTTGGCAAGTATGAGTAAAAGTAACGCCGTTACTCCCGGAAAATCCGGGAGGTTTGGCAAGTATGAGTAAAAGTAACGCCGTTACTAACGCCGTTATGATACAACGCCAATATTACGAACAATGCGTATGACCAATAGTCGCATTTGAGAGCGTGCATGGACTTTTGGACTTCCCAAGTAGGTGTGAAAATACAAAAAAACGAAATCAGATTAATTTTGCATGGAAACGTAATGATTGATGAGTTCACACCAATAGCTGAATTGCACAATGTACATTTTAAAGCACATACAGAGGTAGATAAAGCTTGTGGATGTTGACCACTCATAATACCATCCATTCGTCCATTTTCTTCCACATACCCGGGTCAGGATCACGGGGGAAGCAGCCTTGGTAGAGAAGCTTAGACTTCCCGTTTCCGGCCACCCGTACCACCGTATGAATATTGAGGCGTGCCCAGGCCAGCTGCGAGACATAAGTCCACAGGCGTGTCCTACTGTAGGTCTACCCTGGTTTACCATGAATTGATTAACGTGGACCCCGACTTAAACAAGTTGAAAAACTTATTCGGGTGTTACTATTTAGTGGTCAATTGTACGGAATATGTACTGTACTGTGCAATCTACTAATAAAAGTTTCAATCAATCAATCAACCCTGCGGCCAACTCAACTGAGGAGCGAGGAGCAGCGGCTCTACTCTGAGCTCCACCCCAACGACAGAGCTCTTCAGCCTGTCTCTTTGGGTGAGTCGAAGCACCCAGACGGAGGGAACTAATTTTTGCCGCTTGGCCCATATTCTTGCTCTTTTGGTCATTACCCAAAGCTTGTACACATAGGTGAGGGTAGGAACATAAATTGATCAGTAATTTGAGAAAAAGTAAAAGTAACGGCTCCACCCCAACGACAGAGCTCTTCAGCCTGTCTCTTTGGGTGAGTCGAAGCACCCACACGGAGGGAACTAATTTTTGCCGCTTGGCCCATATTCTTGCTCTTTTGGTCATTACCCAAAGCTTGAAACATAGGTGAGGGTAGGAACATAAATTGATCAGTAAATTGAGAAAAAGTAAAAGTAACGGCTCCACCCCAACGACAGAGCTCTTCAGCCTGTCTCTTTGGGTGAGCCGAAGCACCCACACGGAGGGAACTAATTTTTGCCGCTTGGCCCATATTCTTGCTCTTTTGGTCATTACTCAAAGCTTGTAAACATAGGTGAGGGTAGGAACATAAATTGATCAGTAAATTGAGAAGAAGTAAAAGTAACGGCTCCACCCCAACGACAGAGCTCTTCAGCCTGTCTCTTTGGGTGAGTCGAAGCACCCACACGGAGGGAACTAATTTTTGCCGCTTGGCCCATTTTCTTGCTCTTTTGGTCATTACCCAAAGCTTGTAAACATAGGTGAGGGTAGGAACATAAATTGATCAGTAAATTGAGAAGAAGTAAAAGTAATGGCTCAGCTCTTTCTTCACCATGACGGTCCGGTACAGTGACCGAAGATGTTGAACAAGGTACTTGAACTCTAACCTGACTCTCGCCAGATCCTTGTAGTTCGCTGAGCTCCATACAAGGATCTGGAATCGAGGGCAATACAAAATCCTTCAAGATAGCAAAAAATAATGAACCAAAACAGGATCGCCGGGCGGGATTTCATGGGTGTGACGTAGCGCCGAAGCGAATGTTTGATTCAAACAACAATGGCGGCTCGCTGACATTGATTCTGCTATTGCAACTGTTTTGTCGACTCTATCGAATATTAATTATTTAAAAGATTAACTTTTTACTCTGTTGTTATCCAACATTTTGGCTGTTCTGTTTTGGATTTCCCAGCATCGCTCTCATCAGCGTCACGGGTTGATTTCGATGTGAGTGGTTGAAGTAGCACGTCATTCACGATAACGGACAAGTGGTTTATCCAATCACATGCAATGATTTTTTTTTTTACAAGGCCCCGCCTTCTGAAATACATCTCCTATTGAGAAGTCCCAGATCCTTGTGTGGAGCTCAGCGAACGACAAGGATCTGGCGAGAGTTAGGTTACTTGAACTCCTCCACATGGGGCAAAACCTTGCTTCCAATGCGAAAGATGCAATCCACCCCATTCTTTATTGAGAACCATGGCCTCAGGTTTGGAGATGCTGAGTCAATGAATTTTTGATCTGAACTGGTGACAAAGAGGTGCATTGTCGGAGGTTTACAGTCTACTCGACTTACTGGTAATGCTCCCGTACCTCCGAAGCACCCCTCAATGTGTTAATGTATTATTAATGGAGGTTGGTGATTGATTTTGACCTGTCAATTCTGTTTGATGTGGGATGCAGTCTTCCAAGAAAACAATTTACGGTACGTAGTGTCTCCCCTGCTATGAAGTCACTCTATTTACATGTGCTATAAAAACTTTGGTCATGCCGCGGTTGAAATGCAACTGACATCAGGGCTTCCCGTTCCAAGACCATACCCTTATGCGATGTGAACTTTGTAGCAGACAGGGTTTCTCCAAGTGCCAGTATGGTATTGATAATGATTGTTGGCAACCATCAATAAGGCTAAGATGACTCCAGAGGGAGTCCAAGATTTAAATTTATGGATGTATGAGCTCTCAGTTAATGTATTGCCTCCAATACATTTATGTTCCATAAGTACTTCATATTATTTATGATTGTTAAGGCTTGCCAATGGTAACATGTAATCTAAAAAAAAAGGTAGAATACGTGTCTAACCTTCTTAGTCTTGACAGTGGATTGGCAGCAGTCTCCTCCATCGTAGTTGCAGAAGGCTCGGTTGTTTAATGCATCACAGTAGTTGTCTCCCCTGAACGGCTGTACCAAAAGACGGCATGTTAATTGGACACTCCAAAAAGTGTCCTCAGAGTTCATCTTCAGTGCTGTCTTATTAAGATCCAAATGGACACTAAGTAAAGTCAAATGTTCAAATGGTAGTTTCCTGTGAGGAATACATTTTAAATTCCCTTCATCTTTTAATGTGATCTTTTTTGGCCTTTCGTGGACCAGGATTGTAAATCTAACTGAAAACCAAATAAACTGTTCACTACAGAAACAAAACAAAGAAAAAAGAGCTCCAATGAGATTTATAGGGTTGGTCCGACCTTTTCTACTCGGGTTAACAATCGGGATATCCAAGTGCGCACATAATATCATTCTTTCATACAGTCAAGAAGACTTCCAACACGTCATTGCGACGTTTGATCTTGTGACCCAAGTGTGACCTTCAAATAAACTAAGACTTTAACCGGAACCAGGCAATACGCTAATAGGACCGTTTTAGACTTAGACTTAGACTTAGACAAACTTTATTGATCCACAAGGGAAATTGTTCTATATCAGTGGTTCTTAACCTGGGTTCGATCGAACTCTAGGGGTTCAGTGAGTCGGCCTCAGGGGTTCGGCGGACCCTCCGCCGCGGAGGGCGAGACACATCCGACTCATCGTGTAAATAAAAACTTCTCCCTATCGGCGTATTATGAATACATCAACAGCAGAAGTCACACTGATTTGCAGGTGTGTCATTTGTTGTGTGTGTTGGTATTGTTCTTTGAACAAGGTGATGTTGGCGCATGGTTCATTTTGTGCACCGGTAAAAACATATACATTTCCAAGCATTTACAATAGGGCTGCGAATCTTTGGGTGTCCAACGATTCGATTCAATATCGATTCTTGGGGTCACGATTCGATTCAAAATCGATTTTTTTTCCCGTTTCAACGCAATTCTCGATTAAAAAACGATATTTTCCCGATTCAAAACGATTCTCTATGCATTCAATACATAGGATTTCAGCAGGATCTACCCCAGTCTGCTGACATGCAAGCAGATTAGCAGATTTTTGTAAAAAGCTTTTATAATTGTAAAGGACAATGTTTTATCAACTGATTGCAATAATGTAAATTTGTTTTAACTATTAAATGAACCAAAAATATGACTTATTTTATCTTTGTGAAAATATTGGACACGGTGTGTTGTCAAGCTTATGAGATGCGATGCAAGTGTAAGCCACTGTGACACTATTGTTCATTTTTATAAATGTCTAATGATAATGTCAATGAGGGATTTTTAATCACTGCTATGTTGAAATTGTAACTAATATTGATACTGTTGTTGATAATATTCATTTTTGTTTCACTACTTTTGGTTTGTTCTGTGTCGTGTTTGTGTCTCCTCTCAATTGCTCTGTTTATTGCAGTTCTGAGTGTTGCTGGGTCGGGTTCGGTTTTGAAATTGGATTGCATTGTTATGGTATTGCTGTGTATTGTTTTGTTGGATTGATTAATAAAAAAAATAAAAAAATAAAAAATAAAATAAAAAATTTAAAAAAAATAAAATAAAATTAAAAAATAAAAAAAATATTAAAAAATAAATAAATAAATAAAAAAATAGATTTAAAAAAAAATGAGAATCGATTCTGAATCGCACAATTTGAGAATCGCGATTCGAATTCGAATCGATTTTTTCCCACACCCCAAATTTACAAGCACTTCCCACACCCCCAAATTTACAAGCACTTCACCCAAAACTTTCAAAACTTGAAAACACAACATTAAAATCCAAGCATTTTCAAGGTTTTTAAGCACTCGTACGAACCCTGTAAATTGCCTTTTTTTGCATTTGATATCTGTTCTCTTCATGCACAGATGGAGCAACGCTCTTGGGAATTAACGTGATTCTGACTCCGAGGTTCGGATGGTTGGAGTAGTAGTATTGTTCAAGGATACTTGGAGAGTAGCTTTTTAAAGTGATAAATGAGGTGACTGTTTTTTTTTTCTTCTTCTAAAAATAGAAATACCGTCTTACCTCACAACCTTTGATGCAGTGGAGTAATTCTGGGTGCGGATACCACTTCAGTCCCATTGTGCAGACAATACTCTGAAACATACATTACATAGGGAGAAATGAATGAAGATGTTCAGAACAAGGGAGTATAGTGTCATTGCAATGTATGATGTTTTGACTTGTGCCCTTTGAAGCAGGCAAGACCACCCCCAGACTAAAGTTGCTCTGTCATGTGCACGTGAAGACAAACACACCTTTTTTTGCACCAGGGAGCGGTTTAATGCAGGCATTATTTTCACAGATCGGCCTTCCACGTGTGACAGAAAGATATAGCAAGTAAGTGCATGAAAAATGAATACATGAAACAACTCACTATAACATTCAATTAGTGGGAAATCCTGTCCATTTCCCTTTGCAAAAAAGCTCTCCATAGACTTATGTTTTTTGCTCGTTTTTGCTATTAGTAGGCTTTGTTTTGGCTTATCGGACTGCCGATATTATCGGCCGATAAATGCTTTAAAATGTAATATCGGGAATTATCGGTTTCAAAATTATCGGTATCGGTTTAAAAAAGTAAAATTCATGACTTTTTAAAACGCCGCTGTGTACACGGACGTAGGGAGAGGTACAGAGCGCCAATAAACCTTAAAGGCACCGCCTTTGGCCAATCACATAATATCTACGATTTTTCACACACACAAGTGAATGCAAACGCATACTTGGTCAACAGCCATACAAGTCACACTGAGAGTGGCCGTATAAACAACTTTAACACTGTTACAAATATGCGCCACACTGTGAACCCACACCAAACAAGAATGACAAACACATTTCGGGAGAACATCCGCACCGTAACACAACAGAACAAGTACCCAGAATCCCTTGCAGCACTAACTCTTCCGGGATGCTACAATATACACCCCCCACCACAACCCCCCGCCCACCTCAACCTCCTCATGCTCTCTCAGGGAGATCATGTCCCAAATTCCAAGCTGCTGTTTTGAGGCATGTTAAAAAAAATAATGCACTTTGTGACTTCAATAATAAATATGGCAGTGCCATGTTGGCATTTTTTTTTCCCATAACTTGAGTTGATTTATTTTGGAAAAACCTTGTTACATTGTTTAATGCATCCAGCGAGGCATCACAACAAAATTAGGCATAATAATGTGTTAATTCCACGACTGTATTTGTCAGTATCGGTTGATATCGGAATCGGTAATTAAGAGTTGGACAATATCGGAATATCGTATATCGGCAAAAAAGCCATTATCGGACATCTCTAGTTATAGGTGATACATCACATTCAAGGACAAGAGCATGGATACTGTATATAAACCAGCTAGAAATACTTGACATTAGTTCTAATAGATTTCTGTGGGTTACTATTTCCATTCTAAAAGTTATTTATTCATATTTTGTGCAATATTTCATACGTAGATACACTAATGTTAGCTTTTTTGGTCAGATTTTTCGTACGTAAATACTATATTTACTCATTCGCTTTTGATTCACGCCGTCTTGGAACGCGATTGAAAACTGTGGACGCCGCCAAAATATGACCTGCTTTGCGTATAACCGAGCCATGGGGGTGTAAGCGGTTGAGGTCAAGGAGCTGAGAAAGAAAACACACCAGCAAAGGTAAAGAGCGCAATGTTCTCAAATATCTCCCTAGAATGTGTGGAATCCCATCCCACTGCGCTGGTCCTCAGAGTGCAGCTCATGGGAGGTGTGCGTGGAATGTCTGTGTGCACTCGCACGTGTTTGTTTGTTTGTGTTTCTACCGAGTGTTTCTCTGTCTGTGGACGTCAGGCGCAATGCAAGCGCATGTCGATTGCATTAAAAGGTGAACAATTCAATAGCACATCCGTCCTGATCGTGTGTGTTAGTTGTAGAAAGCAGCCAGATAAGGTTTTCATTTCCGACTTTGTCACATCACTCAAAATATTTGCGGCATTATCTCAGAAAGGTACATTTGAAAAAAATAAATACTGTAACAAGACTTCAAATAGTAGCCTATGCTGTGATTAACTGCATAATAGAAATAAATAAATCTCCCAAATCGATATATATATATATATATATATATATATACACACACATATATAACTACAGTATATATATGTGTGTATATATATATATATATATATATATATATATATATATATATATATATATATATATATATATATATATATATATATACATACACACAAACCTCGTTTCCATATGAGTTGGGAAATTGTGTTACATGTAAATATAAACGGAATACAATGATTTGCAAATCCTTTTCAATCCATATTCAATTGAATGCACTACAAACACTTTTCCACTTTACATGAGTCCATCTTGGATGATCTCAGGCCCAGAGAAGCCGGCGGCGTTTCTGGATGTTGTTGATAAATGGCTTTCGCTTTGCATAGTAGAGCTTTAACTTGCACTTACAGATGTAGCGACAAACTGTATTTAGTGACTGGTTTTCTGAAGTGTTCCTGAGCCCTTGTGGTGATATCCTTTAGAGATTGATGCCTGAGAGATCGAAGGTCACGGGTATTCAATGTTGGCTTCCGGCCATGCCGCTTACGTGGAGTGATTTCTCAAGATTCTCTGAACCTTTTGATGATATTACGGACCGTAGATGTTGAAATCCCTAAATTTCTTGCAATTGCACTTTGAGAAACGTTGTTCTTAAACTGTTTGACTATTTGCTCACGCAGTTGTGGACAAAGGGGTGTACCTCGCCCCATCCTTTTTTGTGAAAGACTGAGCATTTTTTTGGGAAGCTGTTTTTATACCCATTCATGGCACCCACCTGTTCCCCATTAGCCTGCACACCTGTGGGATGTTCCAAATAAGTGTTTCATGAGCATTCCTCAACTTTATCAGTATTTATTGCCACCTTTCCCAACTTCTTTGTCACATGTTGCTGGCATCAAATTCTAAAGTTAATAATTATTTGCAAAAAAAAAAAAGTTTATCAAATTGAACATTAAATATGTTGTCTTTGTAGCATATTCAACTGAATATGGGTTGAAAATGATTTGCAAATCATTGTATTCCGTTCATATTTACATCTAACACAATTTCCCAACTCACATGGAAACAGGGTTTGTATATATATATATATATATATATATATATATATATATATGTTTCGCAGGTGTCACTGCTCTTCAGGAGATTTTACAAAATATATATAAAATCCCCTGAAGTGAAAGTACAGGCTTGTAGGGATGAGATAGCCTCTGTGTTTTTCCCTGACCTAACTTTATATATATATATATATATATATATATATATATATATATATATAAAACGTTTTATGTTTATCACACTGTTAATATAATATATTTTATTCAGCAATGTTGCATAGCATGCATACTAACATAATGATTACATAAAAGTTATCATTATAAATATATTATTTTTTATGTATTCTGCTATTTACCATAATAATACTAAAAATCATATTGATATAATAATAATGATAACAACAATAATTGTATATAATAAGTATAGTATAGTACAGTGGTTCTTAACCTTGTTGGAGGTACCAAACCCCACCAGTTTCATATGCGCATTCACCGAACCCGAACCGTAATCATAAAATGATGTTATTATATTAAAGAAACACTAATAAAGATATATTTTACAAACGGAAAGTTACAGGAATGTACACATGATCCCATGTTTACATCTCATTGTGCAACATGTGAATGTTTTGGTGGGAACTAAATGCGATATATCTGAAAGGGGTACACATTATTTCCAAAGTAGGACCCCCACCCAGATATATAATACAAGTACACAGTTCATGAAAAACAATATGTTATAGTCAGTGTAAGTGGGCCAAAACACTTATAATAGAAAATAATCTCATGGAAATGACCGCTGTCATTTGATTACAATAATAAAACATTTAATTTGTTATTTAGTCAGGTTTGGGACAGGTGTGCTGCAGGTGTGACCACAGTGCTCACATGTGCTCCACCGAATGCTCAAGGAGTTTAGCGTTTGCTCACGCATATGGAAAAATAGAGAGAACATTGTTTGGGGGTAACCATAATACGCCGACAGGGAGAAGTTTTTATTTACACGATGAGTCGGGCGTGTCTTGACCTCCGCTGCGGAGGCTGTGCCGAACCCCTGAGGTCAACTCACCGAACCCCTAGGGTTCGATTGAACCCAGGTTAAGAACCACTGGTATAGTATAATAATAATCTTGATAATAAAATAATTATGATATTAATAATATTATTAAAAATAACAATAATAATCATTATTATTCCACATTATTTGCGGAAAGATTTTACACATGACTAAAACCTGCCGCTCTCTGCAGTTGAGCAAAACGAAGCCCTGAACCACTGTGTGGGGAAATACAGTCGACAGACGACCACAATGCATTCCACTGGACACCAAATAGGTTTTCTCTTGCCGTCTAGTACAGACGTGGACAACTGCGTGTTTAGACTATGGTAGCGCTATCTGCAGGAACAGTCTGTAAATTGCAGTTCAACAAAATGCCAGAAAAACTCAATCCAAGTACAGACTGTGACCTGCAGACAGAAACAGTTTGACCATAAATCCAAATGCATCCCACTGGACAACAATAACTGTGTGACCTCAAATAATACCCCCTCATCCCCCAAATAATAGCACCCCTGTGTACTTTTATCGAATACACTTGACATGGATTTCTTTTGTTGCAGCAAACGACGCTATTTTTCATTTCGGTGCTGTCAGCAAATCGATTGTTCGAAGGAGAAGATGGAAAGACAGTACCATAAACACAGAAGATGGAGCGTCCTTATTTCATCTCCAAACTTTCCGCACCTACTGTACGTTCTACTTGCTTCCCTCTAATGATGATGTCATCCAGAAACTCCTTCCCCCTCCCCTCCCCGACTCCTTTTTCCTCTCTCAGCAGGGCCGTAAATCAAGATAATCCATGATCGTTGCCTGGCTTCACCCCTCACTATATGTATGTGATCCTCACCCTCTTCCAAGCCTCCCGGGGCGCTGATACCACATAAAAATAGATCCCCATCTCAGCGCCACCTTAGACGATGTAATGTCATATAGAGAATGAATAATTCCACTGGAAGCCCGACAGGCTAATTTTGCTGATAAAGGGGAAGGCGGGCGGGCGTGTTGGGGCGGGGGAGTCGTTAGCGATGGAGGGACAAGAAGACGACGAGGGAAGGAGGGACGTCTAAGTGGGTCATAGCGAGAAGTGAACTACAACTGGTTTAAAGCAATAAATCATCATCACTTATTAGGGCGGGCGGCATTAACCTCCAACTCGGGAACTAGATTGAATATGCGTTTTGCTGACGTGAATTCTAAGTATAAAGGGGCAGATGTGCCCCCGAGTTCATGTTTTTGTACGCTAGAACCTCCAAAGTCGAAGGGAAGTATTTAGAAACACTTTGCTAAGGAAAAAAACAATGGGAATCCAAATAATCTGTTCCAGGGTGAAACTGCCACCCCTAACATTGATATTAAGTGACATTTTAACATTTTTAACTGTCATATAAGTTCCTAAATTCGGGTGCTCGTCTACCTTGGATTAATTTATATTTAAAAACACTTTTTCTAAACTTTTTTCCCCGATAGAAAACAATGGAAAGATAATTTGTCCGTTCCAGGGTAAAACCGTCACCCATGACATTGATTTTAAAGTACAATTTTAACATTTTTAACTGTTGTATAAATTCCTACGTTCGGGTGGTCGTCAACCTTGGATTAATTTATATTTAAAAACACTTTTTCCCCTGATAGAAAACAATGGAAAGACGATTTGTCAGTTCCAGGGTGAAAATGTCACTCTTGACATTGATTGAGAACAAAAATTTAAATATTTGTAACTGTCATAAAAGTTCAAAGTAGAAGGAGGGCTAGTCAAACTTGGATTCATTCATGTATATATATATATATATATATATATATATATATATATATATATATATATATATATATATATATATATATACACACAACTTATATATATAATATATATATATATATATATACATACACAACTTATATATATAATATATATATATATATATATATATATATATATATATATATATATATATATATATATATATATATATATATATATATATATATATATATATATATATATATATATATGAAAGATAATGTGTCCGTTCCAGGGTAAAACTGTCACCCTTGACATTGATTTTAAAGTACAATTTTAACATTTTTAACTGTCGTATAAATTCCTACGTTCGGGTGGTCGTCAACCTTGGATTAATTTATATTTAAAAACACTTTTTCCCCTAATAGAAAACAATGGAAAGACGATTTGTCCGTTCCAGGGTAAAACTGTCACCCTTGACATTGATTGAGAACAGAAATTTAAATATTTTTAACTGTCATACAAGTCCAAAGTAGAAGGAGTGCTAGTCAAACTTGGATTCATTCATATATATATATATATATATATATATAAACTACTTTTTCCCCAATAGAAAACAATGGAAAGAGGATTTGTCTGTTCCAGGGTAAAACTGTCACCCTTGACATTGATCTTAAAGTAACATTTTAACATTTTTAACTGTCATATAAATTCCTAAATTCGGGTGCTTGTCTACCTTGGATTCATTTATATTTAAAAACACTTTTTCACCCAATAGAAAACTATGGAAAGACAATTTATCCATTCCAGGGTAAACCTGTCACCCTTGACATTGATTGAGGACAGAAATTTTAAATATTTTTAACTGTCATACAAGTCCAAAGTAGAAGGAGTGCCAATTGAAAGATAATGTGTCCGTTCCAGGGTAAAACGGTCACCCTTGACATTGATTTTAAAGTAACATTTTAAAACTTTTAACTGTCATATAAATTCCTAAATTCGGGTATATATGGCACTGCCATATTTATTATTGAAGTCACAAAGTGCATTGTTTTTTTTAACATGCCTCAAAACAGCCGCTTGGAATTTGGGACATGCTCTCCCTGAGAGAGCATGAGGAGGTTGGGGGGGGGGGGGGGGGGGTGTATTTTGTAGCGTCCCGGAAGAGTTAGTGCTGCAAGGGGTTTCTGGGTATTTGTTCTGTTGTGTTCATGTTCGTTACGGTGCGGATGTTCTCCCGAAATGTGTTTGTCATTCTTGTTTGGTGTGGGTTCACAGTGTGGCGCGTATTTGTAACAGTGTTAAAGTTGTTTATACGGCCACCCTCAGTGTGACCTGTATGGCTTTTGACCAAATATGCCTTGCATTCATTCGTGTGTGTGAAAAGCCGTAGATATTATGTGATTGGGCCGGCACGCAAAGGAAGTGCCTTTTCTTTACCTCTACCTACGTCCGTGTACACAGCGGCGTTTTAAAAAAATCACAAATTTTACTTTTTGAAACCGATTCCGATAATTTCTGATATTATTTTAAAGCATTTATCGGTTGATAATATCGGCAGTCCGGTATTGTCGGACATCCCTAATATTTATATGGCGCTTTTCTCTAGTGACTCAAAGTGCTTTTTACAGAGTGAAACCCGATATCGAAGTTCCTTTTGAACCAGTGTGGGTGGCACTGGGAGTAGGTGTGTAAAGTGTCTTGCCCAAGGACACAACGGCAGTGGCTAGATCGAACCTGGAACCCTCAAGTTGCTGGCACGTTCACTCTACCAACCGAGCTATGGTGTGAAAAACACCCATCCTTCCTCTGCTACTTTCTATGCAATTCACTGCGGCGCCTTCCGACACCAGAGTCTCAATTTACCTCTGAGCACAAATCATATCAGTTACGCACATCCCTGAAAAACAGATCATTTAATGTCCTCGTGGCCCAGCCCACTTGCTGACTCAGCGTGAGTCTGAAACCAAACAAAAGCGGGGCTGTATTAAGGGTGGCTATACACGCCAACTGTGATGAGTCTATTGTGTTATTTCCTCAAAGTATGGTAAATACTGTACAATTTAGTCTCGGCCCAAAAATAGACCTCGCACCATGTTCTCAAAAATGTCTGAGGGGTTGCCATGTTTCTAACCAAAACATTTGGACGCGGCGGGACTTAAAAGGGCGGCGCACACACGAGCGAGGATGTTGACACCAAGCGGGAAATTCCTTAAGGGAGAGTTGTGGATCGCGGGGCTCTGTCAAGTGCGTCTGTCACGGCGGTGGTGAGACGGGCAGGACGGCGTACCTTGACCTTGTGTGGGTTCCTCCAGTGCTCCTTGAGCACGTCGTCCACGGTCATGTTGCTGGGGAGGATCACCACGTCGTTGTTGCTCTCTCTGCACGTCAGCTCGCACTCCTCGCCTGTGTTGGCGGGGGGAAAGCCAAGTCAATGACCACGGCCCTAGCTTTACATCAAAGCTACTTCAAACTTCAAAGCCAGGCTGAAGTATTTTACTTTCTCCTCAAAAAGTTGGGGATGACAATTTTGACATTTCTAAGATTAAATGTGGTATTTTGGCAATCTTGAGCAAACAAGAGATGATCAGAGGCACTTTATTGGACAAGCAATGGCCAATTTGGACCTCGAAAACAACAGGTGTGTAAAAAAAACGAGTCATACCAAAGACTATAAAAATGGGACCCATTACCGTATTTTTCGGAGTATAAGTCGCACCGGAGTATAAGTCGCACCTGCCGAAAATGCATAATAAGGAAGGAAAAAAACATACATAAGTTGCAAAAGTGATTTCCTTGAAGAAATAAATAAATAGATAAATAATCAATCAATAAATCAATCAAAGTAGGTGTACTGTCACCAAACTATGAAAAAAACTGCGACTTATAGTCCGAAAAAGTACATCCCTGCTTGGCACTCAGCATCAAGGGTTGGAATTGGGGGTTAAATCACCAAAAGATTATTCCCGAGCGCGGCCACCGCTGCTGCTCACTGCTCCCCTCCCCTCCCAGGTGGTAGAACGAGGAGATGAGTCAAATGCAGAGGATAATTTCAACACACCTAGTGTGTGTGTGTGACTATCAGTGGTACTTTGACTTTAACTTTAAACACAAATACAGTGGAACCTCGATTTAAGAACCCCTCGTTATATGAACTTTTCCATTTACAAACCACAAACCGGACAAAAGTATGCATTGGTCTACCAACCTTGCCTCAGTTGACGAAAGTTTCAATCACCTATTGTGTGTCTTGCAGTGTAGCCATTTTGTGCCAGGCAGAACAGCGTTAGCTACTATGCTAATTGTGCGATTTTTAGTGATTTGTTTTGTTTTTTTTAAGCATTTTTCTAGCAAGTTTATAGTTTTCTTAGCTCATAAGTTAAAGTTAAAGTTAAAGTACCAATCATTGTCACACACACACTAGGTGTGGTGAAATTTGTCCTCTGCATTTGACCCCTTGGGGAGCAGTGAGCAGCAGCAGTGGCCGCGCCCAGGAATAATTTTTGGTAATTTAACCCCCAATTCCAACCCTTGATGCTGAGTGCCAAGCAGGGAGGTAATGGGTCCCATTTCTTTAGTCTTTGGTGTGACTCGGCCGGGGTTTGAACTCACAACCTACCGATCTCAGGGCGGACACTCTAACCACTAGGCCACTGAGTAGGTAAAGAGTCCAAAAAAATAAATGGACAAGCGATGTGTGGTTTGAAACATTTAGAAGGCAGCCACAGCGTTGTCGACACCACCTTACCCCCTGCCACTTCCCTTCCGCTGCACGCCAAGAAGATTATTCGACAAGGTAGAGTGGATTTTATTTTTTCATTTCTAATCATCGCAGAAACCTGACTGTTAAAGTTTAAAGTTTTGTGAATTCAAACTGAGTGCACCACAGTGCTAGTGGCAGTGTGTGCAAATGAGGACCGTTCAGCTTGTTGTTGTTTTGGCTTTGTTATTAAATAGAAAGTTGATCTATCACCCCCTTGTTATATTTGCTTGATATACCGTACTGTATACCACTTTATTGGACAAGCAATGGCCAATCAGGAACTTGAAAACAACAGATGAGTAAAAACACAAATACAGTGGAACCTCGATTTGAGAACCCCTCGTTATATGAACTTTTCCATTTACAAACCACAAAACCGAACAAAACTATGTGTTGGTCTACCAACCTTGCCTCAGTTGACGGAAGTGTCACCCACCTATTGTGTGTCTTGCAGTGCAGCCATTTTGTGCCAGGCTAAAATGCTAATTGTGCGCTTTTTAGTGTTTTGTTTTGGTTTTTTTTTTAGCATTTTTCCAGCAAATATATAGTTTTCTTAGCCCTTAGCTTGTTTGGTCTTGGTAGAGGTCTGTGCTCATTCTAATTGCTGCAGACTAAACTAAAGATGGTACGTTTTGTGTAATCCTTCACACAACCCAACAGGCTGCAGTGATAATATCATATAAAGCCAGGGAAACCTTCCTTTACAGAACATTATACAGATAGAGGTACAAGTAAATTGTTTTCGGAAGCACATGTCAACCATTTATTTTGCCTTTAACGTAGCTGAAGTTAGCTTTGTAGGCTTTAAAAACATGTTTTTATTTATTTTTCTAAAGCTGCTGAGTTTCCGGGTGTTGTTAATGAATGGCTTTCGCTTTGCATAGTAGAGTTTTAACTTGAACTTACAGATGTAACGATGAACTGTAGTTTCTGACGGTGGTTTTCTGAAGTGTTCCGGAGCCCATGTGGTGATATCCTTTACACACTTATGTTGGTTTTTGATGCAGTACCGCCTGAGGGATCGGAGGTCACGGGCATTCATTGTTGGTTTTCAGTCTTGCTGCTTACGTGCATTGATTTCTCCAGATTCTTTGAACCTTTTGACGACCGTAGATGGTGAAATCCCTAAATTCCTTGCAATAGCTCGTTGAGAAATGTTCTTAAACGCATGTGTTCACAAAGTGGTGACCCTTGTTCCTACATGTTTTTATTTATTTTTCTCAAGCTGCTGAGCCTCCTCTGTATCAATCAATCAATCAATCAAAGTTTACTTATATAGCTCTAAATCACGAGTGTCTCAAAGGGCTGTACAAGCCACAACGACATTAACTCTGTAGTATATCAACAATATACAAACCCCGTTTCCATATGAGTTGGGAAATTGTGTTAGATGTAAATATAAACGGAATACAAATATTTGCAAATCCTTTTCAACCCATATTCAATTGAATGCACTACAAAGACAGGATATTTGATGTTCAAACTCATAAACTTTATTTTTTTTTTGCAAATAATAATTAACTTAGAATTTCATGGCTGCAACACATGCCAAAGTAGTTGGGAAAGGGAATGTTCACCACTGTGTTACATCACCTTTTCTTTTAACAACACTCAATAAACGATTGGGAACTGAGGAAACTAATTGTTGAAGCTTTGAAAGTGGAATTCTTTCCCATTCTTGCTTGATGTACAGCTTAAGTTGTTCAACAGTCCGGGGTCTCCGTTGTGGTATTTTAGGCTTCATAATGCGCCACACATTTTCAATGGGAGACAGGTCTGGACTACAGGCAGGCCAGTCTAGTACCCGCACTCTTTTACTATGAAGCCACGTTGATGTAACACGTGGCTTGGCATTGTCTTGCTGAAATAAGCAGGGGCATCCATGGTAACGTTGCTTGGATGGCAACATATGTTGCTCCAAAACCTGTATGTACCTTTCAACATTAATGGCGCCTTCACAAATGTGTAAATTACCCATGTCTTGGGCACTAATACACCCCCATACCATCACAGATGCTGGCTTTTCAACTTTGCGCCAATAACAATCTGGATGGTTCTTTTCCTCTTTGGTCCGGAGGACACGACGTCCACAGTTTCCAAAAACTATTTGAAATGTGGAATCGTCAGCCCAAAGAACACTTTTCCACTTTGTATCAGTCCATCTTAGATGAGCTCAGGCCCAGCGAAGCCGACGGCGTTTCTGGGTGTTGTTGATAAACGGTTTTCGCCTTGCATAGAAGAGTTTTAACTTGCACTTACATATGTAGCGACCAACTGTAGTTACTGACAGTGGGTTTCTGAAGTGTTCCTGAGCCCATGTGGTGATATCCTTTACACACTGATATCGCTTTGATGCAGTACAGCCTGAGGGATTTAAGGTCACAGGCTTAGCTGCTTATGTGCAGTGATTTCTCCAGATTCTCTGAACCTTTTGATGATATTACGGAAATCCCTAAATTCTTTCCAATAGCTGGTTGAGAAAGCTTTTTCTTAAACTGTTCAACAATTTGCTCACACATTTGTTGACAAAGTGGTGACCCTCGCCCCATCCTTGTTTGTGAATGACTGAGCATTTCATGGAATCTACTTTTATACCCAATCATGGCACCCACCTGTTCCCAATTTGGGATGTTCCAAATAAGTGTTTGATGAGCATTCCTCAACTTTATCAGTATTTATTGCCACCTTTCCCAACTTCGTTGTCACGTGTTGCTGGCATCAAATTCTAAAGTTAATGATTATTTGCAAAAAAAAAAAGTTTATCAGTTTGAACATCAAATATGTTGTCTTTGTAGCATATTCAACTGAATATGGGTTGAAAATGATTTGCAAATCATTGTATTCCGTTTATATTTACATCTAACACAATTTCCCAACTCATATGGAAACGGGGTTTGTATAAGCAGAACATGAAACATTATACCCACCTATGCCATGTCCTCGCTTGCATGAGTACTGGAGGCTGTAGTGCAGGTTTTGAGGTAAAGAACACTGGCCTTTGCTGTTGGGGCACAGGCGGAAGGACCCCGTCCAGTTTCCGTCCTTCCTACAGCGGATCACGTTGGAGCCGGAGCCCTGTGGATAAAAACGTGTGCATCGACACGTATCATCAAAAGTGGCCGAGCAAGGACACATTATGCAGGCATCCCGTTGCAAAAAAAAGAGACAAGGAAATACAATCCAACTTTTATCAGGCGTCCACGAGCTACGAGGCCTGAGAGGCCGAGCAGATTAAAAGCTGTATACATTTCAGAACTGTGTAGCCAGCCTGGACTGTTGTGGCAATCAATAGCTATCTGATTAAAAGGGGCATCCAATTGAGGGGGGCTGAGGGAGCAGGGGAACCTAAAAGCATTGTGTAAAGAGGACCTGATAACATCTGGCAGGCCTCATTAAATTTATATGTAAGGATCTCCTCATGGAACTATTTCAACCAGGAAAACACTGATATGTTTACATTGTCGCCACCTCTGTTTTAATTTATTCCACAGGATGGTGTTAAAGGTCAGGGCTCTCAAATTCTTCCCTAATAGTCTTTGCTTTAGGAACTTGGCACGATACGGAGCCTATCCCAAACTGTTCCGAGGGAGAGGAAATGATAGAATTATCCGAAATGTTTTGTTGTTATTAAAGAATATACATAATTTGAACACATTTCCAGCAAAAGGATGGATTTTTCTTTAGTTTTTTCCACTTATTTATTTACTAGTTTTTTTATTTATGTAGAAATAACATTTTTAATTAATTGTTTGCAGCAGCCCCAATAAGACATAGCATTATTCTGCTCTCCAAGGTAAATGCTGGACGTTATTATTGTACTACTTCATTAAACTACTGTAGTTCTTTGTTTTTCAAAGAATATTTGTTATCGAGAAGTAAAATTTGGTACATGTTAAAATGATGCTTTTTTTTGGGAAGGGGGGGGGGGGTTGATTTTAAATTAATTTCAATGGCCGACGCTAAATTGAGATAAAAGTGTTTTTGCGTTATGTGCTCGGTCATAGAACGCTCATAAGTTGAAATACCACTGTATTATTATACTGTATGTATTTCATATTATTTATAATTAATAATTATCAATATATACTGCTAAATTGACTTTATTGTGTTTATTGTGTTATACATTATTTCAATTATATATATATATGTATATGTATGTACTGTATATATGTATATGCATACATATATACTGTATATATGTATATATATATATATATACACATATATAAATGTATATATAAATATATACATATGTATATATATATATATATATATATATACATTATTTCAATTATATTTTATATATGTATATGTATGTACTGTATATATGTATATACATACATACATATATATATATATATATACATATATATATATATATATATATGTATATATATATATACACACATATATATATATATATATATGTATATATATATACAGTACATACATATACATATATATAATTGAAATAATGTATAACACAATAAAATCAATTTAGCAGTATACATTGATAATTATTAATTATATATATATATTAATATACATATATGTACATATATAATTACTATTATTGATTAAATTAATAGATGATTATATTAACATTTTCAACATTTTGAAAAATAATTTTTACTGTATTTTGTTAGTAGTTTTTTTCCTCTGTTGTTATTTTTTATTGATATACACATATTTTATTTTATGTAGATGTATTCTTTATTATTTTATATTATAGTACATTGTTTTATTAAAAAAATGAAAAGTATTTCTTATTATTTTACTTTTACCTATTGTACATATTATATATTATATATATTATACCTATTCTTAATTTCCTCTTGTGGATTATTAAAGTATTTCTGATTCTGATTCTGATTATACTTTTACCTATAATTTTACTTTTGTGAGTACAGTATATTATTTGATGACGTCATTTATTTTACTGTATGTATTTTATATTATTTATAATTAATAATTATCAATATATACTGTTAAATTGATTTTATTGTGTTTATTGTATTGTGTTATACATTATTTCAATTATATATATATATATATATATATATATATATATATATATATGTATATATGTATGTGTGGGAAAAAAAATCACAAGACTATTTCATCTCTACAGGCCTGTTTCATGAGGGGGGGTTCCCTCAATCTCCTGATGATTGAGGGAACCCCCCCTCATGAAACAGGCCTGTAGAGATGAAATAGTCTTGTGATTTTTTTCCCCACACATACATACATTGCGCTCTACTACGGTATCGAGCACTATTTTTTGGATAACCTTATTAAGACATATATATATATATATATATATATATATATATATATGTATGTACTGTATAAAAAACTACTAAAAAATACAGTAAAAAATATTTTCCAAAGTGTTGAAATTTTAATATAATCATCTATTAATTTAATCAATAATAGTAATTATGTATGTATATATATATATATATATATATATATATATATATATATATATATACATACAATTAAATATATATATTATATATTTAATCATTATTTGATGACATCATTTAAAAAAAAAATAATATATATCATTATTTTCATTTTAAGGTGTAGCTTTTTTTACTAATACTTAATGTATATTACATTTCCAAAAAATATTAGTGTTTTGTTTTATTTTATTTGTAAGCATATTTTGAGCTTCTTATTTTTTTAATCTATATTGTTATTTTTGTATTTAATATTTACTGATTGTAATTTCAATGAATGTATACTTTTATTATATTTTCTGTATTTTATTGTATGTGTTTGTATAGTGTGAATGCTTAAAAGTATCATACATATACATTCAGTATAGCATCTTCAAAATATTATATTCTATATTGAGTTTTTTTTTAAATATACAATTTTACTTTATATGTATGTTTTTTTTAGTATAGGTAATTTTTTTTAACCTTGAAAAGTACAAAACAGAAAAAGAAAGATGAGATAGAGGTAAAGTCCACAAACGACATACAGCAGACACCACCCACATAAAAACAAAAATGTACACAAGAACAAGGGAAAAGAGAGGAAAGAGAGGGACAGACCTGCTTGCATGGAGCGTGCAGCAGCCTCACCGTGTGGGCGGAGCCTCCTGTGACGGCATTGCCGCTATTACCGGCGGCATCGGTTGAGCAATTGAGGCGGCAAACGCTGTCGAAGCGGAAGCCGTCGGTGCAGTGGTAGGAGCCGTGGAAGATGGGGGGCGGCGGGTCACAGGTGACCGGCTCACACGCACCTTCAAGCCAGCTGCCGTCTTCTGTGCACTGGCGCTTAAACGCACGCCTGAAGAGAGCAATAAAGACTTGTATTGCGGGAAATAACAAATAAGTAAGCCGTCAACTGGTTTACCTCTTGGGTTTATTGGTCACGTGGTAGCCTGGCCTGCACTTGTACTTGCACAGCGTTCCCACTTTGAGGCCCGTCTCGTTGCAACGCTTTGTCTGCAGCACGGCATGGGGCACCGGCGGAGGAGCCGGGCAGCGCAACTCGCAGAGAGCCTCGGGGAAGGACCACAGACCATCTTCCAAGCAGGTCAGAGTGTTGTTTGTACCTAACAAAGACCCGTAAAACATCAGTTCATAAACGTCCGTCGGCTATAAAAAGAAATTGAAGGAGCGCTCGGTTGTTAAATAGCCTGTAAAAGTCATGTCATCTTGCGCTGTATCTCCCTCCCGGTGCGATGCTAAAAAATGCATAACTTACCAGGATCCTAATGTGCATTAAAGTTTAAATATGACAACAATGTAAGAAGAGACATGGGATTTCTCCCACAAGGCACTTAAGTCGGTGCAGTTTTTAGCAAACCTTGCAAGGTACTTTGAGGGCAAGCCCTGAAAATAAACATCTATACGTGCATGGAAGAAACCCCTTGCCACCCACATCCACACCCACACGCACACTCCCACACATACACTATATTCCCAAAAGTATTTGGCCACCCATTCAAATGATCAGAATCAGGTGTCCTAATCACTTGGCCCGGCCACAGGTGTATAAAATAAAGCACTTAGGCATGGAGACTGTTTCCACAAACATTTGCGAAAGAATGGGCCCCTCTCAGGAGCTCAGTGGTTTCCAGCGTGGAACTGTCATAGGATGCCACCTGTGCAACAAGCGCTTTTCCATCTGGCAATCTGATGGACGAGTCTGGGTTTGGAGGTTGCCAGGGGAACGGTACATTTCGGACTGCATTGTGCCGAGTGTGAAATTTGGTGGAGGAGGAATTATGGTGTGGGGTTGTTTTTCAGGAGTTCCAGTGAAAGGAAGATACCAAAACATTTTGGACAATTCCATGCTCCCAACCTTGTGGGAACAGTTTGGATCGGACCCCTTCCTCACCCAACATGACTGTGCACCAGTGGAAGAACTTGACTGGCCTGCACAGAGTCCTGACCTGAACCCCATAGAACACCTTTGGGATGGATTAGACCGGAGACTGAGAGCCAGGTCTTCTCGACCAACATCAGTGTGTGACTTCGCCAATGCGCTTTTAGAAGAATGGTGGAAAATGTCTATAAAAACACTCCGCAACCTTGTGGACAGCCTTCCCAGAAGAGTTGTAATAGCTGCAAAAGGTGGACCGACATCATATTGAACCCTATGGGTTAGGAATGGGATGGCACTTCAAGTTCATATGTGAGTCAAGGCAGGTGGCCAAATGCTTTTGGCAATTTAGTGTACACAACAACAAGGGTAGTCAGCTCACCTACAAGCTGGGCAGGTTCACGACACTGGAAAGTGCTCTTCCTGCCGTAGGTGGTGCCCTCGGGGAAGTTGAAATGGGCCGGGTGGACGTGGTATTTATCGGGCAGGCCGCAGTCGACGGGCTCGCATGACACCTGCTTGTTCCATTTGCCGTTTGCACAGGTGATGGTCACCAAGGAGTCAGACTGTAAAGGACAGGAGAGATTGCAATTTAGTGCACAATTCTGTCTGTAATATAAGTATTGCTATCCCGCCTGCTGTGTCAATGAAAAACATGTATTATCCTGTCACCAGGAAGCTGGAGCTTATCCCAGCTCAGTTAAGATACGTGTCTACCAGAGAGGCTCCAGTTGTCCACTAGAAAGGTTCCGGTCTTAGTGCTCAAACTAGGTCGCAATCTATTATCTATACAAATCAGTATCTCACTTAGAAGCTGGAGCCTATTCCAGTCCCAGATTACTTAAAATAGGTTTGCCAAAGAGCAGCTTTGATGCCAATACCTAAACTAGCTAGGTTTGAACAAAGTACTTCCAGTGCTGGTGCCTGAACCAGTTACCAATACGTTTTCTGTATGGAATATCCTGTCACCAGGAAGCTGGAGCCTATCCCAGCTGAGTTAAGATAGGTGTCTACCAGAGAAGTTCAAGTTTTCCACTAGAATGTTTCCGGTCTTAGTGCCAAAACTAGGTCGCAATCTATTATCTGTGCAAATCAGTATGTCACTTAGAAGCTGGAACCTATTCCAGTCCGAGATGACTTAAAATAGGTTTGCCAAAGAGCAGTTTCGATGCCAATGCCCAAACTAGCTAGGTTTTAACAAAGTACTTCCAGTGCTAGTGCCTGAACACGTTGCCAATACGTTTTCTGTATGGATTATCCTTTCACCAGGAAGCTGGAGTCTATTCCATTTTACTTGAACTAGTTTTCCACCCAGAGCCTTCCCATTGCTGTTTCCCAAACTAGCTGCAAGATCAAATACAGGTTTTCACCAAAGGGGTTCCAGTTTCCCACAGTTACGGTGTGTCCATAGTAGGTTGCAATCCATTTACTATACAGATCTTTAGCCTAACAAGAAGCTGGAGCCTATTCCAGTCTCGATTGACTTAAGATGTCAATGCCAGTGTTCAAAATAGCTAGGTTTCCAACAAAGTATTTCCAATTTTCCAGAAGTAGTGCCCAATACATTTTCTATATGGATTATTCTGTCACCAGGAAGCTGGGGACTATCCCAGCCGACCAAATATATATTTCCACCAGAAAGGTACTAGTTTTCTACTAGGGGAGTTTCAGTTTTACAGCCCAAATTTGGTTGCAATCCATTTACTGTACGAATTATTGTGCCACCAAGCAGCTGGAGCCTATTCCAGTCCCAGCTAATTTAAAATAAATTTGCCAAAGAGCAGTTTCTCTGCCAGTTCCCAAACTAGCTAGGTGTCCAACAAAGTATTTCTAGTGACAGTGCCTGAAGTAGTTACCAATAGGTTTTCTACAAAACCCAAAACCAGTGAAGTTGGCCCGTTGTGTATTTCGTAAATCAAAACAAAATACAATGATTTACCAATCCTTTTCAACTTATATTCAATTGAATAGACAATTTGCTCACGCATTTGTTCACAAAGTGGTGACCCTCGCCCCATCCTTGTTTGTGAATGACTGAGCATTTCATATAAACTGCTTTTATACCCAATCATGGCATCCAGCTGTTCCCAATTAGCCTGTTCACTTGTGGGATGTTCCAAGTAAGTGTTTGATGAGCATTCCTCAACTTTCTCAGTCTTTTTTGCCACTTGTGCCAGCTTTTTTGAAACATGTTGCAGGCATCAAATTCCAAATGAGCTAATAGTTGCAAAAAATAACAAAGTTTTCCAGTTCCAACATTAAGTATCTTGTCTTTGCAGTCTATTCAATTGAATATAGGTTGAAAAGGATTTGCAAATCATTGTATTCTGTTTTTTTTTTATTTTTTAGATCCCCCTGAACAAGAACTCCCTTGATCAGCCTCAGAAACCTTGGGGTTGTCTTGGATCAGTCAATGTCTTTGGAAGGTCTCTGTCGTCAACTGACCAAAAACTGTTTTTATCGTCTCAGAAATATTTCTAAAGTGAGAAATTTGTTGTGAAAATTGTATCTCGAAATTATCATTCACACGTTCATTTCGTGTCACATTGACTATTGCAATTCTCTCTTTACCCTTTACAACAAGTCAACGCTAAAAAGACTTCAGACTGTACAAAACGCGGCTGCCAGAGTTCTGACCGATGCACCCAGAACAGCCCAAATTACCCCCGTTTTATCCAGTCTTCATTGGCTTCCAGTTAAATTCCGCATTGAGTTTAACATTTTAGTCCTGACATTCCGTGTGTTTCATGTTGGGGCCCCTCAGTACATCACTGATTTGTAATGTCCCTACTCTTGAGGGCGCAGCCTCCGGTCTTCAGGCCAGGGTCTTCTAAAGATCCCAAAAACTCGTTTTAATACCCGTGGAGACCTGGCATTCCAGGCTATCGCTCCCCAGACTCTGGAACAGTTTGCACCCGTCCCTTCGTGATCTTGACTGTGTTGAAACTTTTAAGAAACATCTGAAAACTTCTCTTTTTAGTAAAGCTTTTAGTTAAAGGGGAACATTATCACCAGACCTATGTACGCGTCAATATATACCTTGATGTTGCAGAAAAAAGACCATATATTTTTTTAACCGATTTCCGAACTCTAAATGGGTGAATTTTGGCGAATTAAACGCCTTTCTATTATTCCCTCTCCGAGCGATGATGTCACAACAACACATTACAAACACCGAGTCAAATCAGCTCTGTTATTTTCCGTTTTTTCGACTGTTTTCCGTACCTTGGAGACATCATGCCTCGTCGGTGTGTTGTCAGAGGGTGTAACAACACGAACAGGGACGGATTCAAGTTGCACCAGTGGCCCAAAGATGCGAAAGTGGCAAGAAATTGGACGTTTGTTCCGCACACTTTACCGACGAAAGCTATGCTACGACAGAGATGGCAAGAATGTGTGGATATCCTGCGACACTCAAAGCAGATGCATTTCCAACGATAAAGTCAAAGAAATCTGCCGCCAGACCCCCGTTGAATCTGCCGGAGTGTGTGAGCAATTCAGGGACAAAGGACCTCGGTAGCACGGCAAGCAATGGCGGCAGTTTGTTCCCGCAGACGAGCGAGCTAAACCCCCTGGATGTCTTGGCTCACACCGTCCCTTAAACTGGACAGATCAGCTTTCAGGAAAAAAGCGCGGATGAGAGTATGTCTACAGAATATATTAATTGATGAAAATTGGGCTGTCTGCACTCTCAAAGTGCATGTTGTTGCCAAATGTATTTCATATGCTGTAAACCTAGTTCATAGTTGTTAGTTTCCTTTAATGCCAAACAAACACATACCAATCGTTGGTTAGAAGGCGATCTCTGAATTCGTCCTCGCTTTCTCCCGTGTCGCTGGGAACTGATTTTTAATGGTTTTAACCCTTCTGAAATTGTGATAATGTTCCCCTTTAATGCACCTTTTAACTATCATTTTTAATCCACTTTGTATCCTTTTTATGATGTTTTAAATTAAATTGTTGTTTTACTTTACCTCTGTTTTGTACAGCGCTTTGTGATTTTATCTGTGTAAAGCGCTTCATAAATAAAACTTACTTACTTACTTTATTTATGGTTTACACAACGTGCCAACTTCACTGGTTTTAGGGTTATCCCAGCTGACACCTTTACACTGCAACGTGTGTAATTTGGCTTTTTTTTTTCTTTTTTCTTTTTTTTTTGAGACATTGGATGATTTGTCAGTTTTTTTAACTGATCCTCTTTTCGGGGATGACTTCTCTTGAAAGCAAGAGCCCTATTAATCTTGAATGCTTTCTGACACAAGACCGATGAGGTAGCGTAAGTGTCCTTAGAAGGTCACATCTATTTCCATCAATCTACCCGGCAAGTATTCCAATGTCGAAGTGATGCACGCCCATCAGATTGATGCCCGCAACGTCATGTGCAAATGTTTACCTCAGCGCTAATCAGAACGTCGCCGAACAATCGGTCTTAGCTTACGGTGTGTCAGTAAAGCCGCACGGGCCACTCAGCAGCTCAAGTAACCTTCGTGCCACCCCGGAAAACTGATATCCTAACAAGTGCACAATCAGCCCTCGCACAATAGGGGCTGGCTTGTGTGGAAGTGTGTCAATTTCTGGGAAACAACAACAACAACAACAACACACACACACAAAAAGAGAGAAATTGTAAGACAAGTTCTAAGGATAATATTTCGATCAAGGATTTTTGATGGATTAGCCAGCATTTATTTGTGAGGTGGGGGTGGACTGTGGCTGTTTCCTGTTCTTCTCGGCATGATGTATTGAACAATTATAATCTTCCAACCGACGTTAGCTCATACCGTCAAGCTTCAAGAGAGCGATTGGTAGTGATATGCAAAGAAATGCAACAAGAACGGATTTAGGAGGGTATTAAATGTGCTTAATTCAAACAATAAACTTCAACAAAACAAATAAATACAAATAATAGAGCAGAACATAATAGCTACCTGTAGTATATATTTGTTTTATTTCTCCTACTTATAGTGTCTAACTAGCGACTATTTAATTTTCTGGACCAGTGGTACCAAAATCATGACCAACATTAAAATACAGTAGCGTCGTAGGCCTACGTATTCGTTAAAAACAAGGCAGAGGTTTTATTTAAGGAGTATATTTAATACCGTATGTTTGGCCACGTTTGAACGGTAAGACTGTGTTGGAATATTTAACCAAGTGATTACTTGGCTTACCAATAGATGGAGCCCACATACCACAGTTTTGAGAATCGCTGTTTACAAACCCTGTTTCCATATGAGTTGGGAAATTGTGTTAGATGTAAATATAAACGGAATACAATGATTTGCAAATCCTTTTCAACCCATATTCAATTGAATGCACTACAAAGACAAGATATTTGATGTTCAAACTCATAAACTTTATCTTTTTTTTTTTTGCAAATAATAATTAACTTAGAATTTCATGGCTGCAACACATGCCAAAGTAGTTGGGAAAAGGGCATGTCCACCACTGTGTTACATGGCCTTTCCTTTTAACAACACTCAGTAAACGTTTGGGAACTGAGGAGACACATTTTTTAAGCTTCTCAGGTGGAATTCTTTCTCATTCTTGCTTGATGTACAGCTTAAGTTGTTCAAACAAGCAGTGTTTTTTACAGCATATAAAACAATGGAATAAATGGAATGGAATGGAGAAACAAAACCACTGTTTTAGCGGTAAAATTCAAGCAACAGAGCTGCCAGTTTTTGTTTTTTACCGTGAAATCTTGTTGTTGTAATGTTTTTTTTCGTTTGTTTTTTAATGTTTTAGTGTCTTACTGTATATGGAAAAAAACTGTAAAAAAGTAGATTAATTTACGCTAAAAATCTCGGAATTTAACCGTAAAATCTATTGTCAATTTTACAGTCCACAATTTGATTGATTATTTGTTTTGAAATCATAAGTCAAGCAGATATTCAAGTACGGTGTTTATCTTTATTTTAACAAAAAATATTTTTGCAATACATAATATAATATATTGATAATATTGAATTTTAAAAGATATGTAATTGCATGCCGTACATGTTTTTTTTTATTTCAAAAGGGAAAGAACCAGTGACGTGCGGTGAGGTTGATGGCTGGTGAGGCACTGACTTCATCACAGTCAGATTTACAAACATATGAACCCTAAAGAGTATCTTATTCACCATTTGATTGGCAGCAGTTAACGGGTTATGTTTAAAAGCTCATACCAGCATTATTCTCTGCTTGGCAATTAGCATCAAGGGTTGGAATTGGGGGTTAAATCACCAAAAATGATTCCCGGGCGCGGCACCGCTGCTGCCCACTGCTCCCCTCACATCCCAGGGGGTGATCAAGGGATGGGTCAAATGCAGAGGAAAAATTTCACCACACCTTGTGTGTGTGACAATCATTGGTACTTTAACTTAACTTTAACTTTACACATACAAACTGTAGCACACAAAAAAGCACATTTAATAAAAAAAACAACGTTATTATGGTCTTACCTTTATGTAATATATTGGGTTGGAGGCAATAACCAGGCGAGGTGATGAAGTACGTCTCTTTACTGTAGACTTCAGAACAGACTCAACACACTTGACGTCAGGTGCGCAACACCACGTAAATCGTTGGCCAACCAAAAAGTAACCACAGTACGCTATAGCCAACATTAACCAGGAGATGGCAACAGACAAACATAGATCACTCTATTACATTCCTCCCCTTTTAGAAATGTAGAAGTTACTCAAAAGAAATAAACAACCCAACAAAAAAATGCAGCAGCTCAATAAGAAGCCAAAAAGTGCAAAAACAATCATGTTCGTGTTGGAGGAGTTGTGAATGAATGAAATATGAAATCCGTGCTGCAGTCTGCAGGTGTACCTAATGTTGTGGCCCTGCAGTCATTCAGAACTCCTCCATCACGAACATTATTGTTTTTGCACTTTTTGGCTTCTTATTAAATAACTTTTTTAAATAGATTCAATCTTGCACGTGGAAAGTTTAAGTGTGGGCTTTAGTTGATATAACACTACCGTCAGGGGGTGCATTCTACGGCGGGAGTACATTCTCTACCACCAGGAGGCGGGATTACTGAGAGCCTCACACAGTGCGTCTTCGCAGCAGTTTTATGATTACTCAGCACAAGAAATACGTTACACACACATACAGTTGTTGACAAAATACACTGTACATTATATACCTCAGCTAACTAAACTATGGAAATGTATAATATAGTTCATATAGCAATACGGTCTCACTGCACAGCAGGCCCTCAGTTAGCCGAGTCTGCAATCCATGTTGAGGCACAACGCAGTGACGTGCCTCAACTGGCTGCTGATCACCGCACCATCTCTTCTCAGAATTTGAACGGCAAATGTGAAAATTCAGCGATTTTGAATAAAAATAATCTAAAACTGGTGAAGTTAAATGGAAAATAACTTTATAGTATAATCACTGGATACATTTAACAATTTAATTTTTTTCTTTTTACATTTTTTAACTTTCCATGATGGCAGCATTTTATTAAGGCATATTAATTTCAGGCTTTTGCGGGCCACATAAAATATTGTGGCGGGCCAGGTTTGGCCCCCGGGCCTTGAGTTTGACATAGATGCAATCCACATCAAAACAGAAAAAATAAAAAAAAGGTTTGCCTTTAGCTCACAGTGTACAACATGTTTCACCTACTCAGTGGCCTAGTGGTTAGAGTGTCCGCCCTGAGATCGGTAGGTTGTGAGTTCAAATCCCGGCCGAGTCATACCAAAGACTATAAAAATGGGACCCATTACCTCCCTGCTTGGCACTCAGCATCAAGGGTTGGAATTGGGGGTTAAATCACCAAAATGATTCCCGGGCGCGGCCACCGCTGCTGCCCACTGCTCCCCTCACCTCCCAGGGGGTGATCAAGGGTGATGGGTCAAATGCAGAGAATAATCTCGCCACACCTAGTGTGTGTGTGACAATCATTGGTACTTTAACTTTAACTTTAAGAGGGAGAATGAAGAAAATCAAGAAGATTATTTTCAAATATTTATTTTCCAATCTTCAGTCTTTGTGCTTTTTTTTTTTCAAATGAGTATACGGCTACAAAGTAAGAGCCAAATAAATTTTAGAGCATACAGTAATAGTCCAATCAAAGTCAACGAGAATGTTGTGTTTCCAGGATGTCATTGAACGCACCACACTGCTACAGTAAGTCAAGACTCTCCAAAAGAGGTAAACCTGGTTAAGTATTCATTAATCCATTTAACTGCCTGTTTCTGTCCCTAGTTTTCTGCATGTAAAACTATAATTATCCCTCATAACAAGTGTTTCCTGTTAACATTTTTTGGGTGTCTGCAAACAATGAATTGGATCGACATCATTTCGTATTATCTGGACCGCATTAATAACGAAAACCGAGGTAGCATTGTTGCTGCGATTCCTGCAAATTATTTTGGCTTGCGGTATGCTATTTGCAGGGATGAGAGCGAAATGCCGACTGTCATCCAAAACCTCAAGTGTTTTCATCCTCTTCTATTAAACATGTTACACAACAGGAATGCTTAGATTTATAGCTATGCCAACACATCTCCCAACAAAGCTGGGAAAGTTTTATCATTCCAAACGTCCCGTCCCCCCCTCTCAGACTAAATAAAGGGAAATCAACGTTTCTAACATTAATTCGTCAATCTGTGTTGCTTTTAAGAGTGTCCAGACGTAAACGTCACACGAGTTCTTTTGCAATATAACCTCCTTGCTTTCTCTGCAGTCATTAATTTAAAGCTTTCATCTTGATCCCAGCATATGACGGCGAATAACGCAGCATAACAGTATCAGGTTCACTCAAAATAAATAAACTCCGACCCTGTTTGGTGACTGGCGATGCAACACATGCAACCCATGTGAGCGTCTGCTGTAATAAAGCATCATTTATCTCTTTACGGCTGATATGTTTACCGAAAAAGTATGCGTGCAATGTGCCGTCGGACACTGTTTAATTATCCTGTGAACAGGAAGCTGGAGCCTATCCCAGCTGATTTAAGATGGGGTTTCCATCAAAGCAGTTCCAATGTTGAAGCCCATAATAGCAACTGGTTCATTGTGGATTATTTTGTCAACAGAAATCTGCTAATTGTCCAGATTTAGTAGTCAATTTTCTATATGGATTATTATGTCATCTGGAATGATAGTGCTCCAATGATAGTCCCCAAATTAGCTAAGAGTCAATTATCTACACAAAATATTACGTCACCTAAAAGCTGGAGTCTATGCCAGCCAAATTGAGGTAGGTTCCCACCAAAGCAGCCCCAGTACTAGTGCTCGAACTATCTTGGTTTCTACCATAGATGCTCCCGTTATAGTGCCTAAACGAGCCAGTAGTCAATTTTCTATATGGATTATAATGTCGTCTGGAATGATAGTGCTCCAATGATAGTCCCCAAATTAGCTAGGAGTCAATTGTCTACACAGATTATTATGTCACCTAAAAGCTGGAGTCTATGCCAGTCAAATTGAGGTAGGTTCCCACCAAAGCAGCCCCAGTACTAGTGCTCGAACTAGCTTGGTTTCCACCATAGATGCTCCCGTGATAGTGACTAAACGAGCCAGTAGTCAATTTTGTATATGTGTTATTATGTCGTCAGGAAGCTGGACCCTATCCCAGCCCACTTAACTAGGTTTCCTCCAGAGAAGCTCCAATGATAGTGCCCAAATGAGCTACAAGTCATTTTTCTACTCAGATTATTACGTCACCTGAAAGCTGGAGTCTATTCCAGCCAAACTGATGTAGGTTCCCACCAAAGCAGTCCCAGTACTAGTGCTCAAATTAGCTTGGTTTCCACCATAGATGCTCCCGTGATAGTGCCTAAACGAGCTAGTAGTCAATTTTCTATATGGATTATTATGTCGTCTGAAATGATAGTGCTCCAATGATAGTCCCCAAATTAGCTAGGAGTCAATTGTCTACACAGATTATTACGTCACCTAAAAGCTGGAGTCTATGCCAGCCAAATTGAGGTAGGTTCCCACCAAAGCAGCCCCAGTACGAGTGCTCGAACTAGCTTGGTTTCCACCATAGATGCTCCCATGATAGTGCCTAAACGAGCTAGTAGTCAATTTTCTATATGGATTATTATGTCGTCAGGAAGCTGGAGCCTATCCCGGCCCACTTAATTAGGTTTCCTCCAGAGAAGCTGCAATGATAGTGCCCAAATAAACTAGCAGTCAATTTTCAACTCAGATTATTACTTCACCTGAAAGCTGGAGTCTATACCAGCCAAACTGATGTAGGTTCCCACCAAAGTAGCCCCAGTACTAGTGGTTAAAACTAGCTTGGTTTCCACCATAGATGCTCCCGTGATAGTGCCTAAACGAGCTAGTAGTCAATTTTCTATTTGGAGTATTATGTCGTCTGGAATGATAGTGCTCCAATGATAGTCCCCAAATTAGCTAAGAGTCAATTATCTACACAAAATATTACGTCACCTAAAAGCTGGAGTCTATGCCAGCCAAATTGAGGTAGGTTCCCACCAAAACAGCCCCAGTACTAGTGCTCAAACTAGCTTGGTTTCCACCATAGATGATACCACGTGATAGTGCCTAAACGAGCCAGTAGTCAATTTGCTGTATGGATTATTATGTCGTCAGGAAGATGGAGCCTATCCCGGCCCACTGAACTAGGTTTCCTCCAGAGAAACTCCAATGATAGTGCCCAAATGAGCTACAAGTCAATTTTCTACTCAGATTATTACGTCACCTGAAAGCTGGAGTCTATTCCAGCCAAACTGATGTAGGTTCCCACCAAAGTATTCCCAGTACTAGTGCTCAAACTAGCTTGGTTTCCACCATAGATGCTCCAGTGATAGTGACTAAACGAGCTAGTAGTCAATTTTCTAAATGGATTATTATATATCGTCTGGAATGACAGTGTTCCAATAATAGTGCCCAAATTAGCTAGGAGTCAATTGTCTACACAGATTACTACATCACCTAAAAGTTGGAGTCTATGCCAGCCAAATTGAGGTAGGTTCCCACCAAAGCAGCCCCAGTACTAGTGCTCGAACTATCTTGGTTTCCACCATAGATGCTCCCGTTATAGTGCCTAAACGAGCTTGTAGTCAATTTTCTACAGGAATTATTATGTCATGAAAAAGATGGAGCCTATACCAGCCACATTAAGGTAGGTTTCCACCAAATCAGTCCCGGTGCTAGTGTCCAAACTAGCTATTTTTTCTCCAGAGTCGCTCCAATGATAGTGCCCAAATAAGATAGGAGTCAATTTTCTACTCAGATCATTGCGTCACCTAAAAGCTGGAGTCCATGCCAGCTAAATTGAGGTAGGTTCCTACCAAAGCAGTCCCGGTGCTAGTGTCGGACTAGCTAGGTTTCCTCCAGAGAAGCTCCAATGATAGTACCTAAATTAGCTAGGAGTCAATTGTCTACACAGATTATTACGTCACCTACAAGCTGGAGTCTATGCCAGCCAAACTGTGGTAGGTTCCCACCAAAGCAGCCCCAGTACTAGTGCTCAAACTAGCTTGGTTTCCACCATAGATGCTCCTGTGATAGTGCCTAAACGAGCTCGTAGTCAATTTTCTATATGGAGTATTATGTCGTCTGGAATGGTCGTGCTCCAATGATAGTCCCCAAATTAGCTAGGAGTCAATTGTCTACACAGATTATTATGTCACCTAAAAGCTGGAGTCTATGCTGGCCAAATTGAGGTAGGTTCCCACCAAAGCAGCCCCAGTACTATTGCTCGAACTAGCTTGGTTTCTACCATAGATCCTCCCGTGATAGTGCCTAAACGAGCTAGTAGTCAATTTTCTATATGGATTAATATGTTGTCAGGAAGCTGGAGCCTATCCCGGCCCACTTAACTAGGTTTCCTCCAGAGAAGCTCCAATGATAGTGCCCAAATGAGCTACAAGTCAATTTTCTACTCAGATTATTACGTCACCTGAAAGCTGGCGTCTATGCCAGCCAAACTGAGGTAGGTTCCCACCAAAGAAGTCCCAGTACTAGTGCTCAAACTAGCTTGGTTTCCACCATAGATGCTCCCGTGATAGTGCCTAAACGAGCCAGTAGTCAATTTTCTATATGGATTATTATGTCGTCAGGAAGCTGGAGCCTATCCCGGCCCACTTAACTAGGTTTCCTCCAGAGAAGCTCCAATGATAGTGCCCAAATAAGATAGCAGTCAATTTTCTACTGAGATTATTACGTCACCTGAAAACTGGACTATGCCAGCCAAACTGATGTAGGTTCCCACCAAAGTAGTCCCAGTACTAGTGCTCAAACTAGCTTGGTTTCCACCATAGATGCTCCCGTTATAGTGCCTAAACGAGCTAGTAGTCAATTTTCTATATGGATTATTATGTCGTCTGGAATGACAGTGCTCCAATAATAGTGCCCAAATTAGCTAGGAGTCAATTGTCTACACAGATTATTACGTCACCTAAAAGTTGGAGTCTATGCCGGCCAAATTGAGGTAGGTTCCCACCAAAGCAGCCCCAGTACTAGTGCTCGAACTATCTTGGTTTCCACCATAGATGCTCCCGTTATAGTGCCTAAACGAGCTTGTAGTTAATTTTCTACAGGAATTATTATGTCATGAAAAAGATGGAGCCTATACCAGCCATATTAAGGTAGGTTTCCACCAAATCAGTCCCGGTGCTAGTGTCCAAACTAGCTATTTTTCTCCAGAGAAGCTCCAATGATAGTGCCCAAATAAGCTAGGAGTCAATTTTCTACTCAGATCATTGCGTCACCTACAAGCTGGAGTCTATGCCAGCCAAATTGAGGTAGGTTCCCACCAAAGCAGTTCCGGTGCTAGAGTCAGACTAGCTAAATTTCCTCCAGAGAAGCTCCAATGATAGTCCCCAAAATAGCTAGGAGTCAATTGTCTACACAGATTATTATGTCACCTAAAAGCTGGAGTCTATGCCAGCCAAACTGAGGTAGGTCCCCACCAAAGTAGTCCCAGTACTAGTGCTCAAACTAGCTTGGTTTCCACCATAGATGCTCCCGTGATAGTGCCTAAACGAGCCAGTAGTCAATTTTCTATATGGATTATTATGTCGTCTGGAATGATAGTGCTCCAATGATAGTTCCCAAATTAGCTAAGAGTCAATTATCTACACAAAATATTACGTCACCTAAAAGCTGGAGTCTATGCCAGCCAAATTGAGGAAGGTTCCCACCAAAGCAGCCCCAGTACTAGTGCTCGAACTAGCTTGGTTTCCACCATAGATGCTCCTGTGATAGTGCCTAAACGAGCTTGTAGTCAATTTTCTATATGGATTATTATGTCGTCAGGAAGCTGGAGCCTATCCCGGCCCACTTAACTAGGTTTCCTCCAGGGAAGCTCCAGTGCTGGTGTCCAAACCAATTAGTTTTTCACCAGAAAAGCTCCAGTACTGGTGCTTAAATGAGCTACCAGTCCAGTTTTGGTACAGATGATAATCTCAGCAGTAAAACGGAGCCTATTCAAGCTGATTTAGAATATTCCAGTTAGCTTCAGCTGCTCAGCCTGGGGATGTAAACATGCAAAGTTCCTGAAAGTGAAGCAAATAAAAAAACATGGCATGTGATGACATTGTTTTCGCCATGAAATGAGTCAGTGTGGGAAGCAACTATAGGACGTATAAGTGCGTCTATGCGTGTAACATTTGTGAGAAGTTTCCCCTCCTTTAAAAACTTTACAGCTGACTCGCGCTCCTCCAGTAGCAACTTTAACAATCCTTGGCCAACTCTGCCTAATTCAAGCCAGGCAGCCTATTAGACAAAAGAACCAACAGAGCGACGGCGTCTTCATTCAAGCCAGAACCTTTTCTCATAAAACACATAAAAGTATGGCAATATAGCTTCGACTCCATTAATAAGTCCTATAGAACATTTTTGTTTTCAATGGAAACAGTCATAAGTAAGTCATTATTGCGTTTACTATTTCGATGATTTACGCAATAAAAGAGCAAAGAAAACTGATTTTCGGATTTAGGCGCATATTGTACTATAAAAATAAAAAAGGACTCCCGCTTGGCAATTTGGCCGAGGGTGACTTGATGTTCAGCCAACTACTATTAAAAGAATGATTTGTGAGTGTACATCAAAGTTTGTGAATGACAAAATCCAATAAGCATTTAAGCCCTGGCAACAATATCAGCTCTCATTGTAACCAAATAAATGAGAGAAGTTGGTTATATAATCCGCAAACAAGTCATAGACGGCTATTTAGGGGATTTACGGGACACAAATTTGCCACTTTTATGCTATGTTCGACTGTGTTTTGCAAGTCCATCTCATTTAGGGAAGGTTTTTAGGTTTTGCTTACTGGCGTTAAAAAAAAAAAGAAAAAAAAAGAAAAAAAAAAGTGAAACCCTGTGCAGAAATTCTATCACTTCCTGGCAGGAAGACAAGGGCGATGAGGTTGAACTGAAGTTGTTTTCCTGAGTTATACTTTTTAATTAGTGCCGACCAATTTGGCCGGTGCAAAGACGAGGGTCAAAGGATTTGGATTCCGAAGATTCTATCAAGAATCCAGAAGTGTTGCTATAAAATACCCGACAGTAAATAATAGCCTACTAATATTTCACTAATATTAGTATAACATAATATACTTTTATTATTACCGGTAATACATATTATAATATGGTAGTAATAGTGTAATGTAGTATAATGTTTTTTTTTCTGGTTATCTGTAAAATATTAAATGTTAGAATAATATGGATGCAAAAATATCTCATATTGACCAATACAGATCAATGTACAGTACATAACAATAGCAGAACTAGAAGGATAAAATGAAAAATAAAAAAAAGTTTTTCAAACTTTTGTTTTTTACAGTTTTTGATTGAAACAAATAAATAAAATTGATATTGATTAAAAAAAAAATTAAAAGAAAAAAGCACATCTGAACACGCACTTTTTTTCTTTGTCTTATATTATTAATATTATTAATATTGCCCATATGTGTTTGTGTTTTTGTGTTTTCTGACAGTAAATATATAGCTTTTCATTACGTTTTACTTCTGCTTCTATGTATGCAAAAATATATTTTCCCCATTGTGAGATTAATAAAAGTCCATCTATGATACCGGTGCCAAAATATTAGTATTGGGACCTGTATATTATTTCTACTATATATATATATATATATATATATATATATATATATATATATATATATATATATACTGTATATATATATATACTGTATATATATATATATATATATATATTTGAACATCAAATATGTTGTCTTTGTAGCATATTCAACTGAATATGGGTTGAATTGATTTGCAAATCATTGTATTCCGTTTATATTTACATCTAACACAATTTCCCAACTCATATGGAAACGGGGTTTGTAGTTGATATTAAATATATACAGATAAAACCTGATATATCCAAGCTTCATTTCTATAGAATTGCCATTGAACTCACTTTTATTAGAAACCATATGATAGTCCAAACATTGCCTGTAGAGTTAATAAAGGTTTTATGATAGTAACCGTCCACCTCTGGATTGGATTAGTTCCTACGATAACCAGTCGGAATGTATGGTATTCAACCTCAGAGGTTCCATTATAGTCCAGTTCACATTTCCTATAAAATTCTGAAGAGAACATGTTGTTCATATCTAGAGAACGGTATGTGTGCATGTGGAGATGCACTGACTGACTCCCAACTCCTAGTGCCCTTTATATAAAATGATGTCAGTGTCAATGTGGCTGCTAAGAGCCCTTAAATCTATATTGGACGTAATGGCCTTTGGGACGGTCCACGGACTGAATGGAACCTATACACTGGCCCCTCACAGCACACACATACATTTACAGGTCACACACACAGAGCGACTTAAGAGGGTCTTTTGGCCACACTCTGATATAGAGTCGAGGTGAGTTGATCACGGCTGTAAAGCAGCTTGCTGAGCACTTTTTTCTAGTTGGCGTGCTGTACTCCATGGCAGACAACAAGCTCATAAGGCCCATTAAAGGGAATGCCTACAAAAAAATGTGTGCTACCCGTTCCGGAAGTTCAGTGTACACCATGTTCCCTGGCCAACCTTGATATGGACGACATAATCTAAAAAGGATCGCTTCGAACCAAAACAGCCAATGTCTTTTTGAGAAATGTTGAAGATCTAATCAAATTTTGTGGACAAAGTCATAGAATTGTGATGCAAAAGTTGTCGTAAAATAACCGACAAAAGTCTGGATTTTAGAGAACTAAGATGTGTTTTTAGAAAACACCTCATCTCTCATCTGCGCAGGCTTCATCAGTTCATGCTCATAAACTTAGATTGGTCAGATGTAGGGTTGTACGGTATACCGGTATTAGTATAGTGCCGCAATACTATTGAATCATTTTCGGTACGATACCATCGTGACATTGCTGGTTTACGAGCAGAGGAGCATGTTCGGCGGCACACAATAACGGAGTACTTACAAGCAGACATGGTGTGTAGACAGAAAAGGGAGAATGGACACATTTTGGCTTGAAAACTAACGATAAAGGTGAAGTTATAACACTGAAACGCCCTCAGGAAGAGGTGCTTTAAGACAGTGCTAGCTAGTTAGCGGCTAACGTCCATCCGTCATCTGCAGTGTTTTAGCTACTTCTATATCACTAATCCTGGTCTCCATGGCGACAAATAAAGTAAGTTTCTTACAAGTATCATCCCTGCAGGACGAGGAATAGCTAAACATGCTTCACTACACACCGTAGCTCACCGGCGTCAAAATGTAAACAAACGCCATTGGTGGATCTACATCTAACATCCACTGTAATGATACCAAGTACAGGCACATATCTAGTCAATACTACTATGATTATGTCAATAATTTTTGGCATCACATCTTCTTTCGTTTTTTTTAAATGCATATTATGTTTATAAACTCAGGAAATATGTCCTTGCACACATGAGGACTTTGAATATGACCAATGTATGATCCTGTAACTACTTGGTATCGGATTGATACCCAAATTTGTGGTATCATCCAAAACTAATGTAAAGTATCAAACAACAGAAGAATAACTGATTATTATATTTTAACAGAAGTGTAGATATAACATGTAGGAACATAAAGTAAGCAGATATTAACAGTAAATGAACAAGTAGATTAATAATTCATTTTCTACCCCTTGTCCTTAATAATGTTGACAAAATAATAGAATGATAAATGACACTACTGCATACGTCAGCAGACTAATTAGGAGCCTTTATTTGTTTACCTACTACTAAAAGACAAGTTGTCTTGTATGTTCACTATTTTATTTAAGAAACATATGTTTAATGCACCGTAAGATTTTTTGTTAAAATAGAGCCAAAAATGCAATTTTTATTTATTTAGAAAAGTACAGAAAAATACAGAAAAGAACCGAAATCTTTTTTTAAATATTAAATATTAAATATTGGTATTGTTACAACACTAGTCAGATGTAATCCTAAGAATCTGAAGTCATATTACAAAGAGAAAAGAAATTCACTACATGAATACAGTCAGATTCTTAAAATAAAGTCATAATTAATCAAATTTGTCACCTGAATGAACATCTCTGCAGAATTTGGGGAGCTTTTAAAGATGGAAAAGCTCTTCAAAAATCAATTATTTGGCCTAAGAATTGTTTTTACAAAGTCATCTTTAAAAGGGCAGTCGGACTACAATATTTGCAACTGGTTTTCATTAAGCAGGCATGTTTTGATCACTTTTTACAAGCAAGATTCACATAACAACTATTCCACTTATTTTTTTTACAGAAGGATCTGACCATAAAACAAGGAAGAGTACTTTAAAAATATGTTTTTTTTGCAATACATGTATCAGAGTTTGTGCTGATTTTCTATTGGTGTCTAAGATCACAAAAAAAAAACCTTTTGCAAATCAGAATTGTATCCTAAAATTTGGGCCATGGGCATACTTGCCAACCCTCCCGGATTTTCCGGGAGACTCCCGAAATTCAGCGCCTCTCCCGAAAACCTCCCGGGACAAATTTTCTCCCGAAAATCTCCCGAAATTCAGGCGGAGCTGGAGGCCACGCCCCCTCCAGCTCCATGCGGACCTGAATAACGTGTTGACAGCCTGTTCTCACGTCTGCTTTCCCACAATATAAACAGCATGCCTGCCCAATGACGTTATAACTGTAGAATGATCGAGGGCGAGTTCTTGGTTTCTTATGTGGGTTTATTGTTAGGCAGTTTCATTAACGTCCTCCAAGCGCGGTAACAACACACAACAACAGCAGTCAAGTTTTCGTCTACCGTAAAGCAGTTCGTCTGCCGTAAACAGCAATGTTGTGACACTTTTAAACAGGACAATACTGCCATCTACTGTACATGCATATGTGACCCACCCATAATGTGTCACATTTTTGTGTTGATTTATTTGTTTTATTTTGTGGTTTGAATTCGTTTTTGGAGCTGTCATTACACATTTATCAGTATTCACATTGGTCAGTAGGGGGCAGTAGGGCGTTTCTTCCCAATTGAATGCTATCACCTGCAGACCGGAAGTGTCTTGTCATTCTGATGAGAGCGACCAGTCTGTGAACAATTGAAACGTCCTGTGTGCTTTTTCCTCCTGTATAACAGGTTAGTTTTGGTGAATCAACTCACTGAATAATATCCATGTGATCTTTATAAGTTTAAGTACACATTCTGATGGTGGAGCCTAACTCTAAAGTGTTTGTGAGTTGTAGTTTGTATTTGTGAATGAATCCAGTCCACAGCTGCAGTAATCAATACAAACTGGCGACGTGAGTGCGCAATGTTTATATAGGAACTTCTGATCCTAATTCAGACTCCCAAATTAGAGCTCCTGTTTTCTTATTGATTTTATAATGTATATTTGTATAATGTGTGTGTTCTGAAATAGTGACAGAGAATAGAACAAGGATGGACAACTCAACCCTTAACTCAACAATGAGTAGATGAGTGTTATGTGTGTGTATATGTGTAAATAAATGAACACTGAAATTCAAGTATTTATTTTATTTATTTATATATATATATATATAATAATATACATATATATATATATATATATATATATATATATATATATATATATATATATATATATATATATATATAGCTAGAATTCACTGGAAGTCAAGTATTTCTTATATATATATATATATATATATATATATATATATATATATATATATATATATATATATATTAACCACGCCCCCCCGCCCCCCACCTCCCGAAATCGGAGATCTCAAGGTTGGCAAGTATGGCCATGAGCCAAGGATGTACCCATTACATTTTGGTGTGGGTCCAGTTTTTGTTTTCACAATTGACCACGTTCCAAAAAGGAGTATTTTTGGTCTATTTTTCAATGAATTATGCATGCTCTGCGTTTGAATGTCTTTCAAAAAGTGAATGGATGACAATGATACTCATAAATACACCAGGTCCTTTAAATGACCTAGTATTTATGAAAAAAAAAAACAACAACAATAACGCATGAATGAACTCCACTGTCATTTTTTTCCCTTCCACACCACTTTCCTGCCTTCCTGAAAAGCAAATTTTCCATTTTGGTTAGAAGCGTTAGTGTCATGGTGGTCATTTCTGGGTGTTCTTCAAAGAGGAACTCGTCCTAGAGAATGTCTACGATTTCCGAGTCCTACGACTAGATATGACCAATCTAATCTAAGTATGAACTGAAGAAGCCTGCTCCAATGAAAGGCATTCTGAGACAAACTGAACGGACCAGCTACGATCGATTGAAGGCTCTGAGAATTTAACAACAACCTGGATGAATGGCACCAACACACATGGACATAAGCTTGAATAGTTGGGAATTTAACTTCAACCATTTGTTAATTATACAGTATGTTCTTTTAATTTGGTAGGAACTGGACAACATGTGTGTGACGAGTTACACGTTGAAGAAAATCTTGGACCACTGTAACCACATTGGTAGATCCATGCTTTGACATTTTACCTTGCTATCAACCATAGAACCCTGGAGTCCGCACTTGTGATTTACATAATTAAGGTGTTCCTCAAGGAACCGTATTGAGCCCTCTACTTTTGGCAGTTTACTTTTTTTTTTTGTAATGTGATTTATGTAACAAAAGTGTTGCTGTAGTTTGTTTACTTCAGATGCAGTTATTAGTCATTCGTTCAACGTCTTTAGTTATACTGGTAGTGTTCGTCAAGGTCTCATTTTACGTCCACTCTTTTTCACCATTTGGGCTATTCAACTGGTGGGCTGCGAGTTTAATTAAAAAAACATTTTTTTTTGCAGAAGGGCCTTCAATACTGCATAGCACTCCTTTAACTAAAATATGAATGTCAGGCCTGTCACTGACAGTCATACTTGCCAACCCTCCCGAATTTTCCGGGAGACTCCCGAAATTCAGCGCCTCTCCCGAAAACCTCCCGGGACAAATATTCTCCCGAAAATCTCCCGATTTTCAGTCGGAGCTGGAGGCCACGCCCCCTCCAGCTCCATGCGGACCTGAGTGAGGACAGCCTTTTTTTATGACGGGAGGACAACAGGGTGACAAGAACTAAATCATCCAGACTAGAGATACATTGTATTACGTTTATCTTACCTAAAAATAAATATATGTATTAATTGAAAAAAAAAAAAAACTAAATACATTTTTACTATATTTCGCTAAAAACATCAAAATTAATTATATTTTTATTTGTATTTTTTCTGACTCCTTATTACATCCAGCCATAGAATTATACATTAAAATAAACATATTGGAAATAATTAATTTTAAATGATCATAATAATTCATTTAAAATGACCATATTTAATTATTAAAATAATTGCTTGTTTGTCAACAACTTTAGCATTTTATTCATTACATTTTGAAGCTCTCAGAAGCCAAGTTATGTTATATTCCTTAAGATTTATTTATGCAAGTTTGAAGTATCAATTATCTAAACACAGTTTTGTTTGCATATTTTCAAGATGTATATATATACATATATATATATATATATATATATATATATATATATATATATATATATATATATATATATATATATATATATATATATATATATATATGTATATGTGTATATATATATATATATATATATGTATATGTATGTATATATATATATGTATGAAATACTTGACTTGGTGAATTCTAGCTGTCAATATACTCCTCCCCTCTTAACCACGCCCCCGCCCTCAACCACGCCCCTGTCCCACCCCCGACCACGCCCCCCACCTTGAGCCCCCCCTAAAATAGGCCTAACAACGCCAATGGTCAGCACTCTTATTTTGGTTCCTTTTCCTGCACATCTCCCTGAGCGCTTGTTTCCCTCACCTGTCCCTGATTGGCAGTCTTGCCAATCAGGCTACTATTTACACCTGCCTCGCCCTCCAGTCAGTGCTGGAGTATTGTTAGCTGTTTGCGGTTTGCTGGTTCCTGTTTGCTGTCTCCAGTTTGCCTTGTTCCTGATTCCTGTTTTCCTGGATTTCCTTTGGACATTAAAATCATGTTTTCCTGCAACAAGCCTGCCATCTCTGCATTTTGGGGTTCGTCTCCAACACTTCCTGACAATGAAGACAACATCCAATGTCTACTGTAGACTAACAATGAAGGGTGAAGTCTGGCCCACCGGTCTTAAGCTTTCTGGAAATTGGGCCCCCAACACAAGTGAGTTGAATATCCCTGCCATGGCGTCTAATAAATTGAATGCCTACATAAAATATATGCGCGGCACAATCCTCGCCGTTTTAGTACTTTGTGTTCATTGGCCACTTGAAAGAAACAGTAATGGAAAGCAGACGTACCTACGAGCGAAACGGATTGTCCTGGAAATTATTCAAGGAGGTGTTCACTAATGCTTTTTAGCATCAGAAGACACAACTAGACGGAGATAAGACGGCGCTTCCTGCTGAACTTTTCAACTTCAGCGTGTGACGGGGCAAAACTGAGACGATCTGATGATGTTTTATGTTGTTGTTGAACTTCTCTTGACTGTACAATGGAAAGATGACTAATGACTCTCCCCCCAGTTTTCACACAAGGATGTCAAATGGGTGTTCCCAGTGTTTGCCCTAAATCTTCTTTGAGTTGTTTGTCCCCCCCAAGTCATGAAAAACCACATCCTGCCCGAGCTCAACCCCTCTGGATTCTATAGAGTAATTATAACCACCATTCAGTCAGCAGGTCTACTTTGCAGCATCAGCTTTATTATCGATGACATGTAAACTGAGTGTAGTGATTTACATGCCCCTAAGTGACAGAATAACGTTAATTTAAAATCATTTCACAATTTATGTCAACGTTTTTTGGCGGATGGACGTCGGTCTGTGTCATACTTAAAGACCATACGTGTCGCCAAGGAGTGAGTCGAGAGGACGACATGGATCAACATTGAAATGATCTTATCAAAACCACATTGGCGCTTTAAAGATGATTGATAAATTCTCCATTGATGCACAAAGTTGGACAACCAGAAATAGACAAGCATAGCTTCCTGCCAGAGGTGTGGACTCGAGTCACATGACTTGGACTCGAGTCAGACTCGAGTCATGAATTTGATGACTTTAGACTCGACTTGACTTGACAAAAAGACTTGCAACTCGACTTAGACTTTAACATCAATGACTTGTGACTTCACTTGGACTTGAGCCTTTTGAATTGACATGACTTGACATGACTTGCTACTTTCCCCAAAACCCAAAGATGAAAAAGTTATTCGGGAGCGCTCCGTATTTTTCATTGTGTACTTGTCTATCAGCGTTGCGTGTGTCAGCTGGTGTGCTGTCAGTACAACAGCCAATCAAATTAGATCTACTTTGTTTTCATCACACAGCATTCATCCAATCAAATTGCAGGACAACCAACGAAGAAGACATGTCCAAACCACACGCCAGTGAACAAAAAATGATGCCTAAAATAATTTCGTTTGGGTATAAAAATTACGAGGTGGTCAACACAAAACGGTTTGCAGCATGCAACACATGCGGTTCGAAAATTACTGATGGAGAGGCAACAACTTCCAACTTCGTCCGGCATTTGAAGTTGCACAAAGAACTGTAAGTTTTGAATGTAAGATAACATTTATTGGCTAAGTAACGTGACTTTTATTTGCTGTGTAGTTAAATCAGTGAGGCTGTAAACTCACTGCTAACGTTATAACGTTATTGCAAACACGGGAATCTGTTGCAGTTCACTACCTTATTCATACTTTTTGTTCAGTGATTTTTTTAAGCAGGGTTACGTTAGTCAATATATCACACGTAACGTTAGACGGCGGTCAGCAGCACCGCGTATTTTAGCCACCTAAAAAAAAGACAAAAATAGTAAAATAAAGGTCAGTTAAAATGTATACTATATTATGAATATGTGTACCGTTTTAGCTAGCTTTCTGACATACTGTTGGTTGTTTACCTCAGTGGTCCCCAACCACCGGGCCACGGCCCGGTACTGGTCCGTGGATCGATTGGTATCGGGCCGCACAAGAATTTTTTTTATTTTTATTTTTATTTTTTTTAAATTAAATCAACATAAAAAACACAATATACACTTACAAGTAGTGCACCAACCCAAAAAAACTCTCTCCCCCTTTTGTTCTGGGCATTGAACATGAAGACTCTTCCTTCACTGTTCCGAGTGGCCATGAGAGTCTTGGCAGTGCCTGCCTCCAGTGCTCCAGTGGAGCGAGTTTTCAGCCATGGTGGCATCATACTACGCCCCCATCGTGCACAAATGACTGACAGACTCTTGGCTAATTTGGTCTTTTGCAAATGCAATGCAGCATAGGGCCCTGACATATAAAAAGTACAACTTTTTTGTTATGTTCACGTATATGTCATGTTTTTTCAATGTTAACACTTTTGTACAAATAAGTACATTTGCACTTTATTTTTCAATGTGTTTGTTCTGTATAGGAATGAGTTAATGTTTAAAATGACTGGTTAATAGTGCTATTATAAAGTGCAATGTCAGCACAATTTTCTTTCCTGCAATTTAAAATGCACTTGTTTTAATAAATAAATACAGCATTTGAAAAGCATACACAATCTGTGTTAATATATTAGTCTGTGGTTAAAAGGACTTGAAAGGACTCGAAACTCAAAATGCAGGACTTAGGACTTGACTTGAGACTTTCCAGTCTTGACTTTGGACTTGACTCGGGGCTTGCCTGTCTTGACTCGGGACTTGACTCGGACTTGAGGGCAAAGACTTGAGACTTACTTGTGACTTGCAAAACAATGACTTGGTCCCACCTCTGCTTCCTGCATACACTGGAATCAACTGGGAAGTTGAAGAAAATGTCCAGAAACGTCCTAAGATTAAGGAGTTGAAATGCAAACCCCGTTTACATATGAGTTGGGAAATTGTGTTGGATGTAAATATAAACGGAATACAATGATTTGCAAATCATTGTCAACCCATATTCAGTTGAATATGCTACAAATTATTTTTGTTGCAAATAATCATTAACTTTAGAATTTGATGCCAGCAACATGTGACAAAGAAGTTGGGAAAGGTGGCAATAAATACTGATAAAGTTGAGGAATGCTCATCAAAGACTTATTTGGAACATCCCACAGGTGAACAGGCAAATTGAGAACAGGTGGGTGCCATGATTGGGTATACAAGTAGATTCCATGAAATGCTCAGTCATTCACAAACAAGGATGGGGCGAGTGTCACCACTTTCTCAAGAAATGCGTGAGCAAATTGTTGAACAGTTTAAGAAAAACCTTTCTCAACCAGCTATTGCAAGGAATTTAGGGATTTCACCCTCTACGGTCCATAATATCATCAAAGGGTTCAGAGAATCTGGAGAAATCACTGCACGTAAGCAGCTAAGCCCATGACCTTCGATCCCTCAGGCTGTACTGATCAACAAGCGACATCAGTGTGTAAAGGATGTCACCACATGGGCTCAGGAACACTTCAGAAACCCACTGTCAGTAACTACAGTTGGTCGCTACATCTGTAAGTGCAAGTTAAAACTCTCCTATGCAAGGCGAAAACCGTTTATCAACAACACCCAGAAACGCCGTCGGCTTCGCTGGGCCTGAGCTCATCTAAGATGGACTGATGCAAAGAGGAAAAGTGTTCTGTGGTCTGACGAGTCCACATTTCAAATTGTTTTTGGAAACTGTGGACGTCGTGTCCTCCGGACCAAAGAGGAAAAGAACCATCCAGATTGTTATAGGCGCAAAGTTGAAAAGCCAGCATCTGTGATGGTAAGGGGGTGTGATACTGCCCAAGACATGGGTAACTTACACATCTGTGAAGGCGCCATTAATGCTGAAAGGTACATACAGGTTTTGGAGCAACATATGTTGCCATCCAAGCAACGTTACCATGGACGCCCCTGATTATTTCAGCAAGACAATGCCAAACCACGTGTCGCATCAACGTGGCTTCATAGTAAAAGAGTGCGGGTACTAGACTGGCCTGCCTGTAGTCCAGACCTGTTTCCCATTGAAAATGTGTGGCGCATTATGAAGCCTAAAATACCACAACGGAGACCCCGGACTGTTGAACAACTTAAGCTGTACATCAAGCAAGAATGGGAAAGAATTCCACCTGAGAAGCTTAAAATATATATATATATATATATATATATATATATACCGTATATATATATATATATATATATATATATATAATTTTTTTTTTTTAAATAAAAAAAAATTAAATCGCTTTTTGAAAAATGAGAATCGATACTGAATCGTACAACGTGAGGATGGCGATTTGAATTCAAATCGATTTTTTCCCACACTCCTATTAGCTACCTCTCTTTGTTTATAATGTATATTTTTTGCTGAATTTACTCTCTATATTATGCTGCCCTTTTTTTTTTTGGTTTTCTGCAGCTGCTACATATACTGTAATATTGTACATGGTAATTGGGATTTGTTAGTGTCAGTGGCCTAGTGGTTAGAGTGTCCGCCCTGAGATCGGTAGGTTGTGAGTTCAAACCCCGGCCGAGTCATACCAAAGACTATAAAAATGGGACCCATTACCTCCCTGCTTGGCACTCAGCATCAAGGGTTGGAATTGGGGGTTAAATCACCAAAAATGATTCCCGGGCGTGGCCACCGCTGCTGCCCACTGCTCCCCTCACCTCCCAGGGGGTGATCAAGGGTGATGGGTCAAATGCAGGGAATAATTTCGCCACACCTAGTGTGTGTGTGACAATCATTGCTACTTTAACTTTAACTTTTAACTTTATATATTATATACAAATATAATATGATATAATATATCAGTGTATGTTACATACTGTATATATAATATTTAAATATTACATATATGTTATATTTTATATTGCTACTACGGTACATTTTTAGTCTACTTTATACCTGCATTGTCCTTTCCACCCTTACCCTTTCCATCCATTGTAACTGAGCTACTGTGTGAAACAATTTCCCTTGTGGATCAATAAAGTTTGTCTAAGTCTAAGTCTACAACTATTCCACTTATTTTTTTTACAGGATGATCCGACCATGGAACAAGGAGGAGATCTTTAAAAATATGTTGTTGTTTTTTGCAACACATGTATCAAAGTTGGTGCTGATTTTCTGATGTTGTCTGCTTGTTAGTAAGACTCCAACTTTTGCAAATCAGAATGTCATCCTAAAACTCGGGTCATGAGCCAAGGATGTACCCATTACATTTTGGTGTGGGTCCAGTTTTTGTGTTCACAATTGATGACGTTCCAAAAAGGAGTATTTTTGGTCTATTTTTCAATGAATTATGCAAGTTCTGCGTTTGAATATCTTTCAAAAGGTGAATGGATGACAATGATACTCCTAAATACACCAGGTCCTTTAATGACTTAGTATTTAAGAAAAAATAAAAAAAATAAACAATAACGCATGAACTCCACTGTCATTTTTTTTCATTCCACACCACTTTCTCCGCACTTCCCTGCCTGCCTGAAAAGCATAATTTAGCACTAAATGAATTGGCATTGATGAATAGCCCCAAAGTGCCCCGTCAATCAAAACCTAATGCAATTAGCAGGAGACTCAGGGGGGTGGGCTACTGTGTTTTTGTGTGTGGATGTACCGTAGATGAGCATCTGTGCACACCACTATTGGTGTAATTATTCCCCTGTGCCGGTTTATGCACATGCATGTACAGTATAGCAGTGTTTTGCAACCTTATTTGAGCCAAGGCACATTTTTTGCGTTGAAAAAATCTGCAGAAATCATTAAAAAACGAAACTCGGTTGACAGTAAAAAGTCGTTGGATATGACTTTAAAGCATAACCAAGCATGCATCAATATAGCTCTTGTCTCAAAGTAGGTGTACTGTCACCACCTGTCACATCACGACGTGACTTATTTTGAGTTTTTTGCTGTTTTCGTCATGTTATGTGGTCTGGATTATGTTTTGTTATTGTCTGGTTGTTTAAGACTCTTTTAGCTCCTGTTTACGCTCCCTTGTTTGTTTAGTCACCATGGCAACTCATTAGTTACACCTGCCTCATTTGTTTGGACTCACGCACCTGTTCTAATCATGACATTATTATTTAAGCCTGTCTTTTTCAGTTAGTCGTCCTGGTGACATTGTTCAATCAATCAATCAATCAATCAATCAATGTTTATTTATATAGACCTAAATCACAAGTGTCTCAAAGGGCTGCACAAGCCACAACGACATCATCGGTACAAAGCCCACATAAGGGCAAGGAAAAACTCACCCCAGTGGGACGTCGATGTGAATGACTATGAGAAACCTTGGAGAGGACCGCATTTGTGGGTAACCCCCCCCCCTCTAGGGGAGACCGAATGCAATGGATGTCGAGTGGGTCTGACATAATATTGTGAGAGTCCAGTCCATAGTGGATCCAACATAATAGTAATTGTTCTGCTCTGTTCATGCTGGTTTTCATGCTCGTATTTTTGCGATTGCTCTCTTTGTGCTTCATGCCATGCCACGTAAGTTTTGTTTTTTCATGTCACAGTTAGCGAGTGTTGTTTCATGTCCATAGTTTACTTTAGAGTTTTGTTCCCTGCGTTAAGTTGTGCCTCCGCTGTGAGCGCTTTTTGTTTGTACCCCTTTTGAGTAGAAATTAAAAATGTTCCTACCTTCAAGTCATGACTGGTGTAGTCCGATTGCATCCCGGGAAAACAATCCTCACAGTAATTTGCAAAAACCCCTCCGTCATGACAGTTTTCCTGTGTGTAGCGTTTTAGTTCTTGTCTTGCGCTCATATTTGGGTGGCTTTTTTCTATTTTTTTTTGGTATTTTCCTGTAGCAGTTTCACGTCTTCCTTTGAGCGATATTGTACCGCATCTACTTTGTTTTAGCAATCAAGAATATTTCAGTTGTTTTTATCCTTCTTTGTGGGGACATTGTTGATTGTCATGTCATGTTCGGATGTACATTGTGGACGCCGTCTTTGCTCCACAGTAAGTCTTTGCTGTCGTCCAGCATTCTGTTTTTGTTTGCTTTGTAGCCAGTTCAGTTTTAGTTTCATCCTGCGTAGCCTTCCCAAAGCTTCAATGCCTTTTCTTAGGGGCACTCACCTTTTGTTTATTTTTGGTTTAATCATTAGACACCTTTTTTACCTGCACGCTGCCTCCCGCTGTTTCTGACATCTACAAAGCAATTAGCTACCTGCTGCCACCTACTGATATGGAAGAGTATTACACGGTTACTCTGCCGAGCTCTAGACAGCACCGACACTCAACAACAACACATCATTTGCAGACTATAATTACCGGTTTGCAAAAGATATTTTTAGCCCAAATAGGTGAAATTACATAATCTCCCACGGCACACAGTGGTTGAAAAACACTGCAGTATAGATCAGCTCATTTTGTAGGGGGTGGGGGCTACAGAATTTGTTTTTAATTAAATTCTAAATCAAAAGATAAAGAAGTTATAAAAAATGACAGAATCTTTCAACAACATCTGATTATTTGTGCTCCGACTGGTAATTGTTATATTTGTTTCAGGCATGCCGGAGGACCGTCACATGTTTACACTTGCACAATGCCACATGTTCTAGAAGGATAAGAATGAAGCAAGGCTTCTTCGCGTCTCAGCAATTACTGATAGTTTGTTGACTTCCCGTGTTTAAAATGTGACAGAAAATAACAGACAACTTGCAGAAAAATGCCCACTGAGGGCTACATTTGTGATCTCTGTTCTTATTAGATTGTCTCGCAGACTGCTTTACTAAGCCATACTGAGGGATAAAGCATTTATACGGCCTTTACGGCATCTTGGAGCTAATCCAATGGCTTTACGACATGGTGTCAACTCACCCCCGGTCCGTTCGTTTGCTTGTGAATTGCATGCATCCGCGTGTGTGTGTGTGTGTTTATGTTGTTTATGCAGGGCATCGAGTGCAATTTCCCGTACGGCGTGTCAGTTCGTACACGCCGCCGGGGCGGTAGCAAATCTCTGCCCTTTTAACAGTGGCTTCAGTGTGTGTGGAAAAGATGGAAGGAGGACAAGGAGGGGAGGGGGCGGGAGTGAGCAGACACTATGCAATGATGTCATCGTCCCGGTGGAGAGGCAGCCACACAAAGTGACTGTTTGAGGTGATGGCGCAGGGACTAAACGTGTATGAGGCGGTGGCGATGTCCACCTCCTCCTCCGCTCCTTAGTGCCGCACTTTGTCTACCTGGATGATGTCATCCCCCCTGTCCCTGCCCCCACCCACCTCCAGGGACTGACTGTGGCGCTTGCAGATGACAAAATAAGTGCAGAGGCAAGCAGAAGAGGGTGTGGGGGGGGAGATGCCGCTCTCTTATGGCCAGTTGTGTGCTGAAGTTTGCATCATTGCACTCACATGCATTACCATTGGCACGCACGTACCAATATGCTGCGAGGCGCGTTGCATGTGTACGTTTATGCAGCCATTTTTGCGCGGGATGTTATTAATGGCTGACTTCATAGCATTTAGTAGAAGATGATGTGCATTACGCAATTAAATACATTTTTTGATGATTGTTTTGTCGGCAAACCTCCAACCAATTAACAATCACATTATTTTTTTTAATGTATTATTATATTACATTTAATATTCTATATTATTGTATCATATTAATGTGCAATATTGTTATTATATTTAATCATTTTATTTTACCATATAATACTATATTTATGAATATATTTTATATATGTTTTCATTACTTTCAATTCATACATATTTGGAATAATTTATATCATATTAAATTAGTATACTATACAATTTTAACATATTCAATTAATGTTTGCTTTTTATTTTTTACATTTATTAACATTTTTGTAATGCTTTTATAGTCATTGGATATGTTAAAGCAAACATATTTTTATCTATTTTCTTAAAATTAATTGGCAATTAGCAATATATTTACATCAGATATTGTGTTTTTGCATTTTTTTTCTAGTTCATAAATATTTTTCTCAATTTCTGATATTATATTTATTATGCATTTTTATTTTAGTATATTATAATTTATTTTTACTATATTGGCTTTTATTTATATTTATGCCATTGGATTTACTAGCATTTGTTTTTCTGTATGCTATTATATTCATTATATGTATTGTTATATTACATTTAATATTCTATATTGTTCTATCATATTAGTGTGCAATATTATTATTGCATTTAATCATTTTATTTTACCGTATAATACTAAATTTACGAATATATTTTACATAATATAATATGTTTCATTACTTTTAATTCATACGTTTTTGGAATAATTTATATCATATTAGTATACTGTATAATTGTAATATATTAAATTAATGTTTGCTTTTTAATTTTTACATTTATTAGCATTTTGTAATCCTTTTATATTTATTAGATATGTTAAAGCAACAATATTTATATCTATTTTTAGCATTTAAAATGAATTGGCAATTAGCAATATATTTACATAAGATATTGTGTTTTTGCATTTTTTTCTAGTTCATAAATATTTGTATCAATTTCTAATATTATATTTAGTATGCATTTTCATTTTAGTGTATTATAATTGATTTTTACTATATTGGCTTTTATTTTTACTTATGCCATTGCATTTACTAGCATTTGTTTTTCTGTATGCTATTATATTCATTATATGTATTGTTATATTACATTTAATATTCTATATTATTCTATCATATTAACGTGCAATATTATTATTATACTTTATCATTTTATTTTACCGTATATTACTAAATTTACGAATATATTTTACATAATATACTATGTTTTCATTAATCTTAATAAATATTTGTATTAATTTATATCCTATTAAATTAGTATACTATACAATGTTACTATATTAAATTGATTGTTGCTTTTTATTTTTTACATTTATTTGCATTTTTTTAATGCTTTTATATTCATTAAATATGTTAAAGCAACAATATTTGTATCTATTTTCAGCATTTTGCACTTAAAATGAATTGGCAATTAGCAATATATTTTACATAAGATATTGTGTTTTTGCATTGTTTTTAGTTCATACATATTTGTATCAATTTCTAATATTATCTGACTATGTATTTTCATTTTAGTATATTATAATGTATTTTTACTATATTGGCTTTTATTTTTCTTTATGCTATTATATTCATTATGTGTTTTTATGTAAAAATATTTGTATCTATTTTCATAATTTTTTCGCTTAAAATGCCCACTTTTCTGCCTCTTTAAAAAACATAATTTAGCAATAAATGAATTGGTATTGTGCCCCGTTAATCAAAACTTAATGCAAATCTAATGCAATTGGCAATACATTTAACATAATATATTGCATTTTTTCATTGTTTTGTAATTCATAAACAAAATATGAATCCATAATATTATATTTATTTAGCATTTGCATTTTAGTATAATATAATACACTGTTACTTTATCACCTTTTATTTTTCTTTAAGCTATTTGATTAGCATTTTGCTATTATATTAGACATTTTTATGTAAAATATTTGCATTTATTTTTGTCATTTTTGCACTTTATTTACCACTTTTCTGCCTCCATTAAAAGCTTGATTTAGCACTAAATTAATTGGTATTGCGCCTCCTCCTTCAAAACGTATCCATCCACCCATCAATGTTCTAATTCAAACAGTGTGACTCGTGTTTTTTCATCATTTTCTTTATCCATAAATATTAGGATTAATTTACAATAATTAAAAAAAATGCTATTATATTTATTAGCATTTATTTTTATGCACACTATTTCAATTTCAATTATTTTTTTTATGCAAACTATTTGTATTTTTTTTAAGCATTTTTCCACTTGTTTTTTTATTAAGCATACTTGTTTTTTTTAAAGCATTTCTGCTGCTGTGTGTGTGATTCACCTGGCTCTTGATGATGTCATCATCCTGGTGGACTTGCAGGACGTAGCCGGAGTTGCAAGAGATGGTGCAGCGGTCTCCGTTGTAGAAGTGGCGGCCGGCATTGCTGCACTTGAGCTCTGCATTGCGGATTAAGGGCTCCTGGCAGTCGATGGCTTCGCACGAATAATGGACACAACTGCAAAAGAAAGGGTTTGAGTGGGGCGAGGGGAAAAAAATGATGAAAAAAAAAAAAGAACCTAAAGGCCACGTTGGAAAGTTACAACCGACATAAATTTAACGAGTGAAATAACACTGCAAAGCAGGAGTTGCACATGTGAAAAGGCCAAGCGACCACATCCATCCATTAATGGCTTCTTTACATGTCGGATCAATAAACCACATGCAGACAAGAGATGTTTGCTATTGGTTTTACGGGAGGGTGTCTGTGTGCGGACACAAGGTAAAATGACATACAGTCATGAGGAGTGACAGGTTGCAATGGCTATCTTTAGTGGACGCCTCAATGCTCAGCACAACTTACTTTACAACATTCAGGGTTCCCTCATAAAAACCCGCACAGAAAGTGTCGACTGGTGGCTGTTCCACAAAGTAAAAAATGTAATCAAAATTTTTATCTCTTTGTCTATTTCTGTTTTACCGCCACTCTTGTAGCCGTAATATTTCTTGTTTAAGTGCTTTTCCCTTCAAACGGTTTATGGCCTGCTTATGCATGCGCCTTATGGACTTGAGGTTTTCATGCCGCCATTACAATCATCATGGAAGTGCTAATTAAGTAAATTAGGTCAAATGAAATCAAGGCCGCCATGAAAGTACATAAATCTCCATTTGAGGCAAAAAAAAAACAATAAAAAAAATAAATAAATCCCCTTAAAATGCTCACCAAAGCAACAAGTGGTGCTATAACTAGTTTGTTTTGGATCATTTATTTTATGTATTGAAAAAAATAAAAAAATAAAATTATGGCAAAAAAGTAAAGATTGAATCAATTAATATCTGACAAATAAAAAAATATATTAAAGGAGCTGTGGAGGTAGATGTGGCCAGCGCGCTTGCAGGAGCAAAGGTCACCGCCGCTGTCTATGGTGCTGAGGACGAGCACCATCGGATAGGGGCGGGGCATGTGCTGACAGCGAGACAGAGCTGGCAGGTGATTCGATTTCACAGGTGGTACGTGTTAATCTAATCATCTGTTGTCTTTAACAGTGAGCGGGCCGGGTGCAGGAGGGGGAGAGACTGAAAAGTCGAGAACGAACGTTTGTCTGATGAGCTGTGGAAAAAACCTATTAAACCTTTGTCAACTCTGCATCACCTGAAGTATGTATCAGTGGGACCGCGAGCACGCGACTTCTACAGGAGCCATATATAATAATTTCATGTCAAGTCAGCAATTATTATATATGGCTCCTGTAGAAGTCGCGTGCTCATAGCTGAGATAGGCTCCAGCGCCCCCCGCGACCCCGAAGGGAATAAGCGGTAGAAAATGGATGGATGGATGTCAAGTCAGCATTAAATGGCCCTGATATGGCAAAAGGCATTAATAAACCATATTCTTTTCGAATACCTCTATAACTGGTAAAGGTAGTTCAGCCGGGATATGCTCATTTTCAAAATTAGATTTACAGCCCCGAAATCTTGTTAGTGTTTTCATTTCGATGTCCCGCCCTCCACCGTTTGACCAATTATCAAGTCAGTGAGAGTGTTACATCCAGGTTGGCAGTTACACACCGCCATCTTTGTCTAGCTACTGCCACTGGTAAAGCTACTAAACATGTCAGACCTTAGTAAATCTAAAAGGCGTCGTTACGATTTTCAACTTATTCATGACAAAGCCAGGTTTGTATCGGGGATGCCTGTGAAAAATGGAGTCAATTGAAGGCGGAGAAAGCTTTTCATCTGACGCCAAACTTGCTAATTTCCTCCTTGATTGGTAAGTAAGGCATTTACGTTTTCTTGTAATAAATGGAAATTTTATATGTAAACTATTTTGTCCAATATAGTCTATGATCTTGTCTAACAAAGCTAGTTTGTTCCTGCAACGAATGCTTAGCATGTGAGCCTAGTCAATGACACATCAACATACAGGCTAACGGGGGAAATATATGGCGTATGTCATTGTGTATTCGAACTGACAGGGCAAAATATATTTTCGACAAATAAAACCTATGTGGGTATGGGTAGTGTCAGTGGCTATTCCGTTCTCAATACGCTGATACGCTGAGTAAATGGGTTGCAACATTAGCACGGCTGTCGTGGCAATGTGAAACGTATGGAGACAGACAAATCACACGATAAAATAATTCCTCTTTTTTGTTTGCATATTGTGGACTACATGTACCAAGTTATATGGCAATCTGAAACGTATGAAACAGTAGCCTATAGGCATAACTTGGTAAAATGTTTCCTCTTTAGTTTTGGGCTTACATTAGGCTGCTAAGCATGCTCTACCTTTTTTCACCAGTATAACGATTGCTAGTGTTGGTTGTAGTGTGTTTTAGTCTTTGTTTTCTGATAGTACTGACAATATCCATATGATTGCAATAGGTTGTGATATTGTACGCAGGCATGACGTACTTGAAACCTGAAAATAGTCAAATTTTTGTGTAAAATGTGTTGGTTAGAGATTTGTTATTGACAAAATGATTGTCTATTCAGCTATTATGGTCTCAGCAACTCAAGCCCTAGTAAGAGGCAGTGGAAGTTTGAAGTTCTTTGGAGTAGCCCAGTCAATCGAGCTGGATTCGGCTGCGTATCTTGCAACCTTAGTCAGGGAGAGGGGACTACAGAATGTTGACCTAGATTGCAGTACCATTTCTGGCCAGATTATTACCATATGGCTCCTTCAATAATTTAAAAAAAACATTTTAGCGCAAAGATGAGTGAAGAGACTACCCTTGAATTGATTAACGTGGACCCCGACTTAAACAAGTTGAAAAACTTATTCGGGTGTTACCATTTAGTGATCAATTGTACGAAATATGTACTGTACTGTGCAATCTACTAATAAAAGTTTCAATCAATCAATGCTTCCTGGCAAATTTTGCTTCAAAATAAACCCAGGCGGGACTTTACATAAAACTGTTACCACGTTTTGTACAAATAATTTTTGTGCATTCAAGTGAACCACTTAAAAGTTGCATTTGTGTCCCAAAATTGGGGTCATTTTAAATGTTAATTTAATTTATGCAGACAAGATATTTACTGCCATTAATCGTGATTAATCAAAATGCAAAAGCCTGCTAATGTTATTTTTAAAAAAAAGTATATTTTGACATACCTAATATATAATATTAAAACATTTAATACAATCTGTAAAATGTTTCTAAACATATATTTTTCTGTGGACAGTTATAAAAAAACAAAACAAAATAAAATGAAAAATATAATTAAGTTTTGCATAGAGAAAAAAAAGCCAGCTTCAAATGTGATTTAAATTCATTAAGCTGCCTTACAGAACACAACTTTGCACTGTAAGTAAAATAGACCATATGGACTTGAATAAATAAATTAATATATAAGAAAATATAAATACAAAGTTAACAATCAAGCAAATCATAAAAATGACACAGTCTGCTAACTAAAAATAATAAACTATAAGAAATAAAGGATTAACAGTTTAATTTGAGTATCATAAATAGGGCTGCAACATTTGATCAATTAATTTGAACAGAAATAAGACTCAACGTATATTATTGTGGAGGGAGATGTGGCCAGCGCACTTGCAGGAGCAAAGGTCACCGCCGCTGTCCACGGTGCTGAGGACGAGCACCATCGGATAAGGGGCGGGGCATGTGCTGACGGCGAGACACAACTGGCAGGTGATTAGATTTCACAGGTGGTACGTGTTAATCTAATCATCTGTTGTCTTTAACAGTGAGCGAGCGGGTGCAGGAGGAGGAGGAGTATGAAAAGTCGAGCACGAACGTTTGTCTGCTGAGCTGTGGAGAAAATACTATTAAGCCTTTGTCAACTCTGCACACCTGGAGTATGTATCAGTGGGACCGCGAGCACGCGACTTCTACAATTATGTTGCTTCAATTAATCGTACCTAACAAAAAATGATCAAATCTGGATTGCATTGAGTACACGGAACTTTAAATCTGTGGAGATAGTCTTCGCATAACCGCTAAAATAGAGCGGTGGTGTGTGGGTGCAGTGATCTGTGGAGAGTTCGTATTCAATTAAAATTAGTATTAATTCTCACATGTTAAAAGTGCAATTTCAATGTTCGTGCATTTTTTTTTAACGTTTTTGCAAGCGGGATTTTTTTTATTTCAAATATGTTTCTATAAAGTATGCATTGAGGCTATAAAGTATGTTTGATTGGATTACTCGATAAATCGAACCAACTGGTAGATTACTGAATTACTAAAGTACCGGTAATCGATAGCTACAGCCCTGATTATGCGTATGCACAAAAAAATATGTATTATAAAAAAACACAACATTTAAGTTGATTTAATTAAATGAAATGCCTTACATAGAAGGCGAGAACTCTGCACTGTAGGTAAGAGAGTAACGGTTCTTTTTTAATTTCTTTTTACTGCTTTTGGAACAACAACTTTGCTTTGGAAATGAAACGTCTTCGTGCTTTATTTCCTTGTCGAGTCGGAATTCTCTTGTAATAAATTTTAATTTAACTACCCAAGCAGAAACTTGAATGAAAAATGCCTCCTATGACAGAATCCATAAGGATAGAGTGGTACAAAAACAGCAAACAGCAGAGCGGTGCAACATTTCATAGCTCTTGATGTCGTGAACGACTCCGGGAGGGGAAACAAGGGCCGATTTTAGAGTGTTACAGGAAATTTGCGTTTGAGGGAGTTAGCATTGAGTTGGAGGCACCTAAAGGGATGACGTTGGAATGGACAGAGCAAATGGCGAGAAGGAAAAGACAGATATAGACGTTTAAAGCAAGAATTCTGGAAATAGGACAAAACATCTGAAGGGAAATATGCTGTAAAAGTGGCATCAAGAAATATTAGCAAACTTTGCAAGATTTCCAACAGGTATACATTAGTGATGGGAATCTTACAACAACTCACGATTCAACAATTTGATTCTTGTGACAGCCATCTAATTAGGGACCGCAATGTCCCTTTGGGACAGAGGACCCTATTGTATTTTGTGCGTTTTATTATTATTATTATTCCGCCGCCTCTTTGAGCTGTAATTTGACCCTCTTAACATGCTTCAAAACTCACCATATTTGACACACACATCAGGACTGGCAAAAATTGCCATCTAATCAAAAAACTAAACCCCAAAACTCAAAATTGCGCTCTCGCGCCCCCTAGGAAAAAACACAGACAAAACTGCTTGTAACTTTCGGTAGGAATGTCGTAGAGACATGAAACTAAAACCTCTATGTAGGTCTGACTTAGACCTAGATTTCATACATTGACATCCTTCAAAATCAACAGGAAGTTGGCAATTCCCCCTTCAAAACAAAAGTTTTGTAAAAACAGTCACTTTTGCCTCTTTGAGCTGTAATTTGACCCCCTTAGCATGCTTCAAAACTCACCAAACTGGACACACACATCAGGACTGGCAAAAATTGTGATCTAATAAAAAAAACCAACCCCAAAACTCAAAATTGCACTCTAGCACCTCCTAGGAAGAAAACACAGACACAACTGCTCCTAGGAAGAAAACTTAGACAAAACTGCCTGTAACTTCCAGTAGGAATGTCTTAGAGACATGAAACAGAAAAACCTCTATGTAGGTCTCACTTAGATCTACATTTCATAAATTGACAACCCCCATTGACAGGAAGTTTGCAATTCCCCCTTCAAAACAAAAGTTTTGTAAAAATCGGCCACCTTTTTTCAAACATTATCTCCTCTGAGCGCGTTTGTCGTGTCGGCTTCAAACTAGCACAGGAGAGAGATTGAACCCTTCTGATTAAAAGTTGACCAAAGAGTTTTAATTACTGCTCCGGTTTGGATTTTATGTGCCGTCAAAGTCGGTCCCGTCCATCGTTGCTTGCAGCTTTAATTCAGAATTTATTCTCGATTCAACACGATTATTGATTCAAACTAGCGTTGTCCCCGATACCAATATTTTGATACTTTTTGGTACTTTTCTAAATAAAGGGGACCACAAAAGATTGTATTATTGGCTTAATTTTAACAAAAAATCTTGAGGGTATATTAAACATATGTTTCTTATTGCAAGTTTGTCCTTAAATAAAATAGTGAACATACAAGACAACTTGTCTTTTATTAGTCAGTAAGCAAACAAAGGCTCCTAATTTAGCTGCTGAGGTATGCAGTAACATATTGTGTCATTTATCATTCTATTATTTTGTCAAAATTATTAAGGACAAGTAGTAGAAAATAAATGATTAATCTATTTGTTCATTTACTGTTAATATCTGCTTACTTTCTCTTTCAACATGTTCTATCTACACTTCCGTTTTAATTGTAATAATCATTTATTCTTCTGTTGTTTGATACTTTACATTAGTTTTGGATTATACCACAGATTTGGGTATCAATCCGATACCAAGTAGTTACAGGATGCATGTGTCCAGGGACATATTTCCTGAGTTTATAAACATAATATACATTCTGAAAAAATGAAAGAAGATGTTGTGATGCCAAAAAATATTGACGTAATCATAGTAGTATCGACTAGATACGCTCATGTACTTGGTATCATTACAGTGGATGTTAAGTGTAGATCCACCAATGGTGTTTGTTTACATTTTGACGCCGGTGAGCTACGGTGTGTAGTGAAGCATGTTTAGCTATTCCTCGTCCTGCAGGGATGATACTTGTAAGAAACGTACTTTATTTGTCGCCATGGAGACCAGGATTAGTGATTTAGAAGTAGCTAAAACACTGCAGACTGGGGCTGGACTTTAGCTGCCATGTCTTAAAGCACCTCTTCCTGAGGGACTTTCAGTGTTATAACTTCACTTTTATCGTTAGTTTTTAAGCCAAAATGTATCCGTTCTCCCTTTTTTGTCTACATACCGTGTCTGCTTGTAAGTACTCCGTGATTGTGTGCCGCCGAACATGCTCGTAAACCACTAATGTAATGGCGTTGGGGTGGGGGGAACTGATGGGGGACGGCGGACCGGTACTTTTTAGAGGCGATATAGTACCGAATACGATTCATTAGTATCGCGGTACTATACTAATACCAGTAGGTACTATACTAATACCGGTATACCGTACAAACCTGATTAAAACCGATTCTCGCAATATATTATTTGGTGTATTAGTCCCTCCAGGATTTCGCTGGCTTTTTTTGGAATTGTCGCGGCCTAAAATAGATGAATTTGGAGCAGCTTTTTCAGTTGCAGAAAAATTTGCAATGTTTCGAGGCTTATTTTATTTTAGCTGATTAGAGAGCTAGCTTCCGCAGCTAGTGGGCCGTGTGACAGGCACCGTTTGGAAACAATGTGTAAATATTTAATTTCGCAACGTATACATCTGCAACTAATATATGGAAATGGTGCACTCTATAGTCCGGAAAATCTGCTAAATGCATCATTAAAGAGAAAGCCATTTTGTATCGTATAGGGTGGTTAAATGATGAGTTCTGAGCAAAAGTGCATGTTTAAGTGCACTGCAAAAAGTCAGTGTTCAAAAACAAGAAAACAAGAAAACAAAAAAAACAAAAAATTAGGGGTATTATACTTGAAATAAGAAAATGTATCTGCCAATAGAACAACAACATTTGACTTGTCAAGACTTTCCAAAACAAGTAAAATTATCTAACCTCAATGAACCCAAAAATACCTTAAAATAAGTATGTTCTCACTAATAACAAGTGCACTTTTCTTGGTAGAAAAAAAAAAGAGACCTTTTTGCTCAATATGTTGAAAAATATTTTTAAATCAAGTAAATGCTAGTGCCATTATCTTGACATAATAATATGCACTCGGCATTACATTCCTTGAAACCAGCAAACTTATACTAAAAACTAGTTTCTTTGTCTTAATGGAAAGGCAACAAGGTAACCGCTTGTTACTCTCGGGGTCTACTAGCCGCTCAGGCAAATCATATGGTCTAAAGATGCATTTTTCCATCGATAACATGACATCATCGCGCCAAGTGCGTGCTCTTTCAGTCATTTAGTGGGCGAGGAATATATATATATACATATATATATATATATATATATATATATATATATATATATATATATATATATATAGCCAAATTTGTTTTATTGTAATTTTGAAGAATTGACCTGAATGTGCATGAACTATTTCTGTTCAAAATAGTTTGAAATGTCACATGTGAAATGTTAAAATATTAACTGTCCGCTTACCGTACTGTGCCAACTGCACTACTATATGAGTACGTATTCTCTCTTGTTTCATTGAAAATAAAACAGCAAAGTCCGTTTGGCTGTCATCTGTTTTAATTATGAGACACAATTGTGTCAAAGTCATGATTTTTTTTGTTCATGCTTGACATAAGAAACGATTACTTTAAAAAAGTAATTTTATACTTGTGAGTGTTGATGACACAGCTTTGCAACAGTTGATATTCTAGTTTCAAGCATGTTTTACTCAATATAGGTCATCAAATCTCAGCAACAAGCTGTAATATCTTACTGAGATCATTTAGGACCAAAACACTTAAAACAAGTAAAACACTAACATAAAATCTGCTTAGTGAGAAGAATTATCTTATCAGACAGAAAATAAGCAAATATCACCCTTATTTGAGATATTTAATCTTACTTAGATTTCAGTTTTTGCAGTGTGTTTGTAAGTAAATAGCCGTCTCAAATCCGTTGAAATGACGTTGAAAGTGTCATTGGCACATGACAAAAACCACAAACAGCTCTATCGCCGGCCGCAGACCCTTGTGAACAAGCTTCCTGTGTTGGTTGTGATGTTTGTTCACATTATTCTGTGCAGCAAAACGCTCGCATGCATGACAGCGATGTGGCAATTGAGTAAAACTGTGACTTATTTTATGTGTGTGCCTGCGGTCAGATGTCGTGTTATTTGTAGGAAAGTGACTTGTTTTTTTTATTCATAAAAGGTACCCAGAGTCGGAATGGGCATTTTATGGCATTTTGCATTTTATTGCGTCTCATTCGGTGGTCCAATAAACAAGTTGGGGAAATGAATTGTGTCGCTGGTGTTTGACTTTTGATTTAAATACTGCCTTGGCTAAACCGCAAGTTGGCTACATAGAAAGAAAAGTGTGTAAATAAATGTGGACGTATTTTCAATTTGATCAGGCATACCAACAGAGTCAGAAAAAAAAAAAAAAAATTTGTATTCGTGATATTTTAGTTATTTCATTCAAATATGATGTACATACACAAAATAAAAATAGAATTAATATATTTTTAATTATGGCAGTATAATCATTGTAATTATGTATAATATTTTATTCATCAGAAATTATACTACACAGTGTACTTTTGCAGCAATTTGAATGAAATATCCTGCAGATTTAAAATGTAGAATATAAAATTATGTGTTTTATTATTATAGATGTATTAGTAATTAATATTATTTAATGTATTAAATTGTATTTTTCTTTAACAGCAATTCCAGTTGTTTTGCACTATTATTATTATTCTTTGCATATTTAATCAATTATGCTGTGAAAATATAAAAAAATATAAATCTAACGTTTTGGTGTTGTTATATACTGTAACATTATTATTATTATTATTATTGTTTATTCGTAAATTTTCATTTACAGCAATTCGAGTCATTTCAGTAAAGAATTTTTCCGGATTTGTACACATCAAAATCGGACACAAATATAATATGATAAACACATTATATGAACTTTGACTAAATATGTATCATATATTTTTTTTATATTTAACAATATGTTGAGCAATTCCAGTAATTTCACTAAATAGTGCTTTTTAAAAATAGTTTCTTAGTAGTATTTGTAATTAAATATGCTGTGGAAATAGAAAAAAATATATACATACATAAATTTATACAAATACAAAAAATGTATATATATTATCATACTGTATATATTACATTTGTCGTTTCATTATTATTAAATAATAATTTCAGTATACGTTTTATTCAGCCTTTACACATCAATTTTTGATGTTGATACCGATGTACAGTATATATATATATATATGTATATATATATATATACATACACAAAGTTAATCAAAATACATACATTGCATCGAAATCGATGTGTAAAAGCAGCATAAAAAATAGATATTAAAATGACTGAAATTGCTCTGAAATATATATATATATATATATATATATATATATATATATATATATATATATATATACATTGATACATATATAATGTGAATACATTTATATTCAAATACATATACTGTATGTATACACATATAAACATATATGTATATATATACATATTTCCATATATACATATATACACATATATACATATTATTAGCATTTACACATCATTTTTAGCATATACACATAAATTGTTTATGTAAACACACACACATTAAAAAATATATATATATCCATCCATCCATCTTCTTCCGCTTATATAAAAATCCATCATAATATATATATATTATATAGGTCAGGCCTGGGCAAAAATGTTGACCATCATTTCAGTATATAACTTTTTTTAGCATTTACACATCAATTTTTTATGTAAATAAAATACACATATATTATTATTAAAAAAAAAAATAAAAAAAATAAAAATAAAAATACATATATATATATATATATATATATATATATATATATATATATATATATATATATATATATATATATATATATATAAAGATTATATATATATAAATAAATGTTTTAAAAAAATACATAAAGTACATCTGAATTGATATCTAAAGGCATAAGAAATGTATATATATTAAAATGACCGGATTTGACCTGAAAAAATAAATAAATAAATAGAATACAACACATCAAATCAGATGTACTGGATTTTGACTAACGTTGCCAAAATTTGTATTTGTATTACTACAATCATATATAAACTTTATTTTTGGCCATTCCAGTCATTTCAGTGTGCAGTATAGTATTTTTGCAAGGTGGAATTAGGACATCTGCTCTGTTGGACAAAATCTTTCTGGTCAGAGGGAATTTGTCAGTTGGGAATGTGTAAATAAACCATCCAGTGAACACACACACATTGTTTAGCACATTCACAAATTGATTTGGGAATAAATGAAGCATGACTGATTCCTGCCGTATGGCAGGCTATTAATTAGTATAAACACATTTTTAGAAATTGGGGAAATTAATCATAGTAAATTATAGTGGTAATAATAGCAGGTACCATTATGGCATACTTTTTTTCTGTTTATACTTCAACTTTATGTGTGAAATTGTAGCATATTTTGTTTCCTCACCTCTGGCCTGTGGGGTTGTAAATTTCATTGCTCTGGCAACCGCTGATAGTGATGGGGTCGAAGGACTGGAAGGAGCGCAGCCCCACCCCGGAGATGGCGACGAGGCGGGAGGCGAACATGACCAGGATGGTCTTGGTGTGATAGAAGGCCACCGACAGGTCATGGCTGACTGGAATCACCAATGGGTTGGTACGGCAGCTCAGTCGCCACTCGCCTGTAAAGACAACACGTAAAAACCTTTCGAAAGGATTTACCCAAGCACAGATCATCAATGGCAGTCCAGTCCAGGATACAAGTGACCAGCGAGAGGTTCCGGACAACTTCCAACAAGGCTTAAAATATTGTTACACGTGGAATTCAAAAAGGAACCAAAGTACTTATAGGCAGGCTTTGCTACACGTCTTAAAATAAAGCCCGGAGATCTGCCAATGATCAATGGCACAGGTCCGCGTACCCGATTCTGACATTTGAAAATCAAACTGCATCTGGCCTGCATGACGAATTTCAGCAAATAAGAATATCCGGTAATATCTTCAGAGACACCACCACATATATTTCGTACATATACACCTATTTTCCGGATTATAAACCGTTACTTTTTTCCTACGCTTTGAACTCTGCGGCTTATAAAACTATGCGGCGAAATTCATGGAATTTTCTTTGTCAACGGGCACAATGGTTTTGTGTTCAACAAATAGATTTCATAAAACACCAACAGAGACACTGAAAAGGTGTGTTATCGTTGCGCTATGGCGGTATCTTTAGGAAGAGTTCGCTCACTGCAGATGCTGCTGGTTGAAAACGTACTTCCTGTTTCCTGCCCTAAACTGGATATATATATCCCGTTTTGTCTACTATTCGTTTATAGCCTATGTGTCAAAGTCAAGGCCCCTTAACTTGAATGAATTGTCTATGGTCCCCGGGATAATATTTGATTAGTATTAGAACCGGCCCGCAGGCTACAGCCACCTGCTGCTGTTTTACACGCACCAATACTCCAACGGTGTTGGCGCTAGGAATTTTCTAAATCATAAAAATCAAGTCATAAAAATGGAGTCCCACAGTAAATTTTTGGGGTGCCACTTTTTTGTAATCGTTTTGAAAACAAATGATAAATGTATGCATTATCCTGTTATATCTCACATTCTATATTGGGTTTTGCAAAAAGGTTGTCATAAATAATACAAAAATGAACACATTTTTATGCATATGTAAATGTATTCAGTTATAAACATTAATTCACTTTCTTCTTTCCTTCATGGATCTAAACTTTACCGCTGCTAGTATTTTTTTCTATATTTTTATTGTAATATTTTCAGAATGTGTTTGTTCTATTTCTGGCCAAAGTAAAACAAAAAAACCAATCTAAATGTGTCTTAATTTTTTTAGTTTTAATGACATGATTTTAATAGTCCGGCCCACGTGTGCACAGATTTTCCTCCATGCGGCCCCTGAGCTCAAATTGACACCCCTGGTCTATAACGTTTCTGCTAGAAAGGAGTCCTCGTTCATCACTCCCAAGCAATGTTTGTAAGTTTTACAATATAACTAAAACATTTCATACTTTCTAATTCTGTCCCATGTGTGAGGTTTGTAGGAGTGTTTTCATGCATATTTGTACGTGCTATCGTAATGTAATCAATCTAGCGTCGTTAGCATTAGCGAATATGCTAACACATTTACAGGTGGCTCTGTTAGTATTATTAACTTACTTTTTGTATTGTTTCGGTTTGGTAAATCCACCAAAATGCCATCATGGAGTTATTGACCCTCTTTATGGTCCGGTGTGGCTAATATATATAAAATATTTATTTCATCTAAAATTTGGTGGGTGCGGCTTGAATACTGGTGCGCTTTATAGTAGGGATGTCCGATAATGGCTTTTTTGCCGATATCCGATATTCCGATATTGTCCAACTCTTAATTACCGATACCGATATCAACCGATACCGATATATACAGTCGTGGAATTAACACATTATTATGCCTGATTTGGACAACCAGGTATGGTGAAGATAAAGTCCTTTTTAAAAATAATAATAAAATAAAATAAGATGAATAAATTAAAAACATTTTCTTGAATAAAAAATAAAGTAAAACAATATAAAAGCAGTTACATAGAAACTAGTAATTAATGAAAATGAGTAAAATTAACTGTTAAAGGTTAGTACTATTAGTGGACCAGCAGCACGCACAATCATGTGTGCTTACGGACTGTATACCTGCAGACTGTATTGATATATATTGATATATAATGTAGGAACCAGAATATTAATAACAGAAAGAAACAACCCTTTTGTGTGAATGAGTGTGAATAAGTGTAAATGGGGTAGGGAGGTTTTTTTTGGGTTGGTGCACTAATTGTAAGTGTATCTTGTGTTTTTTATGTTGATTTAATACAAAATAAAACAAATAAAAAACGATACCGATAATAAAAAAGTGTGGTAGCCCCGTTTAGCGAGCAGCGGGACTTTTGTGATGAGCACCTAGTGGAGTAAACTTTAAGAAGTCAGCCAACACGCCTCGTCTGCATCTTTTATGATTAGACAAGACAACACATATATTTGTAAGGCCATTTTGAAGAAGGATATTTAAAGAGAAACTACATCTTTTGAGACCATGTCGGCCAACCCTGGAAGCTCGAATGGTTCCTACAGATTGTGAGTTCAGATATGTTAGTTCTTTATTCTTTCACCTTTGGCCTAGTGGTTAGAGTGTCCGCCCTGAGATCGGTAGGTTGTGAGTTCAAACCCCGGCCGAGTCATACCAAAGACTATAAGGATGGGACCCATTACGTCCCTGCTTGGCACTCAGCATCAAGGGTTGGAATTGGGGGTTAAATCACCAAAAATGATTCCCGCTGCTCACTGCTCCCCTCACCTCTCAGGGGTGATCAAGGGTGATGGGTCAAATGCAGAGAATAATTTAGCCACACCTAGTGTGTGTGTGACAAACATGGGTACTTAACATTTTAATATGTTTTTTGCTAGTTTAATTTTGACAGTACCACATAAGATATGTTTTAATTGCTGATGCGGGTTTATTGATTTTGAAATGCTCCAGAATATAACCCGTTATGTAAACTGTTGGTGGGGATTCAATGGCCAGTAGTGCATAAATGTGTTTCTGTATAGTATTTCTCCAGCAATGGTCATGTGGGGACAAAAAATATGGTATTTTGAGAGGTAACCATTGAAGTCGGACATCACTGAAGGCCTAGGTGGGAAACGGCCCGCCACTGACATTACAACAACACTGGAGACCACAGTGTTATTAATAGACTGCATTCACCAAAAGTAGCAATAATGTATCTGTTTATGACTGTCTGGAAAAAAATAACACATTATAAATGCACAATAACACAGTCAAAAGTGATAATTGTAACAACAACACGGCATGCTGGGAAGGGGAAACACTTGCTCTTCAGACCTGCCAATTCTTGTTTAAAAATCAATTATCTTGTTTACCGACACCCCGATTGAACTTACAAATCTCCCGGATACAAAAACATTGTGGCTTTTGCCCACATGTTAAAAGGATGACGCAAAGATTTTATTTTATACAATATCACGGCCCCTGTTTTCCCCACACTCACCGGTCACGATGCATTAAAGGACTCTCAGACTGTCAGAAAATGGAACTCTTCAAGCAGGAGAATGAATGAATTTGAATGCAAATTCCGTATTTTTCGGACTATAAGTCGCAGTTTTTTTCATAGTTTGGCCGGGGGGTGCGACTTATACTCAGGAGCGACTTATGTGTGCAATTATTAACACATTACCGTAAAATATCAAATAATATTATTTAGATTTAGATTTCATGGAATTTAGACTTAGACTTAGACTTCCTTTTTATTGTCATTCAAATTTGAACTTTACAGCACAGATAAGAACAACATTTCGTTACATAAGCTCATGGTAGTGCAGGATAAAAAAGCAATAAGGTGCATATATAAATAAATAAATATATAAATAATATATATATAAAATAAATAAATATATATAAATATATATAAATAAATAAATAGATTACTGTACAGATAAATATATTGCACTTTTTCACATGCGTCCACGTTTATGGATGTATGTTATATTGTCTTTTTTATTCCAGCGAGTTAATCCATTTTGAAGGGAGTTGAGGGGATAATTTAATTACCGTATTTTTCGGACTATAAGTCGCAGTTTTTTTCATAGTTTGGCAGGGCTCCAGTGCGACTTATATATGTTTTTTTTCCTTTTTTATAATGCATTTTTGGCAGGTGCGACTTATACTCCAGTGCGATTTATACTCCGAAAAATACGGTATGATGCGTTCAAGAGTCTTACGGCTTGAGGGAAGAAGCTGTTACAGAACCTGGAGGTTCTGCTTCGGAGGCTGCGGAACCTCTTTCTAGAGTCCAGCAGTGAAAACAGTCCTTGGTGGGGGTGGGAGGAGTCTTTGCAGATTTTCTGAGCCCTGGTCAGGCAGCGGCTTTTTGCGATCTCCTGGATAGGAGGAAGAGGAGTCCTGATGATCTTTTCCGCCGTCCTCACCACTCTCTGGAGAGACTTCCAGTCTGAGGCATTGCAGGCTCCAGTCCAGACAGAGATGCTGTTGGTCAGCAGGCTCTCTATAGTGCCTCTGTAGAATATGCTGAGAATGGGGGGAGGGAGCTGTGCTCTTTTCATCCGACGCAAAAAGTGCATGCGCTGCTGAGCTCTTTTTACAAGAGCTCCGGTGTGTAGGGACCAGGTCATATTGTCAGTTATCTGCACCCCCAGGAACTTGGTGCTGCTTACTATCTCCACTGCTGTGTCGTTGATGTAGAGTGGAGCGTGGCTGGACTGGTGCTTCCTGAAGTCAACGATGATCTCCTTGGTCTTGTTGACATTCAGGACCAGGTTGTTGGTTCTGCACCAGTCAACCAGATGTTTCACCTCCTCCCTGTAGTCCATGTCGTTGTTGTCACGGATGAGGCCCACTACTGTCGTGTCGTCCGCATACTTCACAATGTGGTTAGTTGTGGACCTGGCGCAGCAGTCATGAGTCATCAACGTGAACAGCAGCGGACTCAGGACACAGCCCTGGGGGGGAGCCGGTGCTCAGGGAGATGGCACTGGAGGTGTTGTTTAGCGAATTTAGCGATTAGGAGTGACAGATTGTTTGGTAAACGTATAGCATGTTCTATATGTTATAGTTATTTGAATGACTCTTACCATAATATGCTACGTTAACATACCAGGCACGTTCTCAGTTGGTTATTTATGCCTCATATAACGTACACTTATTCAGCCTGTTGTTCACTATTCTTTATTTATTTAAAATTGCCTTTCAAATGTCTATTATTGGTGTTGGGTTTTATCAAATACATTTCCCCCAAAAATGCGACCTATACTCCAGTGCGACTTATATATGTTTTTTTTCCTTCTTTATTATGCATTTTCGGCCGGTGCGACTTATACACCGGTGCGACTTATACTCCGAAAAATGGGGTGCAAATATAATGTAATATAATATATCAGTGTATGTTATATACTGTATATAAACTATGTAAATATTACATGAATGTTATATTTTATATTGCTACTATAGTACATTTTTAGTCTACTTTATACCTGCATTACCCTTTCCATCCATTGTAACTGAGCTACTGTGTGAAACAATTTCCCTTGTGGATCAATAAAGTTTGCCTAAGTCTAAGTCTACAACTATTCCACTTATTTTTTTTACAGGATGATCCGACCATGGAACAAGGAGGAGATCTTTAAAAATAGGTGCGACTTATACTCCGGTGCGACTTATACTCCAAAAAATACGGTATATATATATTTTTTTAAATGCACATTTGCTCCACACTAGTGTGTAAAAAAAGTCCATTGACAAAAGTGGAATAAAAACAGTGATGGATTTTTTGTCCAAGCCAGAAAAAGGAACCACAGTTGACTGACAAATACGTCTATATCTTTAAAATCTGTGCACTCTCACATGTGCAGGAAACAACAAGAATGTGGTTGCGTGTTATACAATGAACACAAGGGGCCGAGATATTGATCTTGTTCGGCCCGGGTCTAAAGTGTGCTTTGAATTTTGGCCCATTTGGCGATTGAGTTTGACGGCCCTGATCTATGGCACACTAGTGTGCCGTGAGATACAGTCTGGTGTGCTGTGGGAGATGATGTAATTTCACATATTTGGGTTGAAAATATTTTTTGCCAACCACTAATTATAATTTGCAAATTATGTGCCGTTGTTGAGTGTCGGTCTGTCTAGAGCTCGGCAGCGTAACCGTGTAATACTCTTCCGTATCAGTAGGTGGGAGCCGGTAGTTAATTGCTTTGTAGATGTCTGGAACACGTTGTGTGAGACGACAAGGGTTTGTCGTCGTATCTAATACTTAAACCAAAAATAAAGAAAAGGTGAGTGCCTCGAAGAAAAGGCATTGAAGCTTAGGGAAGGCTATGCGGAACTAAACTAAAACATAACTGGCTACAAAGTAAACAAAAAACAGAATGCTGGACGACAGCAAAGACTTACTGTGGAGCAAAGACGGCGTCCACAAAGTACATTCGAACATGACATGACAATCAACAATGTAGGATAAAAACAACTGAAATATTCTTGATTGCTAAAACAAAGTAGATGCGGGAAATATCGCTCAAAGGAAGACATGAAACTGCTATAGGAAAATACAAAAAAAATAGGAGCGCAAGACAAGAACTAAAACACCACACACAGGAAAACAGCAAAAAATACAAAATAAGTCAGGGTGTGATGTGACAGGTGGTGACAGTACACCTACTTTGAGACAATAACTATATTGATACAGTACACCTACTTTGAGACACGAGCTATAGTGATGCATGGTTGAGGTTGGTTATGGTTTAAAGTCATATCCAAAAATTGCGACAACTGACTTTTTACTGTCAACTGAGTTTCGTTTTTTAGTAATTTCTGCTGGTGGTGTGCCTCCGCATTTTTTCAACACAAAAAATGTGCCTTGGCTCAAAAAAAAGGTTGAAAAACACTGGCGTACGTAATGTCCGTGAAGCATTTCTCACCCAAGCTATGGATCCCCTCTTTGGTATCCACCAGCTGAACGGTGATGTTACACTGAGTCTGGTCAATGTAAGCCGTGCCGTCGACCGCCAGGTGTATGATCACCGCTGCCGCCACCATCGGATGAGAAAAATGGGCCTGGGTGAATAAAAACAAGAAGAAATGTTCAATAATAACTGAGACTGTGCTTCGAATTCAACTCTGATCTTATATGGCATCATAAATGCAACACGCCTTGTGCCGTTCTATTTTATGTGGTTTTTCCCCATGAATTCTAAAGGTTGTAAACCTAAAAGTTAATGTTTCATGAGTGGATCCAGTGTTGTACAACCGGGGCTGTTCTTCTACACTAAAAGAATACAGCCACCTTTATGAGGCACTTAATGTAAACGACGTTTACAGAGCCCTCCATTGGTTGTGCTAAAATGGCTTTGGAAGACATACTAGCATGCATATGAAAAGATTCCCCCTTAAAGTTTTACTATAAACAAATGGTCAATGACATTTACAAACCCCGTTTCCATATGAGTTGGGAAATTGTGTTAGATGTAAATATAAACGGAATACAATGATTTGCAAATATTTTCAACCCATATTCAGTTGAATATGCTACAAAGACAACATATTTGATGTTCAAACTGATAAACATTTTTTTTGTTGCAAATAATTAATTAACTTTAGAATTTGATGCCAGCAACAGGTGACAAAGAATTTGGGAAAGGTAGCAATAAATACTGATAAAGTTGAGGAATGCTCATCAAACACTTATTTGGAACATCCCACAGGTGAACAGGCAAATTGGGAACAGGTGGGTGCCATGATTGGGTACAAAAGTAGATTCCATGAAATGCTCAGTCATTCACAAACAAGGATGGGGCGAGGGTCACCACTTTGTCAACAAATGCGTGAGCAAATTGTTGAACAGTTTAAGAAAAACCTTTCTCAACTAGCTATTGCAAGGAATTTAGGGATTTCACCATCTACGGTCCGTAATATCATCAAAGGGTTCAGAGAATCTGGAGAAATCATTGCATGTAAGCAGCTAAGCCCGTGACCTTCGATCCCTCAGGCTGTACTGCATCAACAAGCGACATCAGTGTGTAAAGGATATCACCACATGGGCTCAGGAACACTTCAGAAACCGACTGTCAGTAACTACAGTTGGTTGCTACATCTGTAAGTGCAAGTTAAAACTCTCCTATGCAAGGCGAAAACCGTTTTTTAACAACACCCAGAAACGCCATCGGCTTCGCTGGGCCTGAGCTCATCTAAGATGGACTGATACAAAGTGGAAAAGTGTTCTGTGGTCTGACGAGTCCACATTTCAAATTGTTTTTGGAAACTGTGGACGTCGTGTCCTCCGGACCAAAGAGGAAAAGAACCATCCGGATTGTTATAGGCGCAAAGTTGAAAAGCCAGCATCTGTGATGGTATGGGCGTGTATTAGTGCCCAAGGCATGGGTAACTTACACATCTGTGAAGGCACCATTAATGCTGAAAGGTACATACAGGTTTTGGAGCAACATATGTTGCCATCCAAGCAACATTACCATGGACGCCCCTGCTTATTTCAGCAAGACAATGCCAAGCCACGTGTTACATCAACGTAGCTTCATAGTAAAAGAGTGCGGGTACTAGACTGGCCTGCCTGTAGTCCAGACCTGTCTCCCATTGAAGATGTGTGGCGCAATATGAAGCCTAAAATACTACAACGGAGACCCCCGGACTGTTGAACAACTTAAGCTGTACATCAAGCAAGAATGGGAAATAATTCCACCTCAGAAGCTTAAAAAATGTGTCTCCTCAATTCCCAAATGTTTACTGAGTGTTGTTAAAAGGAAAGGCCATGTAACACAGTGGTGAACATGCCCTTTCCCAACTACTTTGGCACGTGTTGCAGCCATGAAATTCTAAGTTAATTATTATTTGAAAAAAACGTTTATTCAAATATCTTGTCTTTGTAGTGCATTCAATTGAATATGGGTTGAAAAGGATTTGCAAATCATTGTATTCCATTTATATTTACATCTAACACAATTTCCCAACTCATATGGAAACGGGGTTAGTAGTTGCTAAGCTGCTAAGGCGTATTAATTGATGTTTTTCAACAAGTTTTGCTTAAAAATCACAAACAGGTGCTCGTTAGTAACCTACAGGAGCAAAACACAACATTTTCTTTTGATTTGGCCAAACCCCCTGAAAGTTACAGCAGCGGTTTTGTATTGTGTGAGAAATTTCAAATCAATCTGACTCCTTGAGAGAAAAGTTTAATAAGAGCGCCACCATAGACTTAGACTTCCTTTTTATTGTCATTCAAATTTGAACTTTACAGCACAGATAAGAACGAAATGTCGTTACATAAGCTCATGGTAGTGCAGGATAAAAAAGCAATAAGGTGCATGTATAAATAAATAAATATATATAAATAATATATAAATATATATATAAAATAAATAAATATATATAAATAATATATAAATATATACATAAAATAAATAAATATATATAAATAAATAAATAGATTACTGTACAGATAAATATATTTCACTTTTTCACATGCATCCACATTTATGGATGCATGTTATATTGTCTTATTTTATTCCAGCGAGTTAATCCATTTGTGGTGCATTTGTCACAAAAATAACAGCACAGGCAACATAGTAGGGCAGTTTTTTTAAACTCAACTGTTTTGTGGACCAAATTTGCAGAAAGCTAAGGACCGGGGGGCCCGACTTCTACCTTCACTATCAGTCTTATTTTGTACAATCTAGAGAACCAGCGTCTTCTACAATAGACTTTTTTATTTTGATGAACTCATTTTGTCAGAGGACCAGGAAGGAGCACTATGCTGATTTTAAAGACCTTCTGCAAAAAAGCAAGGCAAACTTTATGACATCACTCTAGTGTTTTTAAGAATCTTCTGCAAAAATGTGAGTCTCCCACATGCTTTTTGAACTAAACTCGTGGGCCACCTGTTGAATAGCCCAAGTGATGAAAAAAAGAGGACCTAAATAGGAACCTTGAGGAACACTACTAGTATAATTTAAGAAGTTGAACAAGTAAACAAGCTACACCTTACATTAATTAATTATTTTTTTTAAAGTATATTGTAACTGCCAAAAAGTAGAGGACTTAGAGGGTTGCCTTGGGGAACACCACCCCTGTGTTCTGTTTGTGAGCTAGGTTTAAATGTCAATGTAGGGATTAGGGTTGTACGGTATACCGGTATTAGTATAGTACTAATACTAATGAATCATATTCGGTACTATGCCACCTCTGAAAAGTACCGGTCCGCCACGACCCCATCCATTGTAATGATACCAAGTATAGGAGCGTATCTAGTCGATACTACTATGATTACGTCAACATGTTTTGGCATCACATCATCTTCTTTCGGTTTTTTTAAATGTATATTATCTTAATAAACTCAGGAAATATGTCCCTGGACACATGAGGACTTTGAATATGACCAACTTATGATCCTGGTATCGGATTGATACCCGAATTTGTGGTATCATCCAAAACTAATGTCAAGTATCAAACAACAGAAGAATACGTGATTATTACATTTCAACACAAGTGTAGATAGAACATGTTAAGAGAGAAAGTAAGCAGATATTAACAGTAAATGAACAAGTAGATTAATAATTAATTTTCTACCACTTGTCCTTAATAATTATGACAAAATATTAGAGCGGAAAATAACACAATATGTTACTGCATACGTCAGCAGCTAAATTAGGAGCCTTTGTTTGCTTGCTTACTAATAAAGTTGTCTTGTATGATCACTATTTCATTTAAGGACAAACTTGCAATAAGAAACATACCGGTATGTTTAATGTAACAATTTTTTTGTTAAAATAAAGCCAATAATGCAATTTTTTGTGTTCCCCTTTATTTAGAAAAGTACCGAAAAGTATCGAAATAATTTTGGTACCAGTACCGGTCCTAAAATATTGTTATCGGGACAACACTAGTAGGGATGTGCCGATATATTTACAGGAGCAATCAAGTGTTTTTAAGAATTTGCTGCGAAAATGTTTGTCTCCGAAGTTTTGAACTGAACACTGGGGTCATTCCAGAGCTGAATTTGGCTCCCGGGTAGCCAATTGAATAACCCTGCAAAAGGGGTTCATGGTTTGACACATGTTCAATCCTTTGTGTCTCTCAGGAAGATATACCATATTTACACGGTTAATACTCAATAGATGTTAACTAATACATGAAATCCATGGACCTACCTTAAGCCAGTAGTTGGGGTATCCCCAGGAAGTCTTGTGGGCCTCCTGACAGGGGTACCAGGCATATTGGGACACCCCGTCGGAAAGATCAAACACCTTGGACTGACATGTCTAAGGAGAAAGACAAGCGGAACATAACAATTAGAAATACAGTGCTCTCTCAACTTAGAGTGGCTTTAGATAAGTGCTATCTTTTGACTAATTGTTATGCTTTAAGTTGCAAGCAAAAACATTAAGTTACAAGCATACCCGCTATTAGTCGGCGTAGCAAATGCCACAGTAAATCCCGTCGGAGCCAACCAAAACATCTTATTTTGGTTGCTAGCATTAGCTTATAGCTACAAATGGACATATCTTAGTTTTTTTAACCACCACGGGAAGTGAGTGAGAGACAGTGCTAAGAAAAAGTGGATGACATTCAAGGAAATAGAAGATTTACGCTGTAATTTTGATGGGCCTGTGAACCTCAGGGTATCAAAATCCATAATTTTTAGATGTATATGAATGAAAATAGCAAAAATGCTAGCATAAAACGTTAGAATGCTAACATTAGTATGCTAATATAGAAGTTAGCATATTGCTATGATGGCGCCAAATATCAAAAAACATAATTTTTAGGTTTAAATGAACACAAATAGCTAAAATGCTAGCATGCTAGTGTTAGCATACAACCGTTAGCATGCTAACATAAAAGAAGTTAACATATTTCTAAAAAGGTGCCAAGTGTCAAAATCCATGGTTTTTATGTTTAAACATACAACATTTGCAAAATTGCTAGCATGAAATGTTAGCACGTTAACGTTAGCATGTTAGCAAATAAGTCCATCCATCCATCCATTGCCTACCGCTTAATCCCTTCGGGGTCGCGGGGGGCGCTGGAGCCTATCTCAGCTACAATCGAGCGGAAGGCGGGTACACCCTGGACAAGTCGCCACCTCATCGCAGGGCCAACACAGATAGACAGACAACATTCACACTCACATTCACACACTAGGGCCAATTTAGTGTTGCCAATCAACCTATCCCCAGGTGCATGTTTTTGGAGGTGGGAGGAAGCCGGAGTACCCGGAGAGAACCCACGCAGTCACGGGGAGAACATGCAAACTCCACACAGAAAGATCCCGAGCCCGGGATTGAACTCAGGACTTCTCAGGACCTTCGTATTGTGAGGCAGACGCACTAACCCATCTTCCACCGTGCTGCCAGCAAATAAGTGGACGAATCAATTAATTGTTCCTTCAGCATATCTGTTACACAATTGTGTTTGTAATTGAGTAAAATAGCTAAAAATGAAATATGCTAATAGTTAGCATGCTAGCATGCGTCGCTGCTATGTAGCAGGTGAATGGGTGCTTGCCAAGCAGCAGGCCTATCATTAAAGAAATAAATAATTGAAAAACATGAGCGGGCATGTAGTCGACATGGATAAGCAGAGCCTCACTACACTGAAGCAGAAGGGATCGAAAACATTTATCCATGAAAATATGGAGAAGCAGCTCAAAGAAGATAGCGTAGAAGTCCACATTTGTATTGGATTATTTCATAAAGCGACAGTAGTACGGTAGTTGTTTGTATATGTTCTATTGTATTGTTTTTCATACACTAGCTCTTATTTAGAAGTTTTGTTTTTGTATTTTTAAAAGGCATGTTTCATGTTTAAATTGTGCTTGTTTAGTTTAGTTTAGTTCAGTTTATTAAGGATTAGTCTACACCGCAGAGGAGACTATTCTTCCTGGGGTCCAGGCCAAAAAACATCACACAATCACAAAACAAAAGATTACAATGCAGTATAACATGATCAATAATAACATTTTGTAATGCAAAAATAGCAACAACAAAAAAAAAACAAAAAAAAAAAACAATAACTTCGAGTTTACATAATAATGTTCATACCAAAGATAAAAAGAGCAATATAAAAATATATATATATTTTTGCTAAAATAAAAAAAAGAACCAATGGCCTATTATATACACATTAGTGTACCAAAGACAAACAATAAGTGACGAAAAAGTACCATCCATCCACACTGCAAAAAGTCAGTGTTCAAAAACAAGAAAACAAATACAAAGATTAGGGCTATTTTATTAGAACTAAGCAAAATTATCTGCCAATAGAACAAGAAAATATGGCTAGTCAAGACTTTCCAAAACAAGTAAAATTAGCTAACGTCAATGAACCCCAAAATACATTAAAATAAGTATATTCTCACTAATAACAAGTGCACTTTTCTTCATACAAAAAACAAATATGAGACCTTTTTTCTCAATATGTTGAAAAATATTCTTAAATTAAGTAAATGCTAGTGCCATTATCTTGCCATTATGATATGCGCTCGGCATTACATTTCTTGAAACCAGCAAACTTATACTAAAACCTAGTTTATTGTTCTTAATGGAAAGGCAACAAGGCAACCGCTTGTTACTCTCGGGGTCTCCTAGCCGCTCAGGCAAATTATATGGTCTAAAAATGCATTTTTCCATCGATAACATGACATCATCGCGCCAAGTGCGTGCTCTTTCAGTCATAAGTGCGCCCGGCCAAATGTTTTTTAATTGTAATTTTTGAAGAATTTACCTGAATGTGCATGAACTATTTCTATTCAAAATAGTATGAAATGTCACATGTTAAATGTTTAAATATTAACTGTCAGTTTACTGTACTGTGCCAACTGTACTACTATATGTTTTCTATTGTTTCATTGAAAATAAAACAGTAAAGTCCATTTGGCTGTCATCTGTTTTAAATATGAGAGACAATTGTGTCAAAGTCATGATTTTTTATGTCATGCTTGAAATAAGAAATGTTTACTTTGAAAGAGCAGTTTTATACTTGTGAGTGTTGATGACACAGCTTTGCAACAGTTGATATTCTAGTTTCAAGCATGTTTTACTCAATATAGGTCATCAAATCTCAGCAACAAGCTGTAATATCTTACTGAGATCATTTAGGACCAAAACACTTAAAACAAGTAAAACACTCTAATATAAAATCTGCTTAGTGGGAAGAATTATCTTATCAGACAGAAAATAAGCAAATATCACCCTTATTTGAGATATTTAATCTTACTTGGATTTCAGTTTTTGCAGTGCATTTTCTACCGCCTGTCCCATAATGAATAAAATATGACATAAAGTACATACAAAATCCAAATAATATCAATATAAAAACAACAATATTTAATTTATGTTTTGGGGGGCCAAGCACCGATTAAATTGATTTAAAGTAATTCCGTTGATTTGACATACAAGTGCTTTGAGTTAAGAGCCCTATCACAATTAAGCTTGTAAGTTAAGGTACCAATTGTATTAGTACTCACAGATCAAAATAAATGACAAACAGAAATAATGCATCTTTGTCCAAGCATCCTATGGCCAGTATTCCGTTGTCATGCCACACCTGTCCACTAGAAGGCCTCCTAGGGTTTCTACCATTCCAGGGAGAGGGGGGAAAAAAAGTGCTGATGCCTGTTTTATAACGAAGTGGGTCAAAGAGTGCACCTTGTTTCACGTGTCAATATTAGCCTCTATAGGGTGGTAAAATGCTGGATACGTTGTCGATATGAAAAAAAAAAAAAAAAAGGTGACAAATGGAGTAGATACAAAGGTGACGGAGGGCACACGCCCCAAGGACGGCAGGTTCCGCCCACTGTCCTGAGCAAGTGAAATGAGACACCGGTAACCGGAGATTGTTGCTACTGTAAGATTCTGCCACCGTGGAAAAAACTGGCCCGACCACCTATCTGTCCCTTGAATCTGTTGACATGGCCTCTCTGCTCGCAGCTGATTCAGCAGAAATGAGAATTCCTGTGAGAATTTTTGCGGGTGGCGTCCCATGACGGCGTGACGCAAAAGGACAGTTGTCGGGATAATTGTTCCTCAACCTGTTAGGTGTGTTTTTTCAAGGCTGTGTGTGCTTAGGACATCTTAAAGGTCCACCAGAATGCTATAAAGGTCCACTAGAACGCTAAAGTGATTTATTAGGTTATATTTTCTTTTGTTTTTGCTGGAAGCGGGAAGCGCTCCCAGTATGCCTTGGGGCACTTGATTTCCGACATCTTTACATAAATCCATAACCCAACAAATCATACAATAAACAATTTGAAACATGTACCGTATTTTCGGCTTCTTTTTTTCCACGCTTTGAACTTAGCTGCCGCTAAAACGGTGCGGCTAATTTATGGATTGTTCTTACATTTTATTGACAGTTTAGTTAAAACAGTGTTTTTCAACTACTGTGCCGTGAGATATTGTCTGGTGTGCCGTGGGAGATTATGTAATTTCACCTAATTGGGTTAAAAATATTTTTTACAAACCAGTAATTATAATCCGCAAATGTGCCGTTGTTGAGTGTCTGTGCTGTCCAGAGCTCGGCAGAATAACCATGTGTGGGGGGGCGTGGACTGCGGACCTGCAGCGAAGAGGGGTGTGCCAGGACCGGCTTCGAGATCAGCGACAGGTGCGTAGACGACACAGCTGAGAGTGTTTGTCTGATCACCTGTCGCTCTGTTAAAGGCAGCAGTCGAGAGAGGAGAGAGAGGGTCGTTGTTGATGGTGGAACACGAACACGAGCACGAACGAGAGTGAGAGCGAGACGGACAGAACTGGCGAGACCTGATGGCGGAAAAGGACAAGAAGAAATTATTATTGAAAAATAAATCATTGTTCTTAACCATGTCCGTCCTTGGTGGTCCAAAGAACCCGGAAGAGCGAGATCTCCACACCGTGTAATACTCTTCCATATCAGTAGGTGGCATCAGGTAGATAATTGCTTTGTAGATGTCGGAACCATGGTTTGTCGTGATCACAATATGCAGGCGGCAGCGGGAGGCAGAGTGCAGGTAAAAAGGTATCTAATGCTAAAACCAAAAATAAACAAAAGGCAAGTGCCGCTAAGACAAGGCAATGAAGCTTAGGGAAGGCTATGCAAAACGAAGCTAAAACTGGACTGGCTGCAAAGTAAACAAAAACATAATGCTGGACGACTGTCATGTCTGTGTGATCAAGTTTTGTTTTAGTTATGTTCTGTTTTGTTTTTGGACTATTTGTGCACTCTTGTTTTGTCACCATGACGACCGATTAGTTGCATCTGTTTTCACGTTTGGTCTCACACACCTGTTGTCAATCATGTTGGTAGTATTTAAGTTCATTGTTTTCAGTTAGTCTGCCTGGCAACATCACTCTGTATCGTCACTCTGCATAATGCCATGTTCACAGTCCCATGCCAAGTAAGTTTTTTTGTTTTATTGTTCACAGTTTCTGCCTTTGTGCAAGTTTTGTTTTCATTAGCCAAGTTTTTTACCTATGCCATTGTGCGCGCCTTTCGGTTTTTTTTTTTGATAATATTAACTAAAATCATGTACTCACATTCCCGTCTCGCCCGAGCCAATTTTCCGAAAAAACAACCCCAAGGACCAAGAATTGACAACGACAGCAAAAACTTACAGCGAGTAGAGCAGCAGACGGCGTCCACAAAGCACATCCGTACATGACATGACAATCAACAACAAAATAGGAACTCAAGACAAGAACTAAAACATGACACACGGGAAAACAGCAAAATAACTCCAAATAAGTCACGGCTTGATGTGACAGGTGGTGACAGTACACCTACTTTGAGACAAGAGCTATAGTGATGCATGCTTGGTTATACATTTTTTTATGTTTTCTGCTGGTGGTGTGCCACGAGATTTTTTCAATGAAAAAAATTTGCCTTGGCTCAGAAAAGGTTGAAAAACAGTGAGTTAAGAAACGTATTTACTACTAATATTGTTTATTTATTTTAGCACAACATATTGTATTTAAATGTTTTTTTTTTGGTTGGGTTAGTTTGTATTGCTTTAATCAGCCTGATACTAATCTTTTGGTTTCATATCATTTGACAAGGTTGTAAACTGAAAGTAAATGAGATATAATTATTGAATACCGTTAAAATCAAGAGTCATTTTATTATATCTTATCTAAAAAAAACTAATGGGACACCAATAGAACAAGACTCAGGTTTAACAAGCTCTGTACGGACATTTACACATGTATTATATCTGAAGTTACAAGCTAAAATAAAATGCAAGACACATTTACAAGCATTCTTGGATGCATTTGGGTTGTTTTTAGGGAAACATTACTTGGTTTTTATTTTTATTTATCTAACTTATCATAGAGTTACGGCATTACGTCAAATTGTACATTGAAATGCTGTATTTGCCCTATAAGAAAATGATTGCTATGTTAATGTTAATGAGATCATAATGAGTATAAACGATGTAGAAGATGGGTGGAAAGATCAATCAAGACTTATTTACAAAGCCTTTTATCACAAGTGCCTTAAAGGGCTTCACAAACCACAACAACATTCTCGGATTTGGACTGATGTTAATATTAAATTTGTCCTTTCAGTACATTTTTGCTGTGTTTTAGCCACCATTATCGTTGTCCCTCCATCCATTTTCTACCGCTTGTCCGTCTCGGGGTCACCATTATACATTAATTTCCGTAAGAGAGTCTTTTTCCGTGTCAAATTAAAACATTTCAACGCCCAATTCTTCCAATAATACACTGGCAGGTATTCAACAATACCCCAAAGCCAAACAGAACATATATGTCCTTCATTTTTCATAAAGAATAACAACATTTTGGATGTATATATTTTCATATTGAAATATCTCAATCAACTTCAACCCTGAACAAAAATACCAACAATTTTTTGTTTTTTAAAATTGTATTTCAACCCTTGAAAGGCCTTTTTATGAAATGATGTCGCAGTTTCCAATTAGTATACATTTGCATAGCATTAGTTTACCAATAAAAAGGCCTTCAAAACGGTCAAAAAAACATTAAATGTTGGATCTTTTTGTTTAGGACTAATGTTTATTGGGAAATGTAAGCAAAAAAACAACTTTGAAAAAATAAAATGAATCCAAATTTGTATTACGCCCTTCAAAAAATGTAAGGACTTTTATATCCTGTTGGGGTTCGAAGATAATTAAATTCAAATCTCCCCAGAGTTTTAAACCCAAGTAACTTCTTAGTCACACAGAAAGGCTGGGATGAAATAAACGATCCTCCTTTCTGCTCCTTTTCGTTATGCTACATTTTGTAAACGTGACGCGCTTCAATGTTGCTTTGTTTAAGCATGTTGGAAATAAACAAAACCATTACAATTATACCAAAACATGTGTCTCGGAGGATGTTGAAATGCACGTTTGTTGACTAACGAGTCGAACGGAGGACATGACTGTAGACATTTACAGCAGTCTCTTTATAACAAGTTGAGTAATAAACCACATGGAAACAATTATTAATACTATTCCACAGCAACCAATTTGCGTGGAAGTCTGCAAAACTGGACAAACATCTGCTTAGTTAATGCAGCTATTATTGACAAATTTGATGCAGGTTCTCGCTTGCCATGAGTCGTTCACTCGACAGGATACGAATGAAAAAAATGGAGGAATAGTACAAAAGTTGAATGAAAACCAGATGCTTTGTGCTCTGTCACAGTCAAACTGTATCAATACTGACCAGTGGGCCCACCCCTGGAGGCCAAAGTAACTGTCAGAGGCATTAGTAACTGTAGCTTTGTAAGATGTGGCACTCGGGTCCTGGCTGGCTGTTCACACACAAAGTGGCTGGCGGGAAAGTCTACATACACGGTAGTTTGCGAAAGATCGAGCCAGAATGTAAAAAAAGTTCTATGCAAAGAAAGTACTACTAATAACCTTCTCTAACATCTCGCCTCGACTGTTGCAACGTAGTATTTCCGGGGCTCCCCATTAAAAGATTACAGTTGGTTCAAAATGCGGCTGCTAGACTTTTGACTAGGACAAGAAAGTTTGATCATATTATGCATATACTGGCCAACCAGCACTGGCTCCTGGTACACCCGGACTTTAAGGTTCTATTACTTACGTACAAAATACTGAACGTTTAGCCCCATCTTATCTTGCTGATTGTATTGTACCCTACGCTCCGTCCAGAAAGCTATGTTCCAAGAATGCTGGCTTATTTGTGATTCCCAGAGCCCAGAATAAATCTGCAGGCTCCAGAGCGTTTTCTATTCGAGCTCCAGTACTCTGGAATGCTCTACCGACAGAGATGCTACCCAGTAAAAGCATTGAAGTCTTACCTTAAAACTCAGTTACATATTTTTTTAAATAGACTCTGTTTTAGACCAGTTGACCTGCCGGTTCTATCTCTTTTTTGCCCCCAGCTGTTACAAGATGGCTACGGATAATCCCTGGAGAGATACCAGTCTGGAGGACGAGCTAGCTGTTCTAAGTCCTGACCTAATGTGGACCACTCTACTGTGACCTGGATGGAGACCTCTTACGACCCTCTGCTTGTCCCTAATGGACTGGACTGGACTGTCATTGTGGTTTGCGCAGTCCTACGAGGCACCTGCGATTAAAAGCTATATAAATGAACTTTGATTGATTGATTGACTTTGAATTAGTAACTGTAGCTTTGTAGGATGTGGCACTCGGGTCCTGGCTGGCTGTTCACACACAAAGTGGCTGGCGGGAAAGTCCACATACACGGTAGTTTGCGAAAAGTCAAGCCAGAATGTAAAAAAAGTTATATGCAAAGAAAGTACTACTAATAACCTTCCTTTTGTTTGGGTATTTCAAAATACCGCCTCCTACCGCTAGAAGACCTTTTTATTGATTGCTTGATTAAAGCAGTCGTAATATCACAGCGGGAGCAGTCGGCTTCGCGGAATATTTACAGTCGCAAGGCGGCTCCTGAGAGACAAGGAGAGGAGTCAGCAGATATGCATGATTAAAACTGGTATAATGATGAATGGCATGGGCAGTATGTGCATACCAATGACAAGCAAGAGAGATAACACTTTTGGGGATGCGATTCAACACCAGGGATTTGGAAGAATTGTTGAGGAACATCGGGAGCCTGGATGAAGAACTATGTAAAGTACTGTAGCTTGTAATGCCAAGCAAAGGCACCTTACAGTCATTTTCATTTTACAGACATGGGGTTTTTCAACTTGTGTCATCCTGGGAACCACATTTTCCCATGGTTGATAAAGAACTCATTGTGTCTTGATGACAGAAATTAACAAGTTCTCTTTATGTATTTTTTGCTCCTGAAAAAAACATCTGGCAGTCATTTTCCATGAAATCAATTAGTGTTTTGCTCCTGATAAAACGATCACCCTGATCAAGTACTCCCTTGGTGTTCTGGGTGCATCTGTTAAAAGCAGCCTCAGAAACCTTGGGGTTTACCATGAATTGATTAACATGGACCCCAACTTAAACAAGTTGAAAAATGTATTCGGGTGTTACCATTTAGTGGTCAATTGTACGGGATATGTACTGTCCTGTGCAATCTACTAATAAAAGTTTCAATCAATCAATCAATCAATGTGTTGGTTCAGTCAATGTCTTTGGAAGGTGACTGTCGTCAACTGACCAAAAACTGTTTCTATCATCTCATAAATATTTCTAAAGTGAGAAATTTGTTGTCAAAATTGGATCTCGAAATGATCATTCACGCGTTCATTTCGTCTCGCGTTGACTATTGCAATTCTCTCTTCACCCTTTTCAGCAAGTCAATGCTAAAGAGACTTCAGACTGTACAAAATGCGGCTGCCAGACTTTTGACCGGTGCACTCAGAACAGCCCATATCACCCCCGTTTTATCCAGTCTTCATTGGCTTCCAGTCAAATTCCGCATTGAGTTTAACATTTTAGTCCTGACATTCCGTGCGTTGCATGGTGGGGCCCCTCAGTACATCACTGACTTGCTATGGCCCTACTCTTCAGGGCGCAGCCTCCGGTCTTCAGGCCAGGGTCTTCTAAAGATCCCGAAAACTCGTTTTAAAACCCGTGGAGACCTGGCATTCCAGGCTATAGCTCCCAGACTCTGGAACAATTTGCACCAGTCCCTTCGTGATCTTGACTGTGTTGAAACTTTTAACATTTGAAGACTTCTCTTTTTAGTAAAGCTTTTAGTTAGTACACCTTTTAAGTATCATTTTTAATCCACTTTGTATCATTTTTATGATGTTGCCACTGTTGTTTTAAATTGAATTGTTTTTTTTACTTTACCTATGTTTTGTACAGCGCTTTGTGATTTTATCTGTGAAAAGCGCTTTATAAATACAATTTAGTTACTTACTTACTTTTTGAGTAATCAGTAGATAACTAACTGTACTTGGAACGCAACCTTTCCATCACCAGACTCGAAATGTCGCCCCTTTCTTGGTGTGATGTCATCTACAGAACTAGAGCCCATTTTCCAGCATGTATAAAGGCATGTAAAACTATTAGTTTGATCACTCCATGATTACTTCAAAACTGATGAAATAATAATGGATTATATTTTTATTGCACTTTTCGAGGCACTCAAAGCGCTTTACAAAGAACTGAGAACCTATAATTCATTTACTCCACATTCCCACGTGGATGGTGGTAAGCTACATTTGTAGCGACAGTTGCTCTGGGGGATGCGTGGCTGCCAATTAAAACCGCCTTCTTTCATTTCCGTAATATTGCTAAAATCCATCCAATTGTGTCCTTCAGTGATACTGAGGCATGCGTACTTTGTTACATCTCGCCTCGACTGTTACAACGTAGTATTTTCGGGGCTCCCTATTAAAAGATTACAGTTCGTTCAAAATGCGGCTGCTAGACTTTTGACTAGGACAAGAAAGTTTGATCATATTGCGCATATACTGGCCAACCAGCACTGGCTCCTGGTACACCCGGACTTTAAGGTTCTATTACTTACGTACAAAATACTGAACGGTTTAGCCCCTTGCTGATTGTATTGTACCCTACGTTCCATCCAGAAACCTATGTTCCAAGAACGCCGGCTTATTTGTGATTCCCAGAGCCCAGAATAAGTCTGCAGGCTCCAGAGCGTTTTCTATTCGAGCTCCAGTACTCTGGAATGCTCTGCCGACAGAGATGCTACCTCAGTAAAAGCGCTGAAGTCTTACCTTAAAACCCAGTTACACATTGTTTTAAATAGACTCTGTTTTAGACCTGTTGACCTGCCGGTTCTATCTCTTTTTTGCCCCCATCTCCTGCAAGGAGCTGTTACCAGATGGCTACGGATAATCACTGGAGAGATACCAGTCTGGAGGACGTGCTAGCTGTTCTAAGTCCTGACCTAATGTGGACCACTCTACTGCGACCTGGATGGAGACCTCTTACGACCCTCTGCTTGCCCCCAATGGACTGGACTAGACTGTCATTGTGGTTTGCGCAGCCCTAAGAGGCACCTGTGATTAAGGGCTATATAAATTAACTTTGATTGATTGATTGACTTTGAATTTGTGCCTACAGCCCCTCCGACCACCACCAAACATTCATTCATACACCAGCGTAAGCGGCACTGGGAAAAAAGTGGGTGGAGTGTCTTGCCCAAGTACACAACGGCCGTGACTAGGATGGCTGAAACTGGTATTGAACCTGGAACCCTCAAGTTGCTGGCACGGCCGCTCTACCATCTGAGCAACGGCGTCCTAATGGTTAACATCCATCCATCCATCCATTTTCTACCGCTTATTCCTTTTGGGGTCGCGGGGGGCGCTGGAGCCTATCTCAGCTACAATCGGGCGGAAGGCGGGGTACACCCTGGACAAGTCGCCACCTCATCGCAGGGCCAACACAGATAGACAGACATTAAAGGATTTACTGCTCTTCCGTAGACACCATAATCCGTGTTACTTCATGCTCTTACAGCCTTTCCTCAAGCATTTTGAGGAAAAAATCAGTAGAGGACACACAATAAAATACTAGGGGCTAACCTTTCTTTTGCAGTTTTTCTGCTGGTTCTGACTCAGTCTTTCTCCCGTTCCGTTTGACTTCAGTCTTTTACATTTTTTTTCCATCCAAATTCCGACCGAAACCCTTTTTCTTTGAAGTCAGAATCATAAAATGATGGCTGCAAATGACAGTCCTCTTGTTTGGTCTGTCCCATTCTATGCGAGTCAATGTAACTGGATTGCCATCATTTGAAAATGTATGCAGGCTGACCCCTTCTTTAGTTGTAGGGCTACAAACTGCCACAATACATCTTGCAGACATCCATCCATCCATCCATTTTCTAGTGCTTGTCCCCAGACATATTAGATATATTTCAAATTCTGCGCGGAAAGAGCATGCTTCGGAATGAAGATGCAACCAAAAAACATACGCAATATGATATTGCCTATTGTCTTTTATTGGTGACGTCCGCAGGCTGATGCAGGTCCGCCCACATTTTGGAGCTAAAAGTGGTCGTTCCAAAATGTGCTGAAACTTGTTTGAAAACAAGCCTAAAATCACTACTGTGTCTATTTTGGGGGGGGGATTTTACTTGTAGACATAATTTTTAGGTCCAGAACGAGTAAATGAGTGCCACTGTCAGTCGAAGCATTTAAGTCCCATCTTAAAACTAATTTTATACGCAGGCCTTAAAATAGACTCCCCTTTTAGACCAGTTGATCTGCCGTCTCTTTTCTGCTCTGCCCCCGTCTCCTGCGTGAAGAGGTTATTAGGTGACCACAGATCATTCGCTAGCTGTTCAAAGTCGGGACCCGGGGTGGACCACTCATCGGTGCATCAGTTGGGGACGTCTCTGCGCTGCTGACTTGTCTCCACTCAAGATGATCCCCTGGTGGCCCCACTATGGACTGGACTCTCACACTATTAACTAGATCCACTCGACGTCCATTGCACCGGTCACCCGGGGGCGGGGTCCCCACGTCTGCGGTCCCCTCCAAGGTTTCTCATTGTATCCCATTGGGGTTGAGTGTTTTCTTGCCCTGATGTGGGATCTGAGCCAAGGATGTCGTTGTGGCTTGTGCAGCCCTTTGAGACACTTGTGATTAAGGGCTATATAAATAAACTTTGATTGATTGATTGATTGATTGATTGATTGTTGTCAGCATTAGGGGGCTCTTTTATTGAAGTTAACGCAAAAATCTAAAATAAAAAGCTTTTTTTTGGAAACAATATTACAAACAATTACATGTGTAAAGTGCAGTTATTATAAATAAATAAATGATAAATGGGTTATACTTGTATAGCGCTTTTCTACCTTCAAGGTACTCAAAGCGCTTTGACACTATTTCCACATTCACCCATTCACACACACATTCACACACTGATGGCGGGAGCTGCCATGCAAGGCCCTAACCACGACCCATCAGGAGCAAGGGTGAAGTGTCTTGCTCAAGGACACAACGGACGTGACAAGGTTGGTAGAAGGTGGGGATTGAACCAGGAACCCTCAGGTTGCTGGCACGGCCACTCTCCCAACTGCGCCACACCGTCCCCAGTTATTAAGAAATTAAAGGCGAAGCATGTTAACAGACTAGAAACGACTTCAGTAAAAATAGATAGCAAAACTTCACCAAATAAGACCACAGACTAAAATATTTTGCTTGTATTTGTGCATTGGGTATATACTGCAGTGGACATTTATTTGTGTTGTACTTGTTTTGTCAGTTACACATTTCAGGAAAAATAGCCCTGTTATGCAAAACAAAAGTGTCCACTGCAAAAGACGTTGGTTTTTGCATGATTCATTTGGAGAGAACTCCAAAATAAATTGGAGTATAAACACGTTTTTCGATTCAAACGTTTTAATTTACCAGTTTATTTTGAGTATTTTTCTAAACGTTTTGTCATTTGGCAGGTGGTTATCTAAAACAAGTCAACAAAAGGTCATTGATTGTCGCGTCTAAGGACACGAGTTTCCATATTCTTACTTATTTGATCGTGTTGGTAGTTTTTAAAAAGAGAAAAATATGTTTTACCATGTCATTTATTAGAAATAAAAAAATGTCAACTGCATGGGAAAACTTAATTACAAGAAGAAAAGACTATTAGGACAATTAAATTGCGGTGTGGACCAATGTTCCCTCTAATTTTTCATGTGTGTGAGCAAACGCAAAAATTCCCTGAGCATTCAGTGGAGTCCATGTGAGCAACATCAGACATGCACACTGTGGCTACACTAGCAGCACACCTGTTCCAAACCTGACTAAATAACAAGTTCAATCTCCATCCATCCATTCATTTTCTACCGCTTGTCCCTTTTGGGGTCGCGGGGGGTGCTGGAGCCTATCTCAGCTGCATTCGGGCGGAAGGCGGTGTACACCCTGGACAAGTCCCCACCTCATCGCAGGGCCAACACAGATAGACAGACAACATTCTCTTATTATTATAATCAAATGACAGCAGTCACTTCCATGAGGTTATTTTCTAATATAAGTGTTTAGGCCCACTTACAATGACAATAACAAAAAATATTGTTTTTTATGAACTGTGTACTTGTATTGTTTGTCTGGGTGGAGGTCCTGCTTTGGAAATAATTTGTACCCCTTTCAGACATTACATTTAGTTCCCATTAAAACATTCACATGTTGCACAATGAGATGTAAGTAGGGGATCATGTGTACATTCCTGCAACTTCCTGTTTGTAAAAAATATATTTTTATTAGTATTTATTTAATATACTAACAGCATTTCATAATTAATATTTATAAATGAAGATTCCTAATAAATGACACTAGAATAAGCACACATTTGATTGGTAAATCATAGTGTAACGACCTGAAATTACACATTATGTGTGGTGTTGGAGTTGTCAGACTTTTTGTGAGGCTGTAAACGCATCACTGGCTAAGTGCCATATGTGCATGTATTGGCGCAAGAGAGAAAGAGCGAGCGGCTGCTGTTGATACAACAAAGTTGCTTTTGGTCTGGTTTGTACTGCAGAAAATGACCAGTTTTGCTAGATATAATTTTTTTACTAATATTTTGGTGATGTGTTTATGGCCGATAACAAAAAGTTTTGCTCAGTAAAGTGATCGATGGAATTCATGTCCTCAAAGCGTCTCGACAGACGTTACAATATTTGAATAATGATGACGAAAACTGTTTTCTCTGTCGTGTCCGTGTCGTGTCGAAAATTGTTATGCGCTTATTTTTTTATTTGATTTTGTGCGTGGCATAGATTTGCCGTGCGCAGAGGACGCTTGAGCAGTGCACAATTGCAGAGGCGCACACCTTAGAGGGAACATTGGTGTGGACATACAGTACAATAATTTATATGTCATTGACATTCGACAGAGAATAAGCACATATTTTGTAAATGTTTTATCTCAACAGTTTTTACCTCAAATTTACATTTTTAATCTGTTACTGTATATCATATTATCCACTGTTTTATTGATTCTACTATTTTTATTGTCGTATGTGCTTTCTGCAGTTCTATAGTCAACAATAAAGTTTGACTTGATTGGAAAACCACTGAAAACCACATTTTGCGCCTTACACCTCTCTTGATTCTTAATGATCTTAATTAAGTCTTAATTGCACCATCAATAGTGATTAGTAAACGATGCCTTTGTGAGTATATGTCACACTCTCTTGCTGTAGTGACTGCACTGATACTGTGTTGGTGTTTTATAATGGTCATCCGCTATCGGCTGAATTAAAAAAAAAAATCACTACGTTTGACCGGCAAATAAAACTATTTGTTAGCAGTAGGAATAAGAAATGTGTAACTCGGGTCAATGAGCCAACGTTAAAGTATCAATATCTTATCAAACAGTCAACTTAATAGGTGTCCACTTGCTGCAGAAAAAAAACATGTGGTCTTAATTTTTAGCAGCTGGCTGGTATGCAAACATATACTATGTCTGTAGGCACCTGCCAGTGTTTGTTAAACACCGCTTTAGCTAACAGCAGCGTTAATGTGGAGCCAAATGGGGAAATCAAAAGGAGAGGAAATTGAGCAGAAAGCATGAATAAATGTACAATTAGAGCAAAAGTAGTGCAGATTAAAGGAAAGAACATGGTTAGTAAAGACAGTAATAATGGTGCCTACTGCGTGATATACGTCGCCGACAGTAGTGCATTTAACAATGCTTGGCTTTTACTTTCATAATGGAGCCTTGGATTCAGACATATCATATTTAGCTGTTTTATATCTCCACTTTGGTCCGTTTTACTGTACTTTACCGTTCCGGATGAAAGAGATTGTTTTCATGTCGGCAAGCCCTCTCCATACAATGCAACTCCACTCCTCGGAAAGTCAATAATTGGGTACATTCTGTGATTTATTAACTAGACTGTTTGCTGTTTGTGCCAACATCTTCACAATTCACTTCTAAAGTCAACATGAACTTTTGAACAGGTATGCATTATGGAGGTACAATGTGTTTGTCAATAGGCATTAGTATGAGGCAAAAACTGCTGCCTTGTTAAAAAAAGTTGCCCCAAAATAAATATATATTTATAACTGAAACTAAACACAAAATAATCCTACTTAATACTAACGAGTCTGCACGATTAATCGATTTTACATTTTAATCCGATTAGCTAATTATGACAATGTTATTTGTTTTTGAATACACCTATTTTGTGATACTTGGACACGTCATCAGTGATAAGGGTGTTTCAGGTCTTTGATGATCAGACTACCTCACCCCGGTTCCCCACCCGAAGATGATCAGTCCTTGGCCTGTGTCCAAGTGGCCTGCTCCACAGATTCCCCCTGTGGATCCACAGCCATCGCAAAGCCTTTTCTGCGGCCTCCAGAATGTCCTTGGTGGCTCTATGGTTCTGCAGTCCAAGGCACTGCAATGAGTCGCCAGCAAATCTTCGACATCAAACTTAGATCAGCTCACACCAGGTTTTACAGGCATTGCCTCTGCATCCAGCGATGAGTTCCGCGTAATTTGATCTCTTGCGCTCATTCGCCTCTTCAATCCGCTCCTCCCAGGGGACAGTCAACACAAGAAAAAACACCTGATTGGTTGGCTGTAATCTTAATACCATGTCTGGACAGAGTTTGTGGTTGCGATGTCAACTGGGAACTTTAAACTGCTTCCCAAGATCTACTTGGATCTTCCAATCCTCAGCAGTAGTACAGTGCCCTCCTGTAGAGCTTGGCTGTTGTAGTTTATTTTCCCGTTTTTATGAACCTAATTTATTTTTTGTGGGGCGGCCTGGAACTTACTTTTCTGGATCACTGTGCAGATTGCCTCCGCCAAATACCTCAGAATCTGATCATTATCAACGACTTAAGATGTGCTCCATGGTTCCCCTATTTTGGCACAGTTTGCACTCTGGTGTATCTGCAAGACCACAAGTGTAGAGGTTGGCAGGGCTTGGGAGGACGTCATAAACTGATTGGTTTATAAATGTAATGCCAGAGGTTTGCCCAGGTTATGCTTTGGCTTTCCGCATGCTCCCACCTGGTCCACGCTCCATGTTTGGCCATGCCAACCCTTTTGCTGCTGCGTTCTTCCTCCACTTCCGCTTGGATCTCATCCTGCACCAGTTTCCGCCGCTCTTAGTATATAACCGGCGGTATAACTCGGTTGGTAGAGTGGCCGTGCCAGTAACTTGAGGGTTCCAGGTTCAATCCCCACTTCCGCCATCCTAGTCACTGCCGTTGTGTCCTTGGGCAAGACACTTTACCCACCTGCTCCCAGTGCCACCCACACTGGTTTAAATGTAACTTAGATAATGGGTTTCACTATGTAAAGCGCTTTGAGTCACTAGAGAAAAGCGCTATATAAATATAATTCACAATTCACAATGGAAAGCAGCCACGACTGTCTCTCCGCAATTCCAAGGTGCCCACCAGGCTTTTATGCCGCAGGCGTCCCTCCACTCTATCAAGCCTCTCTTGTGTTTTCCACTTCTGTCCAGTCTTCTCAACAATTTAACTGTTCTTAGAGTCTATGTACATGATCACCCATCTGCAGCGGGTGTCTTTGAACTCCTCTGGTAGTCCGCTTAGGGGGGATGCAGTTTGTTGAAACAGCCATTCAGATGCTACTCAAGGACCGAGGAACCCCAGCCATCCTTTAAAGAAACTGGCTGATTAACTTCTCCGGTGTCTCTATCGTTAACGGTACCTCATAAACTAGCAGAGGCCAGATAATTCTTGGCAGGACCCCGTGCTAGTACATCCAAGCCTTCCCTGGGTGACCTGATTTGTCAAGGGCAGTGAGCCAGGTTGTCAGGTCACTCTTGGTCTGATGTAGTGCCACTTTGTCTTTTAGGGTGATGTTGAAAGTTTTTCCCAGGCTTTTAACTAGTTTTTCAGTCACTGTGGGAATTATGATCCCTCCCAGGGTAAAGTGGAACTGGTCGACTACTTTCCCTTTCTTTGGGACCAAGGACCTAGACTTGGCGAGCCTGAAGCTCATCCTTGCCCATGAGATAAGCTGTTCAAACTCTTGGAGGTGCCACCTGCAACCGGGAACATATGTTATCATCACTGTTAATGCATCTATGAAAGCTTTTATGGGGGATGCTGGGTCCCAGATCTTGACTTTGGACCCCTGCATTACACTTCAGCAGACTTAATCATTTTCATTGCCAGTGAGAAAAGTGACACAGAGATTGTGAATTGTGCAGCCAGTGATTACACCCTTCTCTATACGGGCATATGTTGTATGTCCTGAGGAGGCGCACACTGAAATCCTTGAAATAATCCATAACAAGAGTACAAATCGTCTCTGGAATGTGGTGTCTTAACAGGGCAGTCTCAACCAGCTTGCGTTGGTTAGATCAAGCCAGATCGTTGCTAGATCTCCTTTGTCCTCTCTTGCCGCTCAAATCAATTGGGAGACCACTCCCCTGTGTTCCAGGCAACCAGGCATTCCTACTCCCCCATGTTAGAATGAGGTGTCGATATAGGAATTCTTCGGGAGGAAATACATCAGACGTTGTGATAGGATCCTGAAAAAGAGCTGGCTTTCCACACCGAGCAGTGAAATAATACATAACTGCGCAATCTTACTGGAGTTTTCTTCTTTTGGAATCCTGACACCTTCTGCATGCTTCCACTGGTCTGTGATTCTCCCTCTTCTCCAGATCACATGGAGAATCTTCCAAAGGCATATAAGAAGCCCTGGCAACTGCTTATACCACGTATGGTACTCCAATTGGGCCAGGAACAGAATCAGATATTGCGACTTTAAAGGCTTGCTTTACCTTTGTCAGGATAGGCTTAACACAGTTGAATTGGGTCACTGGTCCTGGATGTCTTCGCAGAGACTTGCATGGGCCGAGTTATTGGCCTTTGAGGCATCAATGAATGGGATGTTAAGGTAGTAATCAATATTCACTTTAGGGCAGGAAAAGTGGCCACTTCGTTTCTGGCTAAGTAGCTTCTTGGTGAAGCCAATGGAGTTGCCCACAAAAGCGCTTCGCTTATGTGCTCTTTCCTTGCCCTTCCTATGATGCTGTTCAGCACCCCTCAATGTGAAGAGCCTTTTCCTCAGGATGTGAGTGAGTTCTGACAGGGCCGTTCTCTCGTCTTCTTCAGCCGCCTTGAACTGGCGCCTTAGGGCCCTCAGTTCTCCTCTTAGGTGGTTAATTCTGGCTTCTCACCAGTTTGGCTTTGCAGGCTTGCTTGTTCCGTACTTTTCTTGTAGTCCAAATTGTTCCGCTCCTGTGTTTATTATCAGGATGCTCATGGTTGATACATCCCCTCGAAATGGCTTCTTGACTTTTATTTATATCCTCATCCAGATTGGTCAACTCCTTGTTGTTCGTGGCTGGCCACTTCACCCGACAACATTCTGGCATCCTGCTTCTTGGTGGGACTTGTGTTGCTTGAAGGTTCCGGGTGCTGTGGGGAGAATCCGGACCTGGCTACTCCTCTGTCCGACCAGGTTCTGCAGATGGCTGTTGAGCTCGATGTTGTTTCCGTGCGTTGCTTAGTGGGTTCCACCTTGGGCCGGCCATCATAGTCAGACCTTGCCGCAGATACAGACTGTGCTTGTTATCCCTTGTCCAATGTTTCCGTCCGACTGGAATGCTCATACTCTCCCCTTCTCGGGCATCCCTGGGGGTTTAATTCTGCAGTGTTTGTCGTAGCGTTTTTTGGGTGTTTCCTCACAAAAGCTTTAGGTTGGGGGGCTAGCCCTTACTACCTCGGATGTCACCTTTCCCAGCTGTCTACTGTCTTTCCAGCAGTAACCACACTATTTGTGGATGTCATCCATTTCCTGGAAGTCACTGACAAAACCAGATTCTATAGTTTTGAATACACCTATTTGGTGGTACTTGGGCACATGGATTAAAAAATTAGAACATAATTAAAACAATGTTCCTTTCTCATGTTTTGCTTCTATAAACATATGGCTTTTCAGACACACGTGATTTATTCATTCATTTATGTGTGGCCACTAATGAACACACAGATGCGGATAAATTCAGCGCTTCCAGGTTTGCCCTCCTCATAAACAAATGATAACATAATGCAGTATACTCGCTCACGGCTCACAACTTCGCTAGTGTATTTGTCTATACTTGCGGTTCCGCTGTACTGCTAAGACTTCTGGGTAAAGTAGTTACTCTACATGTAACAACACAGAAAACCGCCAGAAGCAACCCAACCTTTTGTAACTTCCATAAGTGCTAAGAACTTGAAGACACAACTTAGATACACTTTTCTGTCGTTTGGCAACACTTATGAAACATGTAAACCAGTGGTGTTTAAAATTTGGGCCAGGGGCCATTTGTGGAGTGAACTTTCTAATAGATCCATAAAACTGTAAAAAAAAAAAAAAAAAAGATAAACAAAAAAACCCGTAAAAAAATGAAAAATAGAATAAAAAGTCATAATGTGATGCGATAAATCTGGAATGTTGATACAAATGATGAATAGACACAAATATTTGTTTTTAATTATATGTATAACATTTCAGTAGCCTATTTCAATACAAATAACATGATAACTTCCACAACTTCCACCCTCTGTTGGCTTTTTGTAGTTTTTACCAAAAAAATCAAAATCACAATCAAAAATCTAGTTTTCAGAGAATAAAATTGGGATTTAACTTTTTGGCCAAAATTGTGCAAAATAGCATTAGAGTAGAAGTAACTACATACAAAAATATTTAATTGTAAACTAGACATGAATACATGTCCAAATAAATATTATTAATAAATAATTATGATAAAATAATTAACATTTTATTGTAGGTCTACACATACACACTGCACAAAACTATTTGCAGCACAAAACGTAGCACAAACAAATGGGAAAAGTTTCGGGATATTTTGACATAAGGGGGCTGGGGGGGGGGGGGGGGGGGGGTCTAAGTGATGATTATAACACGTTAACTACACATTAGTAACAACACTATAAAAACATGAATAACGTAAAAACTATAAAAGTCAGACCACAAATGTTTGTGAGAAAAACGAGTGGAACACGTTTGGGGTGGTTTTGACATAGTTAGGTTCTAGGTATGATTAATACCAAGTTAATTACACTTTAGCTTGCTCAAAAAGGTTTATTATGTCTTCTTATTCATATACTTTTTAAAATGTTCTTGTAATCAGACCATATTTTTGGTATATTAAATGGAATTTTTTAGGTAAAAAAATCCATCTAATATACCGAAAATATGGTCTGATTACAAGAACATTTTTAAAAAGTGATTACACTTTAATAACATAAAACTATCAAAGCTGTAATAACTTAAAATCTATAATAGTTAGGCCAAAAATGTTTGTAACGAAAATGATTGGGACACGTTTGGGGAGGTTTTGACATAGTTGGGGTCTAGTTATGATTAACACCAAGTTATTTACACTTTAGCTTGCTCAAATAGGCTCATTATGTCTTCTTATACATATACTTTTTAAAATGTTCTTGTAATCAGACTATATTTTCGGTATATTAGATGGAATTTTTACCTAAAAAAATACCATCTAATATACCGAAAATATGGTCTGACTACAAGAACATTTTCAAAAGTAATTACCGTATTTTCACTTTCGGCAGCGTATTTTCTCCGTCATCTTTGTTGTAGCGGTGTAGCGTGCAAGGACGGGAGTGGAAGAATTGTCAAAAGATGGAGCTAACTGTTTTAATGACATTCAGACTTTACTTAAATCCACAACAGAGCAGCATCTCCTCATCCGGAAACAACAACAAGGCCGGAAATGTGTCCCATGAAACACCGTCCGACCGGAACTCTCTAATAACTAAAGTTCCTTGGTTGAATAATGTAAACTCATTACACCGGTATGTTTTAGCGCTTTCATGGCGAGTTTACTGACAGATATAAGTAAGAACTTTACACTACTTTATATTAGAAATGGCAACAGCGGAGGATGAATAACAAGAAGATAGAGAAAAAGAAGAAGCTTATCGACACGGACTACAAAGGCGGATTCACGCAATTTTTCAGGACTTATGCAGATCCCAAATACAGATCAGCAGGTACCAGAAGGTAAGAAAAGTTGCTTTTGCATAATTTTGCGAAACAAAACAAAACATATAATATGTCTTACCTTATACACACACCGTAATAATACTTGCATGTTTAATTCGCCGACAATCCATAAAGCGGTGCGGCTTCAATGCTTACCAAAGTCGTACTAAAAAATGTTGATAGATTTTTGAGCGCCGTGCGTAATGTTCTATATTTTCAATGGAACATATAAAATGTTGGTGCTGTTTACTTGAGTCATATTGCCATCATATCGCAGTCTACACGTATCTCTTATGTTTGACCGCCATCTACTGGTCACACTACTGGTCATTACATAAAATTGCTTTGAGATCGGTAAGCAAAACCAGAATTATTCCGTACATTAGGCGCACCTGGCTATAAGGCGCACTGTCAAGTTTTGAGCGGAAAAAATATATTTTAAGTGTGCCTTATAGTCCGGAAAATATGGTAACTTAAAATCTATAATAGACGAGAACGATTGGAACGCGTTTGGGGAGAATTGGACGAGGGGGGGGACTCCACGCAGGTGAATTTCAAGCATCCACAAGGCATTTGCAAAGACAAAAGAACAAGTGAAGTGAAGTTAATTATATTTATATAGCGTTTCTTTCTAATGACTCAAAGCGCTTTTACATAGTGGAACCCAATATCTAAGTTACATATAAAGGGGAACATTATCACCAGACCTATGTAAGCGTCAATATATACCTTGATGTTGCAGAAAAAAAGACCATATATTTTTTTAACCGATTTCCGAACTCTAAATGGGTGAATTTTGGCGAATTAAACGCCTTACTATTATTCGCTCTCTCTCTCCGCCATTTTCTCAAACACCGAGTCAAATCAGCTCTGTTATTTTCCGTTTTTTCGACTGTTTTCCATACCTTGGGGACATCATGCCTCGTCGGTGTGTTGTCGGTGGGTGTAACAACACGAACAGGGACGGATTCAAGTTGCACCAGTGGCCCAAAGATGCGAAAGTGGCAAGAAATTGGACGTTTGTTCCGCACACTTTACCGACGAAAGCTATGCTACGACAGAGATGGCAAGAATGTGTGGATATCCTGCGACACTCAAAGCAGATGCATTTCCAACGATAAAGTCAAAGAAATCTGCCGCCAAACCCCTATTGAATCTGCTGGAGTGTGTGAGCAATTCAGGGACAAAGGACCTCGGTAGCACGGCAAGCAATGGCGGCAGTTTGTTCCCGCAGACGAGCAAGCTAAACCCCCTGGATGTCTTGGCTCACACCGTCCCTTATGCCACCGAAGATGATCAAGAGAAGAATATCGACCCTAGCTTCCCTGGCCTGCTGACAACAACTCCAAAACTGGACAGATCAGCTTTCAGGAAAAGAGAGCGGATGAGGGTATGTCTACAGAATATATTAATTGATGAAAATTGGGCTGTATGCACTCTCAAAGTGCATGTTGTTGCCAAATGCATTTCATATGCTGTAAACCTAGTTCATAGTTGTTAGTTTCCTTTAATGCCAAACAAACACATACCAATCGTTGGTTAGAAGGCGATCGCCGAATTCATCCTCACTTTCTCCCGTGTCGCTGGCTGTCGTGTCGTTTTCGTCGGTTTCGCTTGCATACGGTTCAAACCGATATGGCTCAATAGCTTCAGTTTCTTCTTCAATTTCGTTTTCGCTACCTGCCTCCACACTACAACCATCCGTTTCAATACATGCGTAATCTGTTGAATCGCTTAAGCCGCTGAAATCCGAGTCTGAATCCGAGCTAATGTCGCTATAGCTTGCTGTTTGTTTGTGTTGGCATCACTATGTGACGTCACAGGAAAATGGACGATGGTTAAAATCAGGCACTTTGAAGCTTTTTTTAGGGATATTGCGTGATGGGTAAAATTTTGAAAAAAACTTCGAAAAATAAAATAAGCCACTGGGAACTGATTTTTAATGGTTTTAACCCTTCTGAAATTGTGATAATGTTCCCCTTTAAAGCAGTGTGGGTGGCACTGGGAGCAGGTGGGGAAAGTGTCTTGCCCAAGGACACAACGGCAGTGACTAGGATGGCGGAAGCGGGGATCGAACCTGGAACCCTCAAGTTGCTGGCACGGCCACTCTACCAACCGAGCTATACCGCCCCACAACAAGCAACAAAGTAGCACCAGTTTCCAAGCACCAGTTTCCAGGGGTTTACCGGATTGTTGTTGGTGAGCGCCCGGCGCGTGAGGTAATGTCCTGTCACCCCGTCCCCACCCTCAGCCGCTAAGCCTCAACGTCTCACTCGTGCGGGGAGGCTAATGGCGGTGACGTCGGCGGCGGCCCGCTGCGAGCGAGGCCGTTAAAGCGCTAACGAGGGAGCAATTACGCAGTTTACCTTTGCCCGTCTCATCAGGAGGGAGGCTGGGTGGTAGCGAGCGCAGACCGCAATCTAACGTATAGGGCGAGCATGCGATGGCGGCAAGTTGAAAACAGATGGGTCTGCTGAGAGGATAAACGCGGCCTCAGTCAGTGGGCCGGCCCCTCCCCTCTCTCCGCTGAGCAGAACAAGGCCAAAACCTTGCATATTAACAGCTTGAAGATGTTACGCGGGGTCAACAGTGCCACGAAAAAAAAAAGCACAGCGACCGCACTGAGGTTTGTGCATGGCAGCGCCGCAATAATAATTGAAACGGGAAAAGCAAAAAGAGGGAAAAAGGAACGCCATCCCAGAGGTTTTCTTTTTAACGTTACCACACGCTTATGTCACTGGCACGCCGCCTGACGAGGGCTGTGCGGTTCGAGGGAATGTTGGCGAAGGGAGGCCGTGCCAGAGGAGCTGGCTTTCCTCTCCCGCTGAAAGCAAGCAGCTCGGCTACTGTTGTTTTTTTTTTGTTTTTTTTGTGTGTGTTTTTTTTGTTTTTTGTGTGTGTTCGTGTGTCGGAAATGAGAGTATGTGCGCCGCGGTAGCCTTTATACGGGACTTCCGTTTTGCTTTTTTTTTGGGTGCTGCAGGACAAAAGTGGGCCACCTATTTTATTCCCTCGCTTGTCATAGCCATTTGTTTGCTGCTTTATTTGGTCTGGATTGCACACAAAGCTTCCAGGTGGTGAAAGTGTATACTTGGATGCATAGGAAATCTACGTTCAAAGAACTCCGGCTTATTAGTGATTCCCAGAGCCCAAAAAAAGTCTGCGGGCTATAGAGTGTTTTCTATTCGGGCTCCAGTACTATGGAATGCCCTCCAGGTGACAGTTAGAGATGCTACCTCAATAGAAGCATTTAAGTCCCATCTTAAAACTCATTTGTATACTCTAGCCCAGGGGTCGGCAACCCAAAATGTTGAAAGAGCCTTATTCGACCAAAAATACAAAAACAAATCTGTCTGGAGCCACAAAAAATTAAAGGCCATATTACATACAGATAGTGTGTCATGAGATATAAATTGAATTAATATGACTTAAAGGAAACTAAATGACCTCAAATATAGCTACAAATGAGGCATAAGGATACAATATGTACATATAGCTAGCCTAAATAGCATGTTAGCATCGATTAGCTCGCAGTCATGCAGTGACCAAATATGTCTGATTAGCACTCAACACAAGTCAATAACATCAACAAAACTCACCTTTGTGGATTCACGCACAACGTTAAAAGTTTGGTGGACAACATGAGACAGAAAAAGAAGTGGCATAAAACACGTCCTAGAAAGTCGCAGAAAGATATACATGTAAACAAACTAAGGTGAGTTCAAGGACTGCCAAAATTCGTAGGACAAAACGGCGCTCGCCAAATACTCGAATCAGTGAAGCATGTTTAATATAAACAGTGTGCTTTATAACAATTAGGGAGGTTTGTGTCATGTTTGTCTCCTACAGAAACCATATTAAAACAAAACAAAAAATGTTCCCCTCAACTTTTTCCATTTTTCATACATTTTTGAAAAAGCTCCAGAGAGCCACTAGGGCGGCGCTAAAGAGCCGCATGCGGCTCTAGAGCCGCGGGTTGCCAACCCCTGCTCTAGCCTTTAAAGGCCTACTGAAACCCACTACTACCGACCACGCAGTCTGATAGTTTATATATCAATGATGAAATCTTAACATTCCAACGCATGCCAATACGGCCGGGTTAGCTTACTAAAGTGCATTTTTGAATTTTGCGCGAAATATCCTGCTGAAAACGTCTCGGTATGATGACGTCTGCGCGTGACGTCACGGATTGTAGAGGACATTTTGGGACAGCATGGTGGCCAGCTATTAAGTCGTCTGTTTTCATCGCAAAATTCCACAGTATTCTGGACATCTGTGTTGATGAATCTTTTGCAATTTGTTCAATGAACAATGGAGACAGCAAAGAAGAAAGCTGTAGGTGGGAAGCGGTGTATTGCGGCAGGTGTTGTGACGGATAACGCACCCCCGCCGTAGAATGCACCCCTTGACTGGTGTGCCGGAAAACACAGCCGGTGTTTCATTGTTTACATTCCCGAAAGATGACAGTCAAGCTTTACCATTGGCCTGTGGAGAACTGGGACAACAGAGACTCTTACCAGGAGGACTTTGAGTTGGATGCGCAGACGCGGTACCGTGAGTACGCGGCTTCCAAACATTTGATCGCTTGCCCATACGTGCGTGCCGCTATGTGCATGTCACGTACGTAACTTTGGGGACTTTGGGGAAATATATGTGCTGTATGAACTTTGGGGAGGTGAACGGTACTTTGGGCTGTGGGATTGAGTGTGTTGTGCAGGTGTTTGAGTTGTATTGGCGGGTTATATGGACGAGAGGGGGGGGGGGGGGGGTTGTTATGCGGGATTAATTTGTGGCATATTAAATATAAGCCTGGTTGTGTTGTGGCTAATAGAGTCTTGTGTTTATTTACTGTTTTAGTCATTACCAGCTGAATATCAGGTCCCACCCGCCTCTCACAGCATCTTCCCTAACTGAATTGCTTCCACTGCCCTCTAGTCCTTCACTCTCACTTTCCTCATCCACGAATCTTTCATCCTCGCTCAAATTAATGGGGAAATTGTCGCTTTCTCGGTCCGAATCGCTCTCGCTGCTGGTGGCCATGATTGTAAACAATGTGCAGATGTGAGGAGCTCCACAACCTGTGACGTCACGCTACTCGTCTGCTACTTCCGGTACAGGCAAGGCTTTTTTATCAGCGACCAAAAGTTGCGAACTTTATCGTCGATGTTCTCTACTAAATCCTTTCAGCAAAAATATGGCAATATCGCGAAATGATCAAGTATGACACATAGAATGGACCTGCTATCCCCGTTTAAATAAGAAAATCGCATTTCAGTAGGCCTTTAAATAGCCCCAATTTATTAGACCAGTTGATCTGCCGTTTCTTTTCCTTTCTCCTCTGCTCCCCCCCTCCCTTGTGGAGGGGGAGACACACAGGTCCGGTGGCCATGGATGAAGTGCTGGCTGTCCAGAGTCGGGACCCGGGGTGGACCGCTCGCCTGTGCATCGGTTGGGAACATCTCTGCGCTGCTGACCCGTCTCCGCTCGGGATGGTTTCCTGCTGGCCCCACTATGGACTGGACTCTTACTATTATGTTGGATCAACTATGGACTGGACTTTCACAATATTATGTCAGACCCACTCCACATCCATTGCATCCGGTTTCCCCTAGAGGGGGGGGGGGGTTACCCACATATGCGGTCCCCTTCAAGGTTTCTCATAGTCATTCACATCGACGTCCCACTGAGCTGAGTTTTTCCTTGCTCTTATGTGGGCTCTGTACCGAGGATGTCGTTGTGGCTTGTGCAGCCCTTTGAGACACTTGTGATTTAGGGCTATATAAATAAACATTGACTGATTGATTGATTGATTGATAGGCGCCGATCTACATTTCTGCCAGTGGGTGCTCGGTGTCTGTGTATTAGTGTTGTCCCGATACCAATATTGTGGTACCGGTACCAAAAGTATTTCAGTGCTTTTCGGTACTTTTTTAAATAACGGGGACCACAAAAAATTTCATTATTGGCTTTAGTTTAACAAAAATATCTTAGGGTACATTAAACATATGTTTATTATTGCAATTGTGTCCTCAAATCAGTGGTTCTTAACCTTGTTGGAGGTACTGAACCCCACCAGTTTCATATGCGCATTCACCGATCATAGTAGTATCGACTAGATACGCTATTGCACATGGTATCATTACAGTGGATGTTGGGTGTAAATCCACCAGTGACGTTTAAAGTACCAATGATTATCACACTCACACTAGGTGTTTATGTTGGGTTGCAGTGCAAATATTCTTTCAAAATGTGTTTGTCGATGTATAGTGTGGTTTCATTATATGGCACATGTTTATGACAGTGTTGGCATTGTTCATACTGCCACTCTTAGTGTGACATGTATGGCTGTTGAGTAAGTATGCCCTTCATTCGCTCGTCTGCAGTGTGTTCAGAGTCAAGATGAATGTGTCATTAGTTTATTTATCAAGCATAATGAACTCTTAGTTGGACTTTGATAAGTATGTGATCTGTGCCTTTTTTTTTTAATGTGAAACATACTAAATTCGCCACATAAATAACAAAAAAAAAAAAGATTTTTCTAAAATTAATTTCAACATTGAAATCCCACGTGGGTGCTCGGCATTGTCCGTGGGTGCTCGGGCCCTGAAGCACCCACGGGATCGGCGCCTATGCTTGGATGTGCGTGAATATTGCTTTTATTGCTTCGTTCACCTGCAAATAACAGTTTGTGTTATAATTTTGACAGTTTTCCTCACGTTTTTTGCATTTCTAGGAACCTTGTCATATAATCCTTGTTTTGACTTTCAGTTCCGGTGTTCTTGACAACACTAACGTTACTTATTTGACTGTCGTGTTGCGTAAATAAGGGGGGTCTCTAGGGGTGCCAAATAAAATCTTATTAAAATTTACGGAATATTATTATATTATAACAGTGGTTCTCAAACCTTTGTCACCAAGTACCACCATAATGACCAACATTAAATTACAGTTGCGTAGTAGGCCTAAGTATTCATTAAAAACAAGGTAGAGGTTTTTATTTACTAAGTATATTTTTGGCAACTGTAAAATTCCACACAGTTTGAACAGTAACACTGTGTTAGAATATAGGAAAATAAAAATAAAAAACACTGTACTTTAATTTAGTGATATTTGGCGTAACACTAGATCAGGCCCGGGCAAAAATGTTAACTCCGGGGGCCAAATGTAGAGAAGAAAATGTGTCTGGGGGCCGGTATATCTATCAATCTATGTATGTCTATCTATCTATCTATCTAACTATGTATGTATGTATGTATGTAGGGCTAAAAATAAATTTATAACAAAATAAATAAAAAAAAATTAAAAAATAAATAAAATAAAATAACAAATAAATAATATATATATATATATATATATATATATATATATATATATATATATATATATATATATATATATAGGGCTAAAAATAAATTTCTTAAAAAATAAATAAATAAAATAAAATATAATAATATATATATATATATATATATATATGTATATATATATATATATATATATATATATATATATATATTTTTTTTTTTATAAATATAAATATATATATATATATTTTTAATTTTTTTATATAAATATATATATATATATATATATGTCTTAATAAGGCCCTGCGATGAGGTGGCGACTTGTCCAGGGTGTACCCCGCCTTCCGCCCGATTGTAGCTGAGATAGGCTCCAGCGCCCCCCGCGACCCCAAAGGGAATAAGCGGTAGAAAATGGATGGATGGATGGATGTCTTAATAAGGTTATCCAAAAAATAGTGCTCGATACCGTAGTAGAGCGCAATATATGTATGTGTGGGAAAATATATGTATATATATATATATATATATATATATATATATATATATATATATATATATATATATATATATATATATATATATATAAATATATATATATATATACATTTTTGATTTTATTTCTTTTATTTTATTTTTTTGAATTTTTTTTTTTTATATACATTTTTTTTCCCCGAAAAACTCTATATGTCTGACAAAAGAAATAGATCAAAGACAAAATCCCATTGCAAAGGATGATGGTTCTCAGGAGGATATTCATATTAAGTATTTATCAGCTTCTTGACAGTTATTATTGATTCATTCATTGATTACCTGCATTTTAATATGAACATTCAAACTTCTCCCAACTTTCTGAATTTTTTGCAACGGCTATCTGTGTCCCCATCCAGGTCAAACCGTGTGTGTGAGTGACAAGAAGAAAAGCTCGCTCGGGAAGAATGTATATCAGCCTTTTTCTTGGGAAAAATAGTCTTGTAGTTCTATGCGTTGTTTTTGTTTCCAAATTGTACGGCTATAGAAATGTACACATATGTACTTTTTAATGTACATTTGCTTGTACAAAACCCAAAACCAGTGAAGTTGGCACGTTGTGTAAATCGTAAATAAAAAATAAAATACAATGATTTACAAATCCTTTTCAACCTACATTCAATTGAATAGACTGCAAAGACAAGATACTTAACGTTCAAACTTAGTTTTTTTTTGCAAATATTAGCTATTTTAGAATTTGATGCCTGCAACATGTTTCAAAAAAGCTGGCACAAGTGGCAAAAAAGACTGAGAAAGTTGAGGAATGCTCATCAAACACTTTGGAACATCCCACAGGTGAACAGGCTAATTGGGAAAAGGTGGGTGCCTATTATTGGGTATAAAAGCAGCTTCCATGAAATGCTCAGTCATTCACACACAAAGATGGGGCGAGGGTCACCACCTTTGAAAAAATGCGTGAGCAAATTGTCCAACAGTTTAAGAACAACATTTCTCAACCAGCTATTGCAAGGAATTTAGGGATTTCACCCTCTACAATCAGTAATATCATCAAAAGATTCAGATAAACTGGAGAAGTCACTGCACATAAGCGATGATATTATGGACCATCAATCCCTCAGGCGGTACTGCATCAAAAAGCAACATCAGCGTGTAAAGGATATCACCACATGGGCTCAGGAACACTTCAGAAAACCACTGTCAGTAACTACAGTTGGTCGCTACATCTGTAAGTGCAAGTTAAAACTCTACTTTGCAAAGCGAAAGCCATTCATCAACAACACCCAGAAACGCCGCCAGCTTCCCTGGGCCCGAGCTCATCTAAGATGTACTGATGCAAAGTGTAAAAGTGTTCTGTGGTCTGACGAGTCCACATTTGAAATTGTTTTTGGAAACTGTGGGCATCGTGTCCTCCGGAACAAAGAGGAAAAGAACCATCCGGATTGTTATAGGTGCAAAGTTCAAAAGCCATCATCTGTAATGGTATGGGGGTGTATTAGTGCCCAAGGCATGGGTAACTTACACATCTGTGAAGGCACCATTAATGCTGAAAGGTACATACAGGTTTTGGAGCAACATATGTTGCCATCCAAGCAACGTTGTCATGGACGCCCCTGCTTATTTCAGCAAGACAATGCCAAGCTACATGTTACAACAGCGTGGCTCAATAGTAAAATAGAGCGGGTACTAGACTGGCCTGCCTGTAGTCCAGACCTGTCTTCCATTGAAAATGTGTGGCGCATTATGAAGCCTAAAATACCACAAGGGAGACTCCGGACTGTTGAACAATTTAAGCTGTACATCAAGCAAGAATGGGAAAGAATTCCACCTGAAAAGCTTCAAAAATTGGTCTCCTCAGTTCCCAAACTTGTTGTTAAAAGAAAAAGCCATGTAAAACAGTGGTAAAAATGCCCCTGGGTCAACTTTTTTTGCAATGTGTCGCTGCCATTAATTTCAAAGTTAATGATTATTTGCAAAAAAAAAAAAAAAAATTCTCAATTCGAACATTAAATATCTTGTCTTTGCAGTCTATTCAATTGAATATAAATTGAAAAGTAATTGCAAATCATTATATTCTCTTTTTATTTACGATTTACACAACGTGCCAACTTCACTGGTTTCGGGTTGTGTACGTCATAATCTCTAGTCTTCCCGTGACAACGCGGTATTCTCTCCCAGACACGTACACCTCGAGACGGACGTACTTCATATATAGCAACACTTTGTGGCAGCGTGAGAGCAACACAAATGTTATCCCCTTCTGTCGCTTATGTATAATTAAAGGTAGCATTCTCTGGGGGGCTTGGGAGGGTTGCGTCAGAGATTGCCTGGGCAGCAAACATCTCAGGAGAAATCACCCGCCTTGCTTCCCTAATCTTAAATTTGAATGCACATGAGCCTCAACAGTTATACATGCAAACTATACATACCAAAACAAAAACACACACATTAGGGTTGCTACTGTATATTCAGGGTATGTCACGCTGATTGTGTTCTGCAGTGTTACATTTCATCCCCCTGAAGGAGCTGTTCTCCAACCCTGCAGGGAGTCAAGAGAGCGTTTGAGTGCGTCTTCCACCAACAATACCAACCACTTCACTCACACAATCATCTTTATTGTGACCGTATAGTGGCGGCGTTTGTTTTACGAGCGAGAGCCTTTCCCATCCATTTTATTCGGTGACGTTATCCAATGCCCGCCGAAAAACAGCGAGGGCTGTCAGTCAAACTGAGTCCGCTGACAACCGCGAACCCCATCTGTGCCTCCGTCTGTCAGCGAGTCTGACTTCTTACATTATTTTAAACGCCATTATGCGTTTCATTCACAAATATGAACCTCACCTAGACAGTACACTGCAAAAAGTCAGTGTTCAAAAACAAGAAAAAAAAATTCCAAAAATGAGGGGTATTTTATTTGAACTAAGCAAAATTATCTGCCAATAGAACAAGAAAATTCGGCTTGTCAAGACTTTCCAAAACAAGTCAAACAAGGTAGGTACACGAGACAAAAGTCTTGGAACTCTTCGGACTACAAGTAGACAAAAGTATTGGGACACTTATGACTACCACTGGACAAAAGTATTGGGACACTTAGGACGATAACTGGACAAAAGTATTGGGACACTTGGGACTACAACTTGACAAAAGTATTGGGACAATTATGACTACAACTGGACAAACGTATTGGGACACTTATGACGAAAACTGGACAAAAGTATTGGGACACTTACACTGGACAAAAGTATTGGGACACTTAGGACTACAACTTGACAAAAGTATTGGGACACTTAGGAATACCACTGAACAAAAGTATTAGGACACTTCGGACTAAACGGAGACAAAAGTATTGGGACACTTAGGACTACCACTTGACAAAAGTATTGGGACACTTACACTGGAGAAAAGTATTGGGACACTTACACTGGACAAAAGTATTGGGACACTTAGGACTACCACTGGACAAAAGTATTGGGACACTTAGGACGATAACTGGACAAAAGTATTGGGACACTTGGGACTACAACTTGACAAAAGTATTGGGACAATTATGACTACAACTGGACAAACGTATTGGGACACTTATGACGAAAACTGGACAAAAGTATTGGGACACTTACACTGGACAAAAGTATTGGGACACTTAGGACTACAACTTGACAAAAGTATTGGGACACTTAGGAATACCACTGAACAAAAGTATTAGGACACTTCGGACTAAACGTAGACAAAAGTATTGGGACACTTACACTGGACAAAAGTATTGGGACACTTAGGACTACAACTTGACAAAAGTATTGGGACACTTGTGACTAAAACTTGACAAAAGTATTGGGACACTTAGGACTACCACTGGACAAAAGTATTGGGACACAAAGGACGAAAACTGGACAAAGGTATTGGGACATTTGGGACTACAACTTGACAAAAGTATTGGGACAATTATGACTACAACTTGACAAAAATATTGGGACATTTATGACGAAAACTGGACAAAAGTATTGGGACACTTACACTGGACAAAAGTATTGGGACACTTACGACTACAACTTGACAAAAGTATTGGGACACTTAGGAATACCACTGAACAAAAGTATTAGGACACTTCGGACTAAACGTAGACAAAAGTATTGGGACACTTAGGACTACCACTTGACAAAAGTATTGGGACACTTACACTGGACAAAAGTATTGGGACACTTAGGACTACAACTTGACAAAAGTATTGGGACACTTGTGACTAAAACTTGACAAAAGTATTGGGACATTTAGGACTACCACTGGACAAAAGTATTGGGACACTTAGGACGAAAACTGGACAAAAGTATTGGGACAATTATGACTACAACTGGACAAAAGTATTGGGACATTTATGACGAAAACTGGACAAAAGTATTGGGACACTTACACTGGACAAAAGTATTGGGACACTTAGGACTACAACTTGACAAAAGTATTGGGACACTTAGGAATACCACTGAACAAAAGTATTAGGACACTTCGGACTAAACGTAGACAAAAGTATTGGGACACTTAGGACTACCACTTGACAAAAGTATTGGGATACTTACACTGGACAAAAGTATTGGGACACTTACACTGGACAAAAGTATTGGGACACTTAGGACTACAACTTGACAAAAGTATTGGGACACTTGTGACTAAAACTTGACAAAAGTATTGGGACACTTAGGACTACCACTGGACAAAAGTATTGGGACGCTTACACTGGACAAAAGTATTGGGACACATAGGACTACAACTGGACAAAAGTATTGGGACAGTTAGGACTAAAACTGGACAAAAGTTTTGGAACACGTAGGACTAAAACTGGCCAAAAGTATTGGGACACTTAGGATTACAACTTGACAAAAGTATTGGGACACTTAGGACTACAAATAGACATAAGTATTGGGAAACTTCGGACTACCACGGGACAAAAGTATTGGGACACTTACGACTAAAACTGGACAAAAGTATTGGGACACTTGGGACGTAAACTGGACAAAAGTATTGGGACACTTGGGACTAACACTTGACAAAAGTATTGAGACACTTAGGATGAAAACTGGACAAAAGTATTGGGACACTTAGAATTAAAACTTGACTAAAGTATTGGGACACTTCGTACTACCACTAGACAAAAGTATTGGGACACTTAGGACTAAAACTGGACAAAAGTATTGGGACACTTAGGACTACCACTGGACAAAAGTATTGGGACACCTACACTGGACAAACGTATTGGGACACTTAGGACTACAACTTGACAAAAGTATTGGGACACTTAGGACTACAACTGGACAAAAGTATTGGGACACTTAGGACTAGCACCTGCCAAATACGCGGGCCCAACCAACGCTGCTTGCAGCTTTAATTTTACTTGTTTTGGAAAGTCTTGACAAGCCAAATTTTCTTGTTCTATTGGCAGATCATTTTGCTTAGTTCAAATAAAATACCCCTCATTTTTGTATTTTTTTTTCTTGTTTTTGAACACTTACTTTTCGCAGTGTGGTAAATGGGTTATACCTGTATAGCGCTTTTCTACCTTGAAGGTACTCAAAGCGCTTTGACACTATTTCCACATTCAGCCATTCACACACACATTCACACACTGATGGCGGGAGCTGCCATGCAAGGCCCTATAACCACCACCCATCAGGAGCAAGGGTGAAGTCTCTTGCTCAAGGACACAACGGACGTGAATAGGTTGGTAGAAGGTGGGGATCGAACCAGGAACCCTCAGGTCACTGGCACGGCCACTCGCCCAACCGCGCCACACCGTCCCTTTAAAAGCATTAGGTTTCTGATAAAACTGCACACACACTGCAAAAAGTCAGTGTTCAAAAACAAGAAAAAAAAATACAAAAATGAGGGGTATTTTATTTGAACTAAGCAAAATTATCTGCCAATAGAACAAGAAAATTCGGCTTGTCAAGACTTTCCAAAACAAGTCAAATTAGCGAACCTCAATGAACCCAACAATACCTTAAAATAAGTATATTCTCACTAATAAGTGTACTTTTCTTGATAGAAAAAAAAGAGACCTTTTTGCTCAATATGTTGAAAAATATTCTTAAATTAAGTAAATGCTAGTGCCATTATCTTGACATAATGATATGCGCTCGGCATTACATTTCTTGAAACCAGCAAACTTATACTAAAAATGAATTTATTGTTCTTAATGGAGAGGCAACAAGGCAACCGCTTGTTACTCTCGGGGTCTCCTAGCCGCTCAGGCAAATCATATTGTCTGAAAATGCATTTTTCCATCGATAACATGACATCATCGCGCCAAGTGCGTGCTCTTTCAATCAATTAGTGCAACATGTATACAGCCCGGCCCCCGGCCAAAATTTTTTTAATTGTAATTTTGAAGAATTTATCGGAGTGTGCATGAACTATTTCTGTTCAAATTCGTTTGAAATGTCACATGTTAAATGTTTAAATATTAACTGTCAGTTTACTGTACTGTGCCAACTGTACTACTTTATGAGTACGTATTTTTTGTTTCATTGAAAATAAAACAGCAAAGTCAATTTGGCTGTCATCTGTTTTAATTATGAGACACAATTGTGTCAAAATCAGGTTTTTTTTGTGCATGCTTGAAATAAGAAAATATTACTTTAAAAAAGTAGTTTTATACTTGTGAGTGTTGATGACACAGCTTTGCAACAGTTGATATTTTAGTTTCAAGCATGTTTTACTCAATATAGATCATAACATATCAGCAATAAGTTGTAATATCTTACCGAGATCATTTAGGACCAAAACACTTAAAACAAGTAAAATACTCTACCATCAAATCTGCTTAGTGAGAAGAATGATCTTATCAGACAGAAAATAAGCAAATATCACCCTTATTTCATATATTTAATCTTACTTAGATTTCAGTTATATATAACACACCAACATGTTCAATAAAGTGGTATTTGTCCTGTATATATCAATATGTGTTATTTCTCACTATTTTTTTTTTGTTTTTCATAATGTTTTACTTCCGCTACTATGTACCAGAGGTGGGACCAAGTCATTGCTTTGCAAGTCACAAGTAAGTCTCAAGTCTTTACCCTCAAGTCTCGAGTCAAGTCCCGAGTCAAGACAGGGCAAGTCCGAGTCAAGTCCAAAGTCAAGACTGGAAAGTCTCAAGTCAAGTCCCAAGTCCTGCATTTTGAGTTTCGAGTCCTTTCAAGTCATTTAACCACAGACTAATATATTTACACAGATTGTGTATGCTTTTAAAACGCTGTATTTATTTATTAAAACAAGTGCATTTGAAATTGCAGGGAAAAAGATAGTGCTGACATTGCACTTCAAAATAGCACTATTAACCAGTCATTTTAAACATGTAACTCATTCCTTTACAGAATAAACACATTTGAAAAAAAAACAAGTGCAACTGTACTTCTTAGCACAAAAGTGTTAACATTGTATTTCCATGGCATATTGCATTGTAACTAGTTCCACAGCAGTTTCTGTCCTGTTCTTACCTTATCTCATTGATCTCATCTCATACTGTATGTGTGTTGATGTGTGCGTACACATGAAAAACATAACAAATATATGAACATAACAATGAACAGAGTTGTACTTTTTAGATGTCAGGACCCTATGCAATATGTACACATATTCTTAATATAGTATACATTTTAACTGACCTTTATTTGACTATGTTTGTCTTTTTGTAGGTGGCTAAAATATGCGGTGCTGCTGACTGCCGTCTAACGTTATGTTACTGTGTGTGATACATTGACTAACGTTACGTTACTGTGTGTGATACATTGACTAACGTAACGTTACTGTGTGTGATACATTGACTAACGTAACGTTACTGTGTGTGATACATTGACTAACGTAATGTTACTGTGTGTGATACATTGACTAACGTAATGTTACTGTGTGTGATACATTGACTAACGTTACGTTACTGTGTGTGATACATTGACTAACGTAACGTTATGTATAGGTACCTCATGCAACCCTGCTTAAAAAAAAATCACTTGACAAAAAGTATGACTAAGATAGCAAACTGCAGTGGACACAACAGATTGCCGTGTTTGCAATGACGTTATAACCATAGACATCTTATAAGTAGACGCAGCATTGGTTGCTGTGACGTGAGCAATTTGGCCGCCATCTTGAAGTGCTGATGAGGAGCCGGCGAGCAGCCGAAACTGACAGTTGACAGGTAGAAAACAAAGATGGTGGTGTTCAGCGTTTTCCTGCTCAAATGAGCGGACTGTTGAAAATAGGAATCGGGGGATTACTTTTCACAAGTGAGATTTAACATTAACGTACTATTGGTTGTATTTTATGAAAATAATATTACCACAGAGTTGAGAAGGATCAAAGATCTTCAATATTTGTATGTGAAAATCACAAAGAAATCTTCTGGGGGAGGATGACGCCCCTACAGGGGTTTGCTTTACAAACTTTCAGCCCCACCTAAAACAAAATTCACCAGCCGCCACTGATTATGATGCATTCTCATTTTAGGCAAAGTATAAGACAATACTTTCTTAACAGTATAATTGTAACCAGGAATCAGTCTTCAAGTAACAATATTCAAATACTAACATTGTTGGGTTGAACAGAATTTGGTTTTATTCTGAATCCAGTGAAACAGATTGGTGGTTTTAGCTGATATGAAGACTTTCAGGTGTTTATATATGTTTAAGTATTTGGCAGACGCTTTTATCCAAAGCGACTTACATAAAATAATACATATAAAACAATCACTGCAAACATTATCATTTAAGGGAAGAATGTAATAGAAAATATCAATACAAAGTGTCAAGGCAGAATAAACTCTCTGCTGCTGAAGCAACAGAGATACAGTCCCTAAGATATATAGATATCGAATGTATTCATACATTGTTTATGTAGGATACACACATATGTATATATAACCTAATCATATTGTTTCTTCAATTTAAAAATAGATTACCGTTTTTTTCCCCCTTCTCTGGGATTATATTCCCAGTTTTGATCTCGGACGTCTGGTCATTTATAGTGTATAAGAATATTATGTTACTGTTAAGCAAACTATGAATAATAAAACACGCCAAAACATGTGTCTGTTATCATGGCTACACGTATGACAAAAAAGGGGGTGAAAATCAGTCGTATTCAGTGAGGTAAAATGAATTAAATGCGCTGACAGTTCATTGCTCCTGCCAAATTAATTGCACTGAGTGGAGCGGATCACCACTCCAAGATGGCGGCCACGCGCCTCGTCTGCGCCAGTAGGCAGTAGCGCTCCATGCTGCGTCTACTTATAAGATGTCTATGGTTATAACGTTAGCAGTGAGTTTGCAGCCTCACTGATTTAACTACACAGCAAATAAAAGTCACGTTACTTAGCCAATAAACGTTATCTTACATTCAGAACTTACCCTTCTTTGTGCAACTTCAAATGTCGAACGAAGTTGGAAGTTGTTGCGTCTCCGTCTGTAATATTCGAACTGCGTGATTTGCATACCGCAATTCGTTTTTTGTTGACCAAGTCGTAGTTTTTATACCCGAACGAAACCAACTTTAACATAATTGTTTATCACTGGCACGTTGTTGGACAACTCTAGTTCATTGGTTGTCCTGCAATTTGATTGGATGAATGCTGTGTGATGAAAACAACGTATATCTAATTTGATTGGCTGTTGTACTGACAGCACACCAGCTGGCAGGAACAACACGCTGATCCACACAGATGAAGAAAATGGAAGATACGGAGCGCTCCCAAATAACTTTTTAAGCTTTGGATTTTGGGGAAAGTGGCAAGTCATGTCAAGTCATGTCAAGTCAAAAGGCTCAAGTCCAAGTGAAGTCACAAGTCATTGATGTTAAAGTCTAAGTCGAGTTGCAAGTCTCTTCACATTTTGTCAAGTCGAGTCTAAAGTCATCAAATTCATGACTCGAGTCTGACTCGAGTCCAAGTCATGTTACTCGAGTCCACACCTCTGCTATGTACCGTATTTTTCGGCCTATGAGGCGCACTTACGGAATAGAAATTGGAAGAGTAAATGGAACCAAATTTCTAGGTGTAATGATTAAATTGGAAATCTCATGTAAAAAAAAAAAAAATACAACATAAAGTAGCAAGTAGCATGTTAATAATGAATAAAGCAAAACATGTTCTAGACAAAAATCACTCCATATTCTCTACTGCTCGCTAGTGTTACCATATCTGAGTTATTGTGTAGAAATATGGGGAAATAACTACAAAGGTACACTTCATTCATTAACACAGTTAGAACAGTGTTTTTCAACCTTTTTTGAGCAAAGGCACATTTTTTGCGTTGAAAAAATCCGGAGGCACACCACCAGCAGAAATCACTAAAATACGAAACTCAGTTGACAGTAAAAAGTTGTTGTCACAATTTTTGGATATGACTTTAAACCATAACCAAGCATGCATCACTATAGCTCTTGTCTCAAAGTAGGTGTACTGTCACCACCTGTCACATCACACCCTGACTTATTTTGAGTTGTTTGCTGTTTTCCTGTGTGTAGTGTTTTAGTTCTTGTCTTGGGCTCCTATTTTGGTGGCTTTTTCTCTTTTTTTGGTATTTTCCTGTAGCAGTTTCAGGTCTTCCTTTGAGTGATATAATATTTCAGTTGTTTTTATCCTTCTTTGTGGGGACATTGTTGATTGTCATGTCATGTTCGGATGTACATTGTGGACAGCAGTCTTTGCTCCACAGTAAGTCTTTGCTGTCGTCCAGCATTATGTTTTTATTGGCTTTGTAGCCAGTTCAGTTTTAGTTTTGTTTTGCATAGCCTTCCCTAAGCTTCAATGCCTTTTCTTAGGGGCACTCACCTTTTGTTTAGTTTTGGTTTATGCATTAGACACCTTTTTACCTGCACCCTGCCTCCCGCTGTTTCCTACATTTACAAAGCAATTAGCTACCGGCTGCCACCTACTGATATGGAAGAGTATTACACGGTTACTCTGCCGAGCTCTAGACAGCACCGACACTCAACAACAACACATGATTTGCAGACTATAATTACTGGTTTGCAAAAAATATTTTTAACCCAAATAGGTGAATTTAGATAATCTCCCACGACTCACCAGACTGGATCTCACGGGGCACTAATGTGCCGCGGCACAGTGGTTGAAAAAAACTGAGTTAGAATATAACATAATGTTGGATAGAGGGAACATTTAAACCCTTTATTTATTAAATCGAAAATACTGAAATTCCGACATAAGTGAATTTGCAAACAGCTTAAAATTATGCACAAAGCAAACTACAATCTGCTACCCAAGAATGTAGCAACTAAAGTCTTTGCACAATGCACTTCAGCCACCGCCGACCCCTCTCTGTCAGTTTACGTGGCCTACCACTTGGTGGCTGACTTGCTGTTGTTCCCAAACTCTTCACTTTTCTTATAATAAAAGTTGATTTTGGAATATTTAGGACCGAGGAAATTTCACGACTGGATTTGTTGCACAGGTGGCATCCGATGACAGTTCCACGCTGGAAATCACTGAGAGCGGCCCATTCTTTTCACAAATGCAGGTTTAACAAGGTTTTTTTAATGATCGTATGTTTTCATGCAAAGTTTTCTCTCTCTCAGAACGTGACTTTTCAGTCACTCTCCAAACTTCCTCTTTCTCCTGCACTCGGCCGCTCACTCTTAAAAGGGAACATTATCACAATTTCAGAAGGGTTAAAACCATTAAAAATCAGTTCCCAGTGGCTTATTTTGTTTTTCGAAGTTTTTTTTCAAAATTTTACCCATCACGCAATATCCCTAAAAAAAGCTTCAAAGTGCCTGATTTTAACCATCGTTATATACACCCGTCCATTTTCTTGTGACGTCACATAGTGATGCCGATACAAACAAACATGGCGGATAGAACAGCAAGGTATAGCGACATTAGCTCGGATTCAGACTCGGATTTCAGCGGCTTAAGCGATTCAACAGATTACATGTATTGAAACGGATGGTTGTAGTGTGGAGGCAGGTAGCGAAAACGAAATTGAAGAAGAAACTGAAGCTATTGAGCCATATCGGTTTGAACCGTATGCAAGCGAAACCGACGAAAACGACACGACAGCCAGCGACACGGGAGAAAGCGAGGACGAATTCGGCGATCGCCTTCTAACCAACGATTGGTATGTGTTTGTTTGGCATTAAAGGAAACTAACAACTATGAACTAGGTTTACAGTATATGAAATACATTTGGCAACAACATGCACTTTGAGAGTGCAGACAGCCCAGTTTTCATCAATTAATATATTCTGTAGACATACCCTCATCCACTCTCTTTTCCTGGGGGTCTGGCGGCAGATTTCTTGACTTTATCGTTGCAAACGCATCTGCTTTGAGTGTCGCAGGATATCCACACATTCTTGCCATCTCTGTCGTAGCATAGCTTTTGTCGGTAAAGTGTGCGGAACAAACATCCAATTTCTTGCCACTTTCGCATCTTTGGGCCACTGGTGCAACTTGAATCCGTCCCTGTTCGTGTTGTTACACCCTCCGACAACACACCGACGAGGCATGATGTCTCCAAGGTATGGAAAACAGTCGGAAAAACGGAAAATAACAGAGCTGATTTGACTCGGTGTTTGTAATGTGTTTGAGAAAATGGCGGATTGCTTCCCGATGTGACGTCATCGCTCCGAGAGCGAATAACAGAAAGGCGTTTAATCCGACAAAATTCACCCATTTAGAGTTCGGAAATCGGTTAAAAAAATATATGGTCTTTTTTCTGCAACATCAAGGTAATATATTGACGCTTACATAGGTCTGGTGATAATGTTCCCCTTTAAAGACAACAGATGATTAGATTAACACGTACCACCTGTGAAATCTAATCACCTGCCAGCAGTGTCTCGCCGTCAGCACATGCCCCGCCCCTGCCCGATGACGCTCGTCCTCAGCACCACGGACAGCGGCGGTGACTTTTACTCCTACAGGCAGCGCTGGCCATACCTCCCCTCCTCCTCCACAGTCTTGATTAGTGCTCTTTTATGTCTAGGAGATATATATAAGACATACATGAGATCTCATCTTCAATGTTGCTTTGCTATGGGTGAGCTCCTGAGAGCGGCCCATTCTGTCACTAACTTTTGTAGAAACAGTCTCCATGCCTAAGTGCATGATTTTATACACCGGGCCAAGTGATTAGAGCACCTGATTCTTATCATTTGGATGGGTGACCAAATACTTTTGGCAATATAGTGTAAGTCCTTAATAACTGTATTTTCGACCTAACTAAATTAGATTGTGTTATGTGGCCGATGGGGCTTTGGATATGTTTACATTTACTTACTGCTGTTGACGGTCCCTGACACAAGGCTGAAGCTTAGAGGTGACAGAGCTTTCGCCACTGCTGTTCCCAAGCTCTGGAACGACCTACCTCTGAGTGTTAGACATGCCTCCTCTCTTCCTGTTTTTAAATCTCTCTTAAAAACATACTTTTACTCCATGGCTTTTAACACTGAGTGATATCCATCCTGCAATGGCGCCCCATAATACACCTGCTGTGAACCTGTTTTTATGTTTTTATTTATTCTATTTTATTTATTTATTTTTTATCGTGTTCTGTTTGTGTTGTGTTGTGTTTGCTCGGTACTCGTATTATCTTTTCACCTGCCCATTGTACAGCACTTTGGCTACCTCTGTGGTAAATTTTAAATGTGCTTTATAAATAAAGTTGTTTTATATTGTCTGTCATATGCTTAGCTGCATGAGAATGTAAAAGTTAAATAAAGAAAATAAATAAATACATAAACCAGGGCAGATCTAGGTTGTCGCGTCAAAACTTGATAAATGGTTGTGATTTCTTATCATGGTTTGTTTTAAAATTAAAATAAAAAATGTTGAACAAACATACTCCATTATACACACACGCACACACAGCACGGGAGATTTCGTGCGGAGACACCATCGCTCGTTTCTCCTCAAGTGCCTTCTTGTGCTTTTGTTGCCTTTCCTGCATCCGTGAAGATTCCTATCACAGCTGCCCGCCTCTGCTGCTCACTTTTTTTTTTTTTTTTAACCGAGACACAAACACGGCATCAACACTGTCCTGACAGGACATCAAACGCCACCGGTACACAAAAGCTAACGACAGGACTTGTTTACCAGATGGGAGGCAAATGATGTCCATTCCTCAACAAGCTCATTCAGAATATAAAAAGGGCCCAAAAAAAAACAAACAAAAAAAAAAACATGCCATCCCAAATCAGGACATCTTTCTGCAGACTTTTATCAAAGAGCTTTGAAATGAATCCACACGGGATGAAGCGAGCTATTAACAGGCCTGGTGACGTAATGTAGGTAAAAAAAAAAAAAAAAAAAAAAAAAAGAGGCTCATTTGCACAGGCAGCTTTTCAAGTGGCACTCATCCATCCTGTGGAAAAGAGACGTATACAACCCACGCCAAGGAGCACTTAAGAATAAGATGTCGAGGTACATGTTGGTAATGGGTATCTGACACAAGAAAACACACAATGATACATGGAGGCGGACGCAGGTGATAACGACTCCGGCAGAGAACAGAGAGGGCGTTGCAACCCCGCGTTGGACTCGGTTACCTTACCTTATAGCAGTGTTTTTTAACCACTGTGCTGCGGCGCACACTATATTGTCTGGTGTGCCGTGGGAGATCATGTAATTTCATCTAAGTGGGTTAAAAATCCATCCATCCATCCATTTTCTACCGCTTATTCCCTTTGGGGTCGCAGGGGGCGCTGGAGCCTATCTCAGCTACAATCGGGCAGAAGGCGGTGTACACCCTGGACAAGTCGCCACCTCATCACAGGGCCAACACAGATAGACAGACAACATTCACACTCACATTCACACACTAGGGCCAATTTAGTGTTGCCAATCAACCTATCCCCAGGTGCATGTCTTTGGAAGTGGGAGGAAGCCGGAGTACCCGGAGGGAACCCACGCAGTCACGGGGAGGACATGCAAACTCCACACAGAAAGATCCCGAGCCCGGGATTGAACCCAAGACTACTCAGGACCTTCGTATTGTGAGGCACATGCACTAACCCCTCTTCCACCGTGCCGGGTTAAAAATAGAGATGTCCGATAATGGCTTTTTTGCCGATATCCGATATTCCGATATTTTCCAACTCTTAATTACCGATTCCGATATCAACCAATACCGATATATACAGTCGTGGAATTAACACATTATTATGCCTAATTTTGTGGTGATGCCCCGCTGGATGCATTAAACAATGTAACGAGGTTTTCCAAAATAAATCAACTCAAGTTAAGGAAAAAAAATGCCAACAAAGCACTGCCATATTTATTATTGAAGTCACAAAGTGCATTATTTTTTTTTTTTAACATGCCTCAAAACAGCAGCTTGGAATTTGGGACATGCTCTCCCTGAGAGAGCATGAGGAGGTTGAGGTGGGCGGGGTTGTGGGGGGTGTATATTGTAGCGTCCCGGAAGAGTTAGTGCTGCAAGGGGTTCTGGGTATTTGTTCTGTTGTGTTTATGTTGTGTTACGGTGCGGATGTTCCCCCGAAATGTGTTTGTCATGCTTGTTCGGTGTGGGTTCACAGTGTGGCGCATATTTGTAACAGTGTTAAAGTTGTTTGTGCGGCCACCCTCAGTGTGACCTGTATGGCTGTTGATCAGGTATGCCTTGCATTCACTTGTGTGTGTGAAAAGCCGTAGATATTATGTGATTGGGCCGGCATGCAAAGGCGGTGCCTTTAAGGTTTCTTAGCGCTCTGTACTTCTCCCTACGCCTGTGTACCACGCCGTACAGCGGCGTTTTAAAAAGTCATACATTTTACTTTTTGAAACCGATGCCGATAATTTCCGATATTACGTTTTAAAGCAATTAACGGCCGATAATATCGGCAGTCCGATATTATCGGACCTCTCTAGCTAAAAATATTTTTTGCACACCAGTAATTATAATCCGCAAATAATGTGCCGTTGTTGAGTGTAATACTCTTCCATATCAGTAGGTGGCAGCAGGTAGCTAATTGCTTTGTGGATGTCGGGAACATGGTTTGTCGTGATCACAATATGTGGGAGGCAGGGTGCAGGTAACAAGGTATCTCATGCTTAAACCAAAAATAAACAAAAGGCGAATGCCGCTAAGAAAATGCATTGAAGCCTAGGGATGGCTATGCAAAACGAAACAAAAACTGAACTGGCTGCAAAGTAAACAAAAACAGAATGCTGGACGACAGCAAAGACTTGCAGCGTGTGGAGCAGCAGACGGCGTCCACAAAGTACATCCGTACATGATGACAATCAACAGTAAAAAAAAAAGGAGCGCAAGACAAGAACTAAAACATTACACAGGAAAACACCAAAAAACTCCAAATAAGTCATGGTGTGATGCGACAGGTGGTGACAGTACACCTACTTTGAGACAAGAGCTATAGTGATGCATGCTTGGTTATGGTTTGAATTTATAGCCAACGACTTTTTACTGTCAATTTAGTGCTGAGTTTCATTTTTCTGCTAGTAGTGTGCCTCAGGATTTTTTCAATGCAAAAAAAATGTACCTTGGCTCAAAAAAGGTTGAAAAACACTGCCTTATAGTACGTTTACTGCACCGGGATTAGGGGAATGAGTGACATAGATTGGGAGTGTACCCAAAGCAGAACATTTTGAACCCAAAGAACCATTTCACAATGGCAGCTTAGCCATCCGGGGAAGGGTCAACCTTAATCTCATTTATGTACGGTCACTCAACGCCGACCCACGTTCACAGCTCAGCCTCTTTAAGGAGACTTTATTGGAGTGAGAGCTAGTCACTAAGCGTCACTATATCACACACAACAATACTATATAGAAATGAAACTTGGATGTACAGTGGTACCTCGACTTAAAGTACCAGTAGAGTGGAAACACAATCAGCCTCTATATGGAAGGTACAAACCCCGTTTCCATATGAGTTGGGAAATTGTGTTAGATGTAAATAGAAATGGAATGCAATGATTTGCAAATCATTGTATACCGTATTTTTTGGAGTATAAGTCGCACCGGAGTATAAGTCACACCTGCCGAAAATGCATAATAAAAAAGGAAAAAAAAACATATATAAGTCGCCTTTTTTGGGGAAATGTATTTGATAAAAGCCAACACCAAGAATAGACATTTGAAAGGCAATTTCAAATAAATAAAGAATAGTGAACAACAGGCTGAATAAGTGTACGTTATATGACGCATAAATAACCAACTGAGAACGTGCCTGGTATGTTAATTAACATATTATGGTAAGAGTCATTCAAATAACTATAACATATAGAACATGCTATACGTTTACCAAACAATCTGTCACTCCTAATCGCTAAATCCCATGAAATCTTATACGTCTAGTCACTTACGTGAATGAGCTAAATAATATTATTTGATATTTTACAGCAATGTGTTGATAATTTCACACATAAGTCGCTCCTGAGTAGAAGTCGCACCCCCGGCCAAACTATGAAAAAACTGTGAATTATAGTCAGAAAAATACAGTATGTATTTTATTATATATATTTATATATATATATATATATATATATATATATATATATATATATATATATACATATATATATATATATATATATATATATATATATATATATACATATATACATATGAATAAAATAAATACTTGAATTTCAGTGTTCATTTATTTACACATATACACACATAACACTCCTCTCTACTCATTGTTGTATTTGAAAGTGCAATGCTTTGCAGCCAGTAGCACAGCCTTTGAAGGAGCGTAGGTATGGGCAGTGTAATATTCTGGGCTGGAGTCAATAACCAGGCGAGGTGACAAAGTTACGTCTCTTTACTTCATACTTCAGAACCGACTCCCACACTTGCCGTCAGGGTGCGCAATACAACGTAAACCGTTGGTCAACAAAAAAGTAACCACAGAACACTACACGGTATAGTGTTCTGTGGTTACTTTTTGCTTGGCCAAGCGGACGTGACGACAGGCTGTCCTCACTCAGGTCCGCAAGGACCGGGAGGGGGCGTGCCTTAAGTCCGGCTGGAAATCGGGAGAAATTCGGGAGAATGGTTGTCCCGGGAGATTTTCGGGAGAGGCACTGAAATTCGGGAGTCTCCCAGAATATTCGGGAGGGTTGGCAAGTATGTGTTGGTCACACAAAAACATCCATGAAGTTTGGTTCTTGTATGAATTTATTATGGGTCTACTGAAAATGTGACCAAATCTGCTGGGTCACAAGTATACATCCATCCATCCATCCATCCATTTCTACCGCTTATCCCTTCAATGTTAATATTTGGTTCCACTGCAATAAGGCGCTTTTGATAGCCATCCACAAGCTTCTGGTTGAATGTTTGACCACTCCTCTTGACAAAATTGGTGCAGTTTAGCTAAATGTGTTGGTTTTCTGACATGGACTTGTTTCTTCAGCTGGGTATTGTGGCCAAACAGCTCAATTTTTGTTTCATCTGACATCACATGAACAAAGATAAGACCTTCTGCAGGAAAGTTCTGTGGTCAGATGAAACAAAACTTGAGCTGGTTGGCCACAATGTCCAGCAATATGTTTGAAGGAGAAAAGGTGAGGCTTTTAATCCCAGGAACACCATACCTACCGTCAAGCATGGTGGTGGTAGTATTATGCTCTGTTCCTGTTTTGCTGCCAATGGAACTGGTGCTTTGCAGAGAGTAAATGGGACAATGAAAAAGGAGGATTACCTCCAAATTCTTCAGGACAACCTAAAATCATCAGCCCGGAGGTTGGGTCTTGGGCGCAGTTGGGTGTTCCAACAGGACAATGACCCCAAACACACGTCAAAAGTGGTAAAGGAATGGCTAAATCAGGCTAGAATTAAGGTTTTAGAACGGCCTTCCCAAAGTCCTGACTTAAACGTGCTGAAGAAACAAGTCCATGTCAGAAAACCCAAATAATTAGCTGAACTGCACCAATTTTTGTCAAGAGGAGTGGTCAAAAATTCAAGCAGAAGCTTGTGGATGGCTACCAAAAGCGCCTTATTGCAGTGAAACTTGCCAAGGGACATGTAACCAAATATTAACATTGCTGTATGTATACTTTTGACCCAGCAGATTTGGTCACATTTTCAATGTTCTTTACAAGTGTATGTACATTTTTGATCGAGACTGTATACTGTACGTGAAGACAGATTGCGCTCGCTATTTTGGTCATCTAAAAGACGCAATCCTTATTAGATTAGCTTTGCATGTGTTTTAATACACGTAAAATGTCCCAACTACACTAAGGTATATCCACCTTCCATTTCTTATTGTCCCTGTATAAGTTACTTCCACACTAAAGAGAGCATGGAATCCTTTGGAGTTGCTTTGGACACCGTGAAAGCTGAAGGGACGGGAAAATTAATAGAATGAACAAGGAGTCCGAGGAGACGTTTTTTTATGTCCGACATGTCAACACGCTACGTATACAGTATGTAAGGTTTTTGTGTCGACTTGATTTATGCATCGCCTTCATGATTTGTGCCGTCGGCCCCTCTTTTCCACGTCGCAGCGGCAACAGATCAATGCTTCCGCCACGCTCGGGTGGAATCAATGGCGTCTTGTCCCGTCTTGAAGAAGCATTACTTTAATGAGAGCGGCAAATTTATGCATCCGTCACGAACGGGGGAAGGCGGGGCGGGTGGGGGAATCTAATTAAATGTCCCAATCTTTGAAATGACTTAACTGGCAAGGCGGCAAAAGAAGTTGTTTGGCAAAAAAAAAAAAAGAAAAAGAAATGATGTCATTTATGGATTGAAATAAGGTGGTGGGTATATGGAGCAAAACAGGCTATGTATTTATCCTGCATTAATTTAATACAGTATATATATATATATATACATATATATATATATATATATATATATATATATATATATATATATATATATATATACATATATATATACATATATGGTATATATATATATATATATATATATATATATATATATATATATATATATATATATATATATATACCGCTGCTGCTCACTGCTCCCCTCACCTCCCTGGGGGTAATCAAGGGTGATGGGTCAAATGCAGAGAATAATTTTGCCACACCTCGTGTCTGTGACAATCATTGGTACTTTAACTTTAATATACGTGTATATATTTATATATATATATATATATATATATATATATATATATATATATATATATATATATATATATATATATATATATATATATATATATATATATACATATTTATATATATATATATATATATATATATATATATACATATTTATGTATATGTATATATATATATGTGTGTGTGTATGTATGTATGTATGTGTATATATATATATATATATATATATATATATATGTATATATATATATATATATGTATATATATATATATATATAAATATACATATATATATACATATATATATATATATATATATATATATATAAATATACATATATATACATATATATACATATATATATACATATATATATATATATATATAATAAATAAATCAATAATAATAAATATATATACATGTTTATTATATATGTGTGTAGGTATGTATGTATATATATATATATATATATATACATGTTTATTATGTATGTATATATATATATATATATATATATATACATTTTTATTATGTATATATATACAGTATATATATATATATATATATTTATATACATATATACACATATATATATATATATATATATATATATATATATATATATATATATATATATATATAAATATATATATATATATATATATATATATATATATATATATATATACATATACATAAATACATATACTTTTTTTTCTTCTATATTATATATTTATTTTCAGTGTCTACTTTTGAAATAAATTGTATTTATATATATATTCAAACATATATTTCTTTCTTCTGACTTGTTTACTTTACGTTCAGCACTGCACAACCTTCTGAAAACCAATGTCTTCTGCAGTGGACATTTGTTTTCATTTCTTTGTTGATATTATTTTTTTCTAAAATTGATCAAAGAAGTTGGTAAAATAAAAAAGTATGTCCACTGCATAGGTCGCTGGTTCTCATTAGAAAAAGCTATACATCTATTAATTTCTCTTCTTTTCAGAGATTAGCAACCTAATCTCCACGGCGTGGCGCAGTGGAAAAGTGGCCGTGCGCGACCCGAGGGTCCCTGGTTCAATCCCCACCTAGTACCAACCTCGTCATGTCCGTTGTGTCCTGAGCAAGACACTTCACCCTTGCTCCTGATGGGTGCTGGTAGCGCCTTGCATGGCAGCTCCCTCCATCAGTGTGTGAATGTGTGTGTGAATGGGTAAATGTGGAAGTAGTGTCAAAGCGCTTTGAGTACCTTGAAGGTAGAAAAGCGCTATACAAGTACAACCCATTTATCATTTATCATTTATTTGGAGAATCGGTAGGTTTAACTAAAATTTGACCCTTTTTGGACATGTTCAGTTGTGCAAGTGTAAGCATGTGACATTTGTCAACGTAATTTTGTCAAGCATAACCGTACACATTTTAACCATTACCATTGGCTGGGAATATAAGTAGGGATGAGTATCATTTATATTTGAACCTTTCGAATCGGTAAAAAATAGAAAACATGCAATTTTTTGTAAAATAACAAAAAAAAAAGGTTTTATTTTTTTTAAATTTTGTGACATTTAAGTGGAACAGACTATTAAATTAAATACTCCATATATAAATTAAGTTACAAGTACGTAGTAAATTCAAAAATCCCAAACAAATTGTCACAATACGGAACATAGGGAATGTGCTATGAATGACTTACTTGAGTTGCAATGATTGATGCTCATAATTCCGGGGGTTCATGAATGCAACCTCACTTGCCATAACCGTCACTGGTGTGTAATGAGGAAGTGCTGTGTTGTTGTTGTGGCTACAAGCTAGCTTAGCACTGTGGTGCTATCAGTGTTATTTATGAGGGCTGCTGCTGGCGTTTTAAGGTAGGCAATAAAGTTAAAAAATAACTTGGACCCTGTCTACATTAAGCCGGATAACTCCTTAAACGAATAATTATTTAGCCTAAGCCCCGTTTCGGCCACACTAAGTCATCGTTTAAGGTTCCCCTCCTTGGATAATTTTTTTACAAGGGTAAGTGCGCCGTCTATTTCTTGAATCTCCGGCTCTTAGCTTTGTATGGACTTTGATCGTTTACAAAGTGAGTTCGGAGAGGAAGTGACGCCCGAAAGACCACGCCCTACAAAGAAAGTGACGTCAGAAAGAACGCGCCACAGCCAGATTCATAATAAGTCGGTTTCGTAACTCGGAGCTAACCACTGGAAATATGGAGGTGAGTCATCCAGACATGCCCGTGTTTCTGCTTCCGTCCGTACAGACACTTGTGGAAATCACACATGAATACCTTGAGAGAAAGTGATTGCAGCTATTTGGGATACAACACTTCTCGGACGGCAAGACAACTTTCGACTGTCCGGGTCAGCTGTGATTCTACTTACCGAAAAACTTCGTCCATTTGAGACAACGAGAATGCGGGCTCCCGTGGATGTGATAAAAAAAAAGGTAGCGTGTGCTTCGTATTACCTGGCCGTCGAGGGAAGACTACAGAAAATGGCGAATGCTTTTGGACTGGCAAAGCAGACTGTATCAGTTGTTGTCAACGTCTAGGTCCAGAGTATATAAAGTCACCAAAAAGGAATGGACAATGAAGGTGAAGGCAAAAGAGTGAGGAGTGTCCTGACCAGATATCTAGAGCCCTAGATTGATTGATGTAAAATGTTCTTTACATCTCACCAGTGCCTCCATGGAAATGCCCCCCTCTACCTCAAAGAACTACTCACCCCCAAATCCTCCACACGACACCTCCGCTCCGGACAGTCTAACCTCCTCTAACCTCCGAGGACAAAGCTACGAACAATGGGAGACCGGGCTTTCTGCTCGGCCGCTCCCAGTCTGTGGAACGCTCTCCCTGACCACCTGAGGGCACCACAGACTGTGGATGCTTTTAAAAAAGGCTTAAAAATCCTTCTTTTTAAAAAACCTTTTTTTTTTGGATGTATGCATACTAGTTCTAGCTATTAGGCTGTTCTAGTTTTTATTGTTACTTATTTTTATTATTTTTTTAATACAATGTAGCACTTTGAGGTTGTTTACTCAATGTAAAGTGTCATGTCTGTGTGATCATGTTTTGTTTTAGTCATGTTCGGTTTTGTTTTTGGACTTCTTGTGCACTTTTGTTGTTTTGTCACCATAGCAACCATTAGTTTTCACCTGTCACGTCACGCACCTGTTTCACGTTTTGAGTCACGCACCTGCTTTCACTAATCATGTCTATAGTATTTAAGTTCACTGTTTTTAGTTCGTCGTGCTGGCGACATCCCGCATTCATACCCCTGTCACACTCTGTCTACCTCGGCGCACTTCATGCCATGCCCAAGTAAGTTTTTTCTATTAATGCCACAGTTAGTGTTTTTGTTTAATTGTTCACAGTTTTTTGCCCACGTGCAAGTCTTTTTGTTTCGTTAGTCAAGTTTGTACATCCGCCTTGAGCGCGCTTTTTGTTCCTTTGAGTGTTATAAATAAATATGTATTAACCTTCACGCCATGACCAGTCCAGCTTTACTTGCATCTCGGGAAAACAAACACACCATAGTCCACGTATTGACAGTAAAGTGCTTTTTACAAATAAAATATATTATTATTATTATTTATCACATTGTTTACTTTCAAACGTCCATTAAAGATTTGATTAATTCATGATGGCTCAGGTGTGATTCACTACAATAGGGTCCCACAGCACACCGGATTCCAGTTCATTGAAATACCACAACACTGGATATTGTTCAGACAAGTTAAATCTAAGAACTTGCACACAAAGCAACACTGGAGGATAAGGTTAGGTGGGATTTACCCTGGATAACCTTAGCCGGCTTAGTGTAGAAGGGGCCTTGGTGTGCAGACGCTACATTACTTATAAGACGTTATTTGTACAACAGCACCACCAAGTACTTGTAGCAGGTGCCTGAGACTGCGTTCATTTAGCACCAAAATGAGGTATCGATGCTACTCATTTTCTTGCTTTGCTTACTACAGCCATGATGGAACCGGGTTTTGGTGCCCATTCCTAGATACAAGACCTACCTTGGTAACAGCAGGATACCCTGCAGCCACCTCGCCCGAACAGTATGGCTTCTTCTCATGGGAAACCTCGACACTGGAGGCCCACTGGTCCAGGAAGCCGCTGGGGGTGTAGAGCCCGCAGTCTCGGACGCCGGTCTCTTGCTCAAAGTCCTCGCAAACGCCGTCGCCGTCGTAGTAGTAGCACATGCTCGGCTCCTCTGCGGTGGAAAACATAAGACGTCAACCTCTCATCACCAGGTATCACTATTCAAGATGTGGAGTGAAAGAAACAAAAGGGTTCAAAGTGATAACACAAGGGAGGACAACCAATTCCAGGATGATACAGACAGTCAGGATTTTTATTTTTTTCCAGACATCCCCCTCGGGGTCCAGGTCTGGAACTGGAAGCTTATGGCGCTGGATGAGAAAAGGCCTCACTTGCTTGTAGCAAGCATTTAGGAGGAGGTGGGGGGGGGGGGGTATTCCGTGCCAAGTTGGCCAGGGCCTCCTTCTCGAAATTCCAGCCCTCCACGGCGCGGCCAAAAAAACGAAAGGGGCTACCGAGGGGGCATATGGAACAGAAGGAAATAGCTACAGAGACAGGAGGAAGCTCAAATGGGGGCTTAGCGGGGCTTCCAGGGGTAATAGGAAGAGAGGGAAGTGGCCAAAGTTGAAGAAAATGAGAAAACCGAAGCACTGTCAAGGTGGAATACCTGGACCCATTGGCGTTGTTAGGCATATTTTAGGGGGGCTCAAGTCCCCCTAAAATATTCTTAAGCCCCCCTAAATAATTTGGTGTTTTTTTTTTGTTTTTTTACAAATACATGCCGACATAGTCATTATAAAGTGGCCCGAACATGAGTTTAAATAAATAATCATATAACCTGTTATTATTCACTCAGTTTCCCCTCACTTCCTAACGTAAGGTAGAGATCCCCTTTAGTGCGTCGGTATCCAATCCATTCCACTTGTTCATATAGAAAATGCCCACATCACTCAAATTCCAGCCCGCATTTTCTCTGTGACCTTGCTTGCGGTCCTGCAGCTGTACGAAGCACATTATCTTCCTTTACAATGAGTGAAGCCGCACAAAACCTTGTGTGTGCAATTGTAAATAATTTAGTTTTTAAGTTTTGTGATTCTTGTAGAATCTATATAAAGTAATATACATTAGCCTATTGTTAAAATAATGGAAAAAAAATCATTAAATATATTTGTTTTATTGTATTGTTACATTAATAGCTGTTGTATTATTATAGGATGGCTTGTTAAACATTTCATAGGATTTTCAGAGGGAGGAAAAACCAAGACATTTAATATAAAATGTAAAATGAATAAATACATAAAAAGAAAAAAATGGTTAAAGGCCATCGTCCCGGGGAGCATTTCATTTCGTCCTGTGCATTAAAAAAATAATAATAATAATAACAATGAATAATTTCGAAGTCTTAGTTTGCCGTTTGTGAAGTTTTGTGCTTGTGCGCAACGTTCGCTCGCATCCTGTGCATCTCCTGGGGGCTAAGCCCCCCCCTGTCCTTAAAAGCTAGTGACGCCCCTGCCTGGACCAATCAGGACAGCTCTGGTGATGCGTGCCAATGTTACAGATAATGCAACGCGGTCTGCTATATTTTAGGGCTGCAACTAACGATTAATTTGATAATCGATTAATAATCGGATAAAAGAGACAAATTACATTTCTATCCTTTCCAGTATTTTATTGAAAAAAAAGAAAGAAAAAAGATTATTGTTTCTCAGCTGTTTGTACATGTTGCAGTTTATAAATAAAGGTTTATTAAAAAAATAAAAAAATTACAAAAAAATTGTCTCTGCGCATGCGCATAGCATAGTTTCCAAGGAATCGATGACTAAATTAATCGCCAACTATTTTTTATAATCGATTTAATCGGTTAGTTGTTGCAGCCCTACTATATTTATGTCTTTATTTAACGTCTTGAAGACGACTTATAATCAACCAGCCAGTGATGCTAAAAACAAAATTACAGCGGGCCCTTCAAAGTTGTACGATATGAAAATCAACAAGTAGATTAATAATCAATTTTCTACCACTTGTCCTTAATAACGTTGACAAAATAATAGAATGGAAAATGACACAATATGTCACTGCATACGTCAGCAGCTAAATTAGGAGCCTGTCTTTGTTTACTTACTAATAAAAGACAAGTTGTCTTATATGTTCACCAGTGACGTGCCGTCAGGGGAGGCAGGTGAGGCGGGGCCTCACGTGCCATCATTGAAAGAAAAAAAATGTAAAAAGAAAAAAAAATCATTAAATTGTTATATGTATCCAGTGATTATACTATAAAGTTATTTTCCATTTAACTTCACCAGTTTTAGATTATTTGTATTCAAAATCGCTGAATTTTCACATTTGCCGTTCAAATACTGAGGAGAGACTTGCAGTGATCAGCAGCCAGTTGAGGCACGTCACTGAGTTGAGCCTCACCATGGATTGCACAATGACTCGGCTAACTGCTGGCCTGCTGTGCAGTGAGACCGTATTGCTATATGAATTATATTATACATTTCCATAGTTTAGTTAGCTGAGGTATATAATGTACAGTGTATTTTGTCAACAACTGTATGTGTGTAACGTATTTCTTGTGCTGAGCAATCATAAAACGGCTGCGAAGACGCACTGTGTGAGGCACGCAGTAATCCCGCCTCCTGGTGGTAGAGTTGTGCCGGATAATGCACCCTCGCTGTAAAATGCACCCCCTAAAGCCCACACTTAAAGTTTCCACGTGCTAGATTGAATCTATTTAAAAAAGTTATTTAATAAGAAGCAAAAAAGTGCAAAAACAATAATGTTCGTGTTGGAGGAGTTGTGAATGACTGCTGGGCCACAATATTAGGTACACCTGCAGACTGCAGCACGGATGGACATCAGCCGATCCGCCTCCACAGTCATTGCTTATGCAATGAAAGAGTTCGGCTGGTCGCTAGAGAAGGCATACAACTTTGTCAAGGAAAAGAGGAGCATCACACGACCGAACGCAAGTTTAATGCGACAGCTGGCAGAGTACGAGGGCATCCTCGATGCGAGGTACACTGCATTTCTTACTCTTTAGGGTTCACATGTTTGTAAATCTGACTGTGATGAAGTCAGTGCCTCACCATTCATGAACCTCACCGCACGTCACTGATGTTCACTATTTTATTTAAAGACTTAATTGCAATAAGAAACATATGTTTAACCTCTTAAGGCTCAAGCTGTTTGTTTACATGCTTTTTTTTAATTTCTCTTTGCTATTTGGGCTCATTGGACCCTAATTAGAATAAAAACTAAAAATCATCTTTTAATATGATGCACTTAGTCCATAAGTACACAAACGTGTACTTCATGTACATGCAATGTACATGCACATTTTTATTTTTACACTTTTTTTTCCAAATTCCATTGTATGTTATACTCTTCTGACACCACCAGATAGCAGTATGTCGGCATAGTGTACACAATTTTGGAAATAGGAGCTAAAAGGTGATGTCACAAAGGCCTTTAGAGATACCCTAATATTTTTTTGTTAAAATAAAGCCACATATGTGGTCCCCTTTATTTAGAAAAGTACCAAAAAGTACCAAAATAATTTTAGTACTGGTACCGGTACCAAAATATTGGTATCGTTACAACACTAGTGCCGTTATATATCTGCGTCTTACAGTCCAGTGAGGCTACTATATGTAAAATGTTGTTATTTATTCTAAAATTTAGTGGGTGCGCTCTATAGTTTGAAAAATACGGTATATATTTAACATTGTACATGTTCTCAAGATAGATTCTGAAACCTTTGGAGAACATTTGAAATCTGGATACGCCTCCACAAACGAACATCTTGCAGACAGACTCAGAAAAACGGGTTATAAGTGTTACAGGAAGCAGACAGTATATCCAAACAGTATATTACTGTGTTAAAACATATACACACACCCTTGGGCCCTACGGTTGGTGGAAAAACAGAAGGGCCAATGCAGTCATCCAGCAATCCGACAGGAATTAAAAGCAGCCTCCTCACAGAGGCTCCCACATGCTTGTGCGTGCTTGCATGTTGCGTACATGCATGATCACAACAGGGGGTGGAGGCAGAAGTGGTGAGAGGAGGGAGGTTTTCTTAGGGGGGGTGAGGGATTGCAGCATGGGAGCAGCACAGGAAAACCATCCATCTATTGGTGAAGAAGAATGTCGGATATGCCAGTCACTCAACTATGTAAAATAAGATGAGTCACCCTTTAGGAAGCGTAATGATTTCCAGATTTGTAAAAAAAAAAAAAAAAAAAAAAAAAAAAAAAGAAGGGCGGTAAAGCTTTCAGGTTGCCTCGAGTGTGTACGGACCTGAAAATGTCAGCGCTCATTGACTTACCGACACAGTTGAAGAAAGCCTCTTTCTTGCACTGACTGGAGCAGCCGTCGCCATTCATGGAATTCATGTCATCACACTCCTCTCCCTTGGAACTAACACATCAGGAGGCGGTTAAGGAAAGCATCCAGACAGAGGCACGCCAAACAACATGCAACACACGTCACAGTGGAGACTCTCTCTATACACAACTACTAGGCAAACATATTGTTCAATTCAAACCAAAAGTGGGCTTATTTTTGCCAAAAGTCTTGTATTGGATGACCCTTTTTAGGCGGGTCACACCTGAAATTGCATTTCCCTGTAAGGTAGCGGCTAGAGATGTCCGATAATGGCTTTTTTGCCGATATTTCGATATTGTCCAACTCTTAATTACCGATTCCGATATCAACCGATACCGATATATACAGTTGTGGAATTAACACATTATTATGCCTGATTTTGTTGTGATGACCCGGTGGATGCATTAAACAATGTAACAAGGTTTTCCAAATTAAATCAACTCAAGTTATGGAAATAAATGCCAATATGGCACTGCCATATTTATTATTGAAGTCACAAAGTGCATTATTTTTTTTAACATGCCTCAAAACAGCAGCTTGGAATAGTAGGGGGTAGCGGGGGAGTGTATATTGTAGCGTCCCGGAAGAGTTAGTGCTGCAAGGGTTTCTGGGTATTTGTTCTGTTGTGTTTATGTTGAGTTACAATGCGGATGTTCTCCCGAAATGTGTTTGTCATTCTTGTTTGGTGTGGGTTCACAGTGTGGTGCATATTTGTAACAGTGTTAAAGTTGTTTATACGGCCATCCTCAGTGTGACCTTTATGGCTGTTGACCAAGTATGGGTTGCATTCACTTGTGTGTGTGAAAAGCCGTAGATATTATGTGATTGGGCCGGCGCGCAAAAGGCAGTGCCTTTAAGGTTTATTGGCACTCTGTACTTCTCCCTACGTCCGTGTATCACTCCGTACAGGTGCGTTTTAAAAAGTCAAACATTTTACTTTATAAAACTGATACCGATAATTTCCGATGTTACATTTTAAAGCATTTATCGGCCGATATTATCGGACATCTTTAGTAGCGGCACACATTTATTGAGTATTAATAGGTACGTTATTCCAGAATAAAGTGGTTATTTGAAGCAAAAATCAAGGTATGTACACTATATTGCCAAAAGTATTTGGCCACTTGCCTTGACTCACATATGAACTTGAAGTGCCATCCCATTCCTAACCCATAGGGTTCAATATTATGTCGGTCCACCTTTTGCAGCTATTACAGCTTCAACTCTTCTGGGAAGGCTGTCCACAAGGTTGCGGAATGCGTTTATAATAATTTTCGACCATTGGTGAGGTCACACACTGATGTTGGTCGAGAAGGCCTGGCTCTCAGCCTTCGTTCTAATTCATCCCAAAGGTGTTCTATCGGGTTCAGGTCAGGACTCTGTGCAGGCCAGTCAAGTTTATCCACACCAGACTCTGTCATCCATGTCTGTATGGACCTTGCTTTGTGCACTGGTGCACAGTCATGTTGGAAGAGGAAGGGGCCCGCTCCAAACTGTTCCCACAAGGTTGGGAGCATGGAATTGTCCAAAATGTTTTGGTATCCTGGAGCATTCAAAGTTCCTTTCACTGGAACTAAGGAGCCAAGCCCAACCCCTGAAAAACAACCCCACACCATAATTCCTCCTCCACCAAATTTCACTCTCGGCCCAATGCAGTCCGAAATGTAGCGTTCTCCTGGCAACCTCCAAACCTAGACTCGTCCATTAGATTGCCAGATGGAAAAGTGTGATTCATCAGTCCAGAGAACGCGTTTCCACTGCTCTAGAGTCCAGTGGCGACGTGCTTTACACCACTGCATCCCACGCTTTGCATTGGACTTGGTGATGTAAGGCTTACATGCAGCTGCTCGGCCATGGGAACCCATTCCATGAAGCTCTCTGCGTACTGTACGTGGGCTAATTGGAAGGTCACATGAGGTTTGGAGCTCTGTAGCAACTGACTGTGCAGAAAGTCGGCGACCTCTTTGCACTATGCGCTTCAGCATCCGCTGACCCCTCTCTGTCAGTTTACGTGGCCTACCACTTGGTGACTGAGTTGCTGTTGTTCCCAAACTCTTCCATTTTCTTATAATAAAGCCAACAGTTGACTTTGGAATATTTAGGAGCGAGGAAATTTCACGATTTAATTTGTTGCACAGGTGGCATCCTATGAGAGTGTCATGCTGGAAATCACTGAGAGTGGCCCATTCTTTCACAAATTTTAGTAGAAACAGTCTCCATGCCTAAGTGCTTGATTTTATACACCTGTGGCCGGGCCAAGTGATTAGGACACCTGATTCTGATCATTTGGATGGGTGGCCAAATACTTTTGGCAATGTAGTGTATTTTGACCAAGTCCTTCTGGAGACTATGCCCAAATTAGCCCAAATCAAAATCACGGATAATAGACAGATGGGTGATCGAAGATTGTAAAGCATTTAAACCTACAGCTAAGGATGTGGGCGGGGCATAGCAAAAAAACTTTGATCGTTGGTCTGCCAATTTGCCACAAAAATGTAAACGCTAATAAATCTGCTTCGTAAAATCGAATCCTGATCGTAATTGGTGCGTATGATGAAGACGACACCCTAAAGCTATACATAAGTCACTTCCTGAATTAGCCACAATAACATATAAAACAATATACAACAATTGTTTACTCACTTGCATTAAAGAGCTAAGACTAAGCTAGCATTCACATCAACCTCACTTCATACTACAGTGGTACCTCAACTTCGGAGTGTTTTGGGTTAAGAGCTAACTCTCGGCTAATTGTTATGTTATGCAGTAAGTTTACGGTACAAACATCCCCGCCATTAGTTGGCGTAGCAAACGCCATAGTGAAACATGTAAAATCTGCCCAAAACATCTGGTTCTATTCTCCGGGATTGGCATATAGGTCAAAATTATAATACATTTTGATTTCCAACCATTGTAAGGAAGAAAGTGACTGTAAAAGACAGTGCTGAGAAGTAGAAGTGGATGATATTCATTGAATTTGAAAGAAAATCATCAAAAACGGACATTTATCTAAGAAAATATGGAAAAGCCGCTGGAATGCAATTCTATAGAAATGCATGCGCCAAGGTAAATGTTGTACGTTATTATTACATTACTTTTTAAAACCACTGTAGTTGTTAGTAGGGCATTCTATTGTATTGTTTTTATACAATAATTGGGTAACACTTTAGTATGGGGAACATATTCACCACTAATTAGTTGCTGATTAAAGTAACAAAGACTTAATTTAATTTAGTGCTAGATCCACTCATCGTCCATTGCAGTTCGCCCAAGGTTTCTCCTTGTCATCCCATTAAGTTGAGTTTTTTTTCTTGCCCTGATGTGGGATCTGAGCCGAGGATGGTCGTTGTGGCTTGTGCAGCCCTTTGAGACACTTGTGATTTAGGGCTATATAAGTAAACTTTGATTGATAGATTGATAGATTGATTGATAATTTAGAGGTATTTGGACACTAGGGCAGTGTTTTTCAACCTTTTTTGAGCCAAGGCACATTTTTTGCGTTGAAAATATCCGGAGGCACACCACCAGTAGAAATCATTAAAAAACGAACTCAGTTGACAGTAAAAAGTCGTCGCAATTGTTGGATATGACTTTAAACCATAACCAAGCATGCATGACTATAGCTCTTGTCTCAAAGTAGGTGTACTGTCACCACCTGTCACATCACTCAGTGACTTATTTTGAGTTTTTTGCTTTTTTCCTGCGTGTAGTGTTTTAGTTCTTGTCTTGTGCTCCTATTTTGGTGGCTTTTTCTCTTTTTTTTGGTATTTTCCTGTAGCGGTTTCATGTCTTCCTTTGATCGATATTTCCCGTATCTACTTTGTTTTAGCAATCAAGACTATTTCAGTTGTTTTTATCCTTCTTTGTGGGGACACAGTTGATTGTCATGTCATGTTCGGATGTACATTGTGGACGCCGTCTTTGCTCCACAGTAAGTCTTTGCTGTCGTCCAGCATTCTGTTTTTGTTTACTTTGAAGCCAGTTCAATTATAGTTTCGTTCTGCATAGCCTTCCCTTAGCTTCAATGCCTTTTCTTAGGTGCACTCACCTTTTGTTTTACTTTTGGTTTAAGCATTACATACCTTTTTACCTGCACACTGTCTCACGCTGTTTCCGACATCTACAAAGCAATTAGCTACCGGTTGCCACCTACCGATATGGAAGAGTATTACACGGTTACTCTGCCGAGCTCTAGACAGCACCGACACTCAACATCAACACATAATTTGCAAACTATAATTATTAGTTTGCAAAAAATATTTTTAACCCAAATAGGTGAAATTAGATAATTTCCCACGGCACACCAGACTGTATCTCACGGCACACTAGTGGTTGAAAAAGACTGCACTAGGGGAACATATAGTCAGTCTACCCCAGGGCAGCTGTGGCTACAAATGTAGCTTACCACCACCAGGTGTGAATGAATGATGGGTTCCCACTCTTCTGTGAGCGCTTTGAGTATCTAATAATAGAAAAGTGCGATATCAAATCGAATCCATTATTATTATTATATAAGGGTGAGGGTTAAGGTTAGGGCAGGGGTCGGCAACCCGCGGCTCTAGAGCCGTATGCGGCTCTTTAGCGCCGCCCTAGTGGCTCTCTGGAGCTTTTTCAAAAATGTATGAAAAATGTAAAAAGTTGAGGGGAAAATATTTTTTGTGTTGTTTTAATATGGACTCTGTAGGAGGACAAACATGACACAAACCTCCCTAATTGTTATAAAGCACACTGTTTATATTAAACATGCTTCACTGATTCCAGTATTTGGCGAGCACCGTTTTGTCCTACTAATTTTGGCGGTCCTTGAACTCACCGTAGTTTGTTTACATGTATAACTTTCTAGGACGTGTTTTATGCCACTTCTTTTTCTGTCTCATTTTGTCCACCAAACTTTTAACGTTGTGCATGAATCCACAAAGGTGAGTTTTGTTGATGTTATTGACTTGTGTGGAGTGCTAATCAGACATATTTGGTCACCGCATGACTGCAAGCTAAGCGATGCTAACATGCTATTTAGGCTAGCTATATGTACATATTGCATCATTATACCTCATTTGTAGGTATATTTGAGCTCATTTAGTTTCTTTTAAGTAATCTTAATTCAATTTATGTCTCAGGACACACTAACTTTTATTTTTTTGCGGCTCCAGACAGAATTGTTTTTGTATTTTTGGTCCAATATGGCTCTTTCAACATTTTGGGTTGCCGACCCCTGGGTTAGGGTTACTAATAAGCAATAATTCCGAGGTTATTGAGGGAAGACTCTTAGTTAATGGTTTACTGGTTGTATAATAAGGCCATGCAGAATAAGGCATTAATAAGTACGTAATAATGACTAATTAAGAGCCAATATGTTACTAATTTGCATGTTAATAAGCAACTAATTAATGGTGATTATGTGTTCCCCATACTAAAGTGTTACCAATAATTGTTTTTAAAAGTGCTGTTTTGGGGGGCCGAGCACCAACATGGCTTTCAAATCCATCCATCCATCCATTTTCTATCGCTTGTCCCTTTTGGGGTGGCGGGGGGTGCTGGAGCCTATCTCAGCTGCATTCGGGCGGAAGTCGGGGTACACCGTGGACAAGTCGCCACCTCATCGCAGGGCCAACACAGATAGACAGACAACAGATCATCAGGACTCCTCTTCCTCCTATCCAGGAGATCGCAAAAAGTCGCTGCCTGACCAGGTATCAGAAAATCTGCAGAGACTCCTCCCACCCCCACCCCCACCAAGGACTGTTTTCACTGCTGGACTCTAGAAAGAGGTTCCGCAGCCTCCGTAGCAGAACCTCCAGGTTCTATAACAGCTTCTTGCAACTCAACGCCAAGAAAACGGAAATGCTGATTATCGATCCTGCTAAACACCGACATTTATTTAATAATACCACCTTAACATTTGACAACCAAACAATTACACAAGGCGAATCAGTAAAGAATCTGGGTATTATCTTCGACCCAACTCTCTCGTTTGAGTCACACATTAAGAGTGTTACTAAAACGGCCTTCTTTCATCTCTGTAATATCGCTAAAATTCGTTCTATTTTATCCACTAGCGACGCTGAGATCATTATTCATACGTTCGTTACGTCTCGTCTCGACTACTGTAACGTATTATTTTCGGGTCTCCCTATGTCTAGCATTAAAAGATTACAATTGGTACAAAATGCGGCTGCTAGACAGGCCATGGATGAAGTGCTGGCTGTCCAGAGTCGGGACCTGGGGTGGACCGCTCGCCTGTGCATCGGCTGGGAACATCTCTGCGCTGCTGACCCGTCTCCGCTCGGGATGGTGTCCTGCTGGCCCCACTATGGACTGGACTCTCACTATTATGTTAGATCCACTATGGACTGGACTCTCACAATATTATGTCAGACCCACTCCACATCCATTGCTTTCGGTCTCCCCTAAAGGGGGGGGGGTTACCCACATATGCGGTCCTCTCCAAGGTTTCTCATAGTCATTCACATCGACGTCCCACTGGGGTGAGTTTTTCCTTGCCCTTATGTGGGCTTTGTACCGAGGATGTCGTTGTGGCTTGTGCAGCCCTTTGAGACACTTGTGATTTAGGGCTATATAAATAAACATTGATTGATTGATTCTTCCCTCAGGCCGTAAGACTCTAGAACGCATCATAATAATTCCCTCAATTCCCCCCCAAAAATGGATTAACTCGCTGGAATAAAAAGACAATATAACATACATCCATAAACGTGGATGCATATGCAAAAGTGCAATATATTTATCTGTACAGTAATCTATTTATTTATATCTGCACTTTATTGATTTTTTATCCTGCACTACCATGAGCTAATGCAACGACATGTCGTTCTTATCTGTGCTGTAAAGTTCAAATTTGAATGACAATAAAAATGAAGTCTAAGTCTAACATTCACATACTAGGGCCAATTTAGTGTTGCCAATCAGCCGATCCTCAGGTGCTTTGTCATTTCAATGTAAGACTTCTTGTTTTGAGTTAAGAGCTCCATCACAGAACCAATGGACTCCGTAAGTTGAGGTACTACGGTACAACAATAGGATCAGTTAGGTTTAGGTTACCTCTGGATCCGTCCGTCCCCGCAATAGGGTGCCCCAAGTTCATGCACCAGCGGCGGGGAAGGTTGGCTCTCGCTCCGGCTCGATATGGTTTGGACCCGATACGTGTAGGCCACATGCGGCTCCACATCCCTGGAGAGAAAAATTCGACAGCTCATTAACATGCTTACGCATTTCAAGAAAACGGGAAGCCTTGGAAAAACGTCAGAGAGACGACCACAAAATACAAAAAAAAGATTACACACTGATGTGGAGACACTTTTGGGCCAGCCTTGTGGAAAAGTGAGGAGAGCTCAGGGGACCCGCCATGTGTTGTGGCAGCCTACAAATCCACCGTCCAAAACACACAAGGCAACACAGGCCTCGCTCTCTGCTTGTGTCTTCTTATCACAGCGAGTCAAAGAACCATCATGATGAACACACAGTGGAATGGTTGGAGTTATTGAGGACTACTCACTTTACAGGTGTATATGTCGCCATGATGGTTTCTTGAGGCGGCATGATAAGGAAGACTGAAAATAAAAAGGTCTGGAAAGAAAAAAACAATAACTCAAATGAGAAAACGCTAAAAAATGTAAACAACCCAATAGAAAAAAGGGGGTCGGGTGGTGGGTACCTGTATTGGTAAATAAAATAAAAAAAGCAAATAAGGTTAAAAAAAAACCTGTAAACATTTGTGCTGTCACAACATGGTTTTATCATGAAAAATAGATATGTTATTTATAAAACATACAAACCCCGTTTCCATATGAGTTGGGAAATTGTGTTAGATGTAAATATAAACGGAATACAATGATTTGCAAATCCTTTTCAACCCATATTCAATTGAATGCACTACAAAGACAAGATATTTGATGTTCAAACTCATAAATTGTATTTATTTTTTTGCAAATAATAATTAACTTAGAATTTCATGGCTGCAACATGTACCAAAGTAGTTGGGAAAGGGCCACTGTGTTACATCACCTTTTCTGTTAACAACACTCAATAAACGATTGGGAACTGAGGAAACTAATTGTTGAAGCTTTGAAAGTGGAATTCTTTCCCATTCTTGTTTTATGTAGAGCTTCAGTCGTTCAACAGTCCGGGGTCTCCGCTGTCGTATTTTACGCTTCATAATGCGCCACACATTTTCGATGGGAGACAGGTCTGGACTGCAGACGGGCCAGGAAAGTACCCGCGCTCTTTTTTTTTTACGAAGCCACGCTGTTTTAACTCGTGCTGAATGTGGCTTGGCATTGTCTTGCTGAAATAAGCAGGGGCGTCCATGAAAAAGACGGCGGTTAGATGGCAGCATATGTTGTTCCAAAACCTGTATGTACCGTTCAGCATTAATGGTGCCTTCACAGATGTGTAAGTTACCCATGCCTTGGGCACTAATACACCCCCATACCATCACAGATGCTGGCTTTTCAACTTTGCGTCGAAAACAGTCTGGATGGTTCGCTTCCCCTTTGGTCCGGATGACACGATGTCGAATATTTCCAAAAAAAATTTGAAATGTGGACTCGTCAGACCACAGAACACTTTTCCACTTTGCATGAGTCCATCTTAGATGATCTCGGGCCCAGAGAAGCCGGAGGCGTTTCTGGATGTTGTTGATAAATGGCTTTCGCTTTGCATAGTAGAGCTTTAACTTGCACTTACAGATGTAGCGACAAACTGTATTTAGTGACAGTGGTTTTCTGAAGTGTTCCTGAGCCCATGTGGTGATATCCTTTAGAGATTGATGTCGGTTTTTGATACAGTGCCGTCTGAGGGATCGAAGGTCGCGGTCTTTCAATGTTGGCTTACGTGGAGTGATTTCTCCAGATTCTCTGAACCTTTTCATGATATTACGGACCGCAGATGTTGAAATCCCTAAATTTCTTGCAATTGCACTTTGAAAAACGTTGTTCTTAAACTGACAAATGGGTGTACCTCGCCCCATCCTTTCTTGTGAAAGACTGAACATTTTTTGGGAAGCTGTTTTTATACCCAATCATGGCACCCACCTGTTCCCAATTAGCCTGCACACCTGTGGGATGTTCCAAATAAGTGTTTGATGAGCATTCCTTAACTTTATCAGTATTTATTGCCACCTTGTGTTGCTGGCATCAAATTCTAAAGTTAATGATTATTTGCAAAAAAAAAAAAATGTTTATCAGTTTGAACATCAAATATGTTGTCTTTGTAGCATATTCAACTGAATATGGGTTGAAAATTATTTGCAAATCATTGTATTCCATTTATATTTACATCTAACACAATTTCCCAACTCATGGAAACGGGGTTTGTACATCAAAGAAACTCATTCAGGACCCCTTAATTGTAATTACAGTTGTGTTACAGTTGGTTTATAATTTACAGCTTTGTTTTTGGCTTTTGTGCATATGTGTTCGCAAATTATGTAGCTATTATCTAGTCAAGCAGCGTCTCAGACATGTAATAGCGCTGTATTGAAGATGATCCTGCCTGTGGCATTCTATTCATAAACAATGTATGGGATAAATTACTAACAGTTCCATGGCTCTTAACCGGGGGTCAGCAACCCACGGTTCTAGATCCATCTTTAGCTCCGCCCTAGTGGCTATTTAGAGCTTTTTTTTAAATCTATGAAAATGGAAACATATATTTTTTAATATGGTTTCTGTAGGAGGACAAACATGACACAAACCTTCCTAATTGTTAGAAAGCCCACTGTTTAATATGTTTGTGTTTATATATCACTGATGAGTATTTGGTGAGCGCCGTTTTGTCCTACTAATTTCGCCAGCCCTTGTTGCGTGGACCTTTACCCAACAGTTTGTTTACATGTTTAACTTTCTCCGACGCTTCCACAGAAATATGTCTTTTTTTGCCACGTCTTCTTTGTCTCATTTTGTCCACCAAATGTTTTATGCTGTGCTTGAATGCCCAAAGGTGAGCTTTGCTGATGTTATTGACTTGTGTGAGAGTGCAAATCAGGCATATTTGGTTACTGCATGCCTGCAAGCCAATTGATGCTAACATGCTATTTAGGCTAGCTGTATGTACATATTGCATCATTATGCCTAGTTTGTAGGTATATTTGAGCCTATTTAAATTCATTAACGTATGTCTTCTGTGTATTTAATTTATATTTGCATGTCTCAAGACACATTATCTGTATATTGGCTGCATTTCTGATTGTTGTTTGTGTGCCATGTTGTTCCAGACCACAGCAAACATTACCTAGCTTGCAAAGATTGTAATAAATCTATTAAAAGAAGACAGCCTGCCGTTTCCTTTAACTTGGACACACACATCTATACCTTTGACCATTCTAAGCCAGTCATTTCCAAGAGTTATTTCACCCTCTGTTGTACTAATGTTTTCCAATGTTGTAAAAATGTGTAGAATAAATATTACATTTCAACATTTCTGTCAACAAAATGTGCGTCAGCCTGCGACACGTAGTCTATTTGATAGTAGGCTAATAATAGGTAATATAGACACTTACACCATGTGTTGCCTTCAGTATGAGACTTACATAAGGCTTTGATTTTTTTGTGGCTCCACACAGATTTGTTTTTTGTTTTTGAACATTTTGTGTTGCCGACACCTGGTCTTAACAAATGCTGGAAAATGTTTAATAATCAGGTTACGTGTGCTGCAAAGATAAATTGATTGATTCGATTACAAAAACACTTACATTTTTATGCTGTATATACTGCGCCAAATTATTTTTTAATGAACTAATAGAAAAATAATGTGAACATAGTTTCCGCACGAACACTGCAATAAAGCGCATATAAGCGCAGTGGTGTGTGGTGGTTGTAATCTGCGTGGCGGCAAACAGTTTTGGGGTTTTTTTTGTTGTAATTTTTGTTAATGCACATATGTTAAAAGTGCAATTTCAACGTTGATGATGTGCATTTATTCGAAAAATAAAATAATTAAGGATATGGCAAGCAAAACATGTGTGTTACTATTTTCCCTAAAATACGCACTGCGGCTATAAAACATGTTTTATCCGATTGCTTGATAAATCAAACAAACTAATTAATAAGTTACTCGATTTTGAAAATAAGTGATAGCTGCAGCCCTACAGATTTGCTTTCTAAAAATGGTTCGGACACAATTTTTTTTTTTTTATAATGGGAACCTGTCTCCTGATTTCTATTTGCCAACTATTTCTATTAATTACATCTATTTTTATGGGTGTGACAAATGCACAAAAGAGTCGTGTGCGTAAAAAAAACTGCTTTGACTTGGTAGAAGTGTTTCAGACGAGTTCTATAGCACATGTATAGCTATATTTTTCCAAGAGAATCATTTCTGCTGCAATCTATTCTGTTTTGGGGAATTACTAATATGTGTTGTGTTTGAGAAAGAATCAGTCTATAGTGTAGAAAAACAGTTTAGTTCTGGTAAAAGCAGAGATGTCCGACAATATCGGCCTGCCAATATTATCGACCGATAAATGCGTAAAAATGTAATATCGGAAATTATCGGTATCAGTTTTTTTTTATTATCGGTATCGTTTTTTTGTTTTATTTTATTTATTTATTTATTTTATTTTTATCAAATCAACATAAAAAACACAAGATACACTTACAATTAGTGCACCAACCCAAAAAAACCTCCCTCCCCCATTTTCACACTCATTCACACAAAATAATTGTTTCTTTCTGTTATTAATATTCTGGTTCCTACATTATATATCAATATATATCAATACAGTCTGCAAGGGATACAGTCCATAAGCACACATGATTGTGCGTGCTGCTGGTCCACTAATAGGACTAACCTTTAACAGTTAATTTTACTCATTTTCATTCATTACTAGTTTCTATGTAACTGTTTTTATATTGTTTTACTTTCTTTTTTATTCAAGAAAATGTTTTTAATTTATTTATCTTATTTTATTTTTTAATTTTTTTTAAAGTACCTTATCTTCACCATACCTGGTTGTCCAAATTAGGCATAATAATGTGTTAATTCAACGACTGTATATATCGGTTGATATCAGTATCGGTAATTAAAGAGTTGGACAATATCGGAATATCGCAAAAAGCCATTATCGGACATCCCTAGGTAAAAGTATTCTGATGAATTTGCAAAACTGTTTATGCTGGAAAATTCTGTAAAGAGAAAAGCAGTCTGGTGTGTAAATAAAAAAAAAAAAAACTGCCTAAACTTAGTCAAAGTGTTTCAGCCATCTGTTAAGATGTTTTTTCAAAGAGAATTCTGTCTCCAGAGTTATATTTCCCAACTATTTTGATGCATTGCTAATCTTTCGATTGGTGTGACAAATACATATGATAGAAAATGTTGCCAAAGAACAAGTCTACTGTCTAACTACTCACACTTTCCTACTCTGTAAGTCTATATTATTGAATGCATAACGGGAGATGGATGTACTCTGTATAGGTTGTTTTTAATCACCGTGAGAGTATACATGGTTGGGTGAGCAGCGTTGGTAAATCAGGCCAAATAGATGCATTAGAGTGTTTCATGTGGACCATCAAGTTTTTTTTTTCTAGAAATGGAATATCCTACAGTATACAAAGCCGGGCAGTTACAAAGAGATGAAGTTAGTGTGTAAATGTGTAACAGACTTATCATTCCATAAGCCAGGGGTGTCCAAACTTTTTGACTCCGGGGCCACATTGGGCTGAAATATTTTGGTTGAGGGCTGTAAAACCGACTGTATTTATAGTATATATATATATATATATATATATATATATATATATATATATATATATATATATATATATATATATATATATATATATATATATACATATATAAATAATATATATATATATATATATATACAGTACATACCAATATACATATATGTATGCATACAGTACATATATACACACACATTATAAATATATATATATACATATATATATATATATATATATATATATATATATATATATATATATATAAATATATATATATATATATATATATATATATATATATATATATATATATATATATAAATAAATATACATATGTATATTTATATATGGATGGATGGATGGATGGATGGATATATATATATATATATATATATATATATATATATATATATATATATATATATATACATATATATATATATATATTATATATATACATATATAAATAATTATATATATATATATATATATATAAATAATTATATATATATATATATATATATATATATATATATATATATATACACATATATAAATAATTATATATATATATATATATAAATAATTATATATATATATATATATATATACATATATATATATATATATATATATACATATATAAATAATTATATATATATTTATGTGCTGTATATATATATTTTTTTTTTTTTTTAGGTACTGTATATATATATATATATATATATATACATATATGTGTACATATTATATTGATATAGTATGTGAAAATCATTGGTACTTTAACTTTTTAACTTAATATTAAGAGTATGTAAAAGTTTGACTCCTGCCTTGTTTATTTCTGTGGCTAACTCCATAACCCATCAGAAATATCAAGCAGCTAAAATGCACCAAACATGGATGAGTATAAAGAGTGTTTTGTGTTTTTCCCATCATGCTTAGCAATGGATGGTTGTAATTTTTAATTTTTGAGTGAGTGGACATTGTTTATAATATCCACAAAGTTCACAGTGTGTGTTGACATTTTGCGTTAGTTGGATTTTTTTTTTTTACAATGACTAGGGAAGGTTGTTTACACTATGTTGTATAAGTAAATGATGTGCATGGTTCTACAAGGAGCATAATTATAAGTAATTGACCTGTCTCACAGGCCAATTTGAAGACATCTGCGGAGCCTCATTTAGCCCGTTGGCCGCATATTTTTTTAACACCCCTGCCATAAACTTTTGAGAACATTAGGACATCTTTATGGTCCCTGGCCCATAGTTTCCATTTCTTGTGTCTTTGTTGGACACATTCTAGTGATTTCAAGAAGATCGCAATGCATACTACGACAATGTTAAGTTGCACAATGAAAAGTGGACTATGTTGTGTTATTAAAACAATATGTTTCACCTTAAAAACCCTTTTTAATGCATCATCATGTCCTGTTCTGCAGTATTGGCGCGCGGCAGCGACATTGAAACAAGTCGAAATTGGTTTAGCATCTGGAAAAGTCAAGATGAGGCTGACTGACTGAAAAAAGAAAGTAAGTAAGAGAATAAGTGCCAAAACCCAAGTAACTAGCATGACCCCAACACAGTGACACATGTTCAAAAGGAACCGTGGTCCCTAAAACCGCAGGTTTCCGGCTGGTATTGGAGTTGCATGTCCACACTGATCGGCTTCTGGGATACCCAGAAGCTATTCCAACAATACGACACAAGTCAGATGCCCACTGGGTCATGACTCACATCCTGGCTTAAAAAACCACAGGCGGCTAGCGCCACCCCCATCATGACCTACGATAGCCACTGTGGCGAACAAGGCTTCACACGCACACTCAACTATAATAGCTCGGATGATTCAATAAGTCCCACAGAAAATGACCACAAAACCTCCTGTCCTGGCAACGTGGGAACAACAGAGGAGTTGATGGAAGACAAACACGGAAACAATAGGCTGCAGTCCATGCGGTTTTGTCAAGTTGAAGTCTTTATTTCACGGCCTTTGACTGGAATTACTGCGAATACAGATTGACTGTGGGATTGGGATTGTGACTGGGAAATTTGGCCTGACAGTATCTCCCAGAAGTGACTACACCCTTCATATTCCAGCAAGAATGTTGTTATACAGTATCTTCTCAAGGGATTATTATGTACCTAGTATTGGATATATTTTAAGAATAGTGTAGAAAGTAGTAAACCGTAATTTCCGGACTATCAGGCGCTACTTTTATCCCATACTCTAAATATTGCTCTTTATACAACGCTGCGGCTAGTTTAAGGATTTTTACGTATTTACCAACTTCACATGCCGCCAATAGGTTTAGCCTTGTCACATCAGACCAATTAAATTGCCGAACGGGTCACCGTGAACCAATGGAATTGTTCACATTAAATCAAACGCACTCAAACAACCATTCAGTCAGCCATTTAGCACGTTACGGACTCACCCTCGTCATGGAGAAGACACGTCAAAATGCACAAGATGCAGCCCCAAACCTTAAGGCGATCGACCCGACCATCAAAACAGCATTCATGCAGCCCCAGACCATGCAAAACATAATTGTATTAATTGAATTATGTACAAACCCTGTTTCCGTATGAGTTGGGAAATTGTGTTAGATGTAAATATAAACGGAATACAATGATTTGCAAATCATTTTCAACCCATGTTCAGTTGAATATGCTACAAAGACAACATATTTGATGTTCAAACTGATAAAAAACATTTTTTGTTGCAAATAATCATTAACTTTAGAATTTGATGCAAGCAACACGTGACAAAGAAGTTGGGAAAGGTGGCAATAAATACTGATAAAGTTGAGGAATGCTCATCAAACACTTATTTGGAACATCCCACAGGTGAACAGGAAAACTGAAAACAGGTGGGTGCCATTATTGGGTATAAAAGTAGATTCCATGAAATGCTCAGTCATTCACAAACAAGGATGGGGCGAGGGTCACCACTTTGTCAACAAATGTTTGAGCAAATTGTTGAACAGTTTAAGAAAAAGCTTTCTCAACCAGCTATTGCAAGGAATTTAGGGATTTCACCATCTACGGTCCGTGATATCATGAAAGGGTTCAGAGAATCTGGAGAAATCACTGCACGTAAGCAGCTAAGCCCGTGACCTTCGATCCCTCAGGCTGTACTGCATCAACAAGCGACATCAGTGTGTAAAGGATATCACCACATGGGCTCAGGAACACTTCAGAAACCCACTGTCAGTAACTACAGTTGGTCGCTACGTCTGTAAATGCAAATTAAAACTTTCCTATGCAAGGCGAAAAACGTTTATCAACAACACCCAGAAACGCTGTCGGCTTCGCTGGGCCTGAGCTCATCTAAGATGGAATGATACAAAGAGGAAAAGTGTTCTGTGGTCTGACGAGTCCAAATTTCAAATTGTTTTTGGAAACTGTGGAAGTCGTGTCATCCGGACCAAAGAGGAAAAGAACCATCCGGATTGTTATAGGCGCAAAGTGTAAAAGCCAGCATCTGTGATGGTATGGGGGTGTATTAATGCCCAAGACATGGGTAACTTACACATCTGTGAAGGCGGCATTAATGCTGAAAGGTACATGCAGGTTTTGGAGCAACATATGTTGCCATCCAAGCAACGTTACCATGGACGCCCCTGCTTATTTCAGCAAGACAATGCCAAACCACGTGTTACATCAACGTGGCTTCATAGTAAAAGAGTGCGGGTACTAGACTGGCCTGCCTGTAGTCTAGACCTGTCTCCCATTGAAAATGTGTGGCGCATTATGAAGCCTAAATTACCACAACGGAAACCCCCGGACTGTTGAACAACTTAAGCTGTACATCAAGCAAAAATGGGAAATAATTCCACTTGAGAAGCTTAAAAAATGTGTCTCCTCAGTTCCCAAACGTTTGCTGAGTGTTGTTAAAAGGAAAGGCCATGTAACACAGTGGTGAACATGCCCTTTCCCAATTACTTTGGCACGTGTTGCAGCCATGAAATTCTAATTATTATTTGCAAAAAAATAAAATAAAGTTTATGACTTTGAACATCAAATATCTTGTCTTTGTAGTGCATTCAATTGAATATGGGTTGAAAAGGATTTGCAAATCATTGTATTCCGTTTATATTTACATCTAACACAATTTCCCAACTCATATGGAAATGGGGTTTGTACATGTGTGGCCAGCTTGAATTATTTTCAGTGGATAATAAATGTATACTGCTATACAAGGTTTACACTGACTACTCTAATGTTTATACACATTTTATCTATGTTTTATCGTCCCTCAAGGAGCAGTTTAAAAAAATGACTTACTTTTGTATGATAGAATAGTACTAAAAATACAAATCTGATTCAAGATCTCATATGAAAAGCACACTTTTTAGTGATCAGAGGCTCTGATACGGTACATGCGGCTCGCACTACACAAAGCCCGGTTGAAGTTGTTATGAAGCAAGCATGGCAGGTTTATTTATATACTGCATTGTCGATGTCGGCTGTTCAAAGGTAAATACATTGCATGGAAAATATAGATGTTACGATAAGGCTTTCCGTCCGTGTCCATGTAAATTTTTGGTTCCTAACCATTTTGTGGAAGTATGCGTGTGTGGCCGCCCATCATGCCTTGTGTCAGTCGGGTCACCACGACACGAGTGAGAATGTCACTGCAGTTAATTACACCTAAAGATCTGGTTTGTATTATTTTGTGTTTTTAAACAGACATTACCAAACAAAGAGAGCCCCTTCCTTATACAAACTAAAGTTCCCAGAGCACAATACAAATTAATAATAGGTATCAACAATCATTGTCACTGTCTGTAACTGTACCCAGTTAAAGCTAGGAAAAGTCACACCAGAGGCACTCAAATGGGCAAATGTCAAAAATAAACCAGCATATACCATGAATAAATCCACAAATTCTAAAGATTTTCACGACGAACTTGGCCTGGCTTGAAGACATTGTGCAATTATTAATCCTTTAAAGGCCTACTGAAACCCACTACTACCGACCACGCAGTCTGATAGTTTATACATCAATGATGAAATCTTAACATTGCAACACATGCCAATACGGCCGGGTTAGCTTACTAAAGTGCAATTTTAAATTTTGCGCAAAATATCCTGCTGAAAGCGTCTCGGTATGATGACGCCTGCGCGTGATGTCACGGATTGTAGAGGACATTTTGGGACAGCATGGTGGCCAGCTATTAAGTCGTCTGTTTTCATCGCAAAATTCCACATTATTCTGGACATCTGTGTTGGTGAATCTTTAGCAATTTGTTCAATGACAATGGAGACAGCAAAGAAGAAAGCTGTAGGTGGGAAGCGGTGTATTGCGGCAGGTGTTGTGCCGGATAACGCATCCCCGCCGTAGAATGCACCCCCTGACTGTTGTGCCGGATAACACAGCCGGTGTTTCATTGTTTACATTCCCGAAAGATGACAGTCAAGCTTTACCATTGGCCTGTGGAGAACTGGGACAACAGAGACTCTTACCAGGAGGACTTTGAGTTGGATACGCAGACGTGGTACCGTGAGTACGCATGCAGCTGCGGCTTCCAAGCATTTGATCGCTTGCCCATACGTGCGTGCCGCTATGTGCATGTCACGTACGTAACTTTGGGGACTTTGGGGAAATATATGTGCTGTATGAACTTTGGGGAGGTGAACGGTACTTTGGGCTGTGGGATTGAGTGTGTTGTGCAGGTGTTTGAGTTGTATTGGCGGGTTATATGGATGGGAGGGGGGAGGTGTTTGTTATGCGGGATTAATTTGTGGCATATTAAATATAAGCCTGGTTGTGTTGTGGCTAATAGAGTATATATATGTCTTGTGTTTATTTACTGTTTTAGTCATTCCCAGCTGAATATCAGGTCCCACCCGCCTCTCACAGCATCTTCCCTATCTGAATCGCTCCCACTGCCCTCTAGTCTTTCACTCTCACTTTCCTCATCCACGAATCTTTCATCCTCGCTCAAATTAATGGGGAAATTGTCGCTTTCTCGGTCCGAATCGCTCTCGCTGCAATGTGCAGATGTGAGGAGCTCCACAACCTGTGACGTCACGCGCATATCGTCTGCTACTTCCGGTACAGGCAAGGCTTTTTTTATCAGCGACCAAAAGTTGCGAACTTTATCGTCGATGTTCTCTACTAAATCCTTTCAGCAAAAATATGGCAATATCGCGAAATGATCAAGTATGACACATAGAATGGACTTGCTATCCCCGTTTAAATAATAAAAATCGCATATCAGTAGGCCTTTAATGCTAAAAAATATATACATATACTGCAAACATGACTGTTTAAGTGTTTGCAGTATATGTATATATTGTATTATATATGTAGTCCGATTGCTTTCCGGGAGGTTTGTTCTACCGGGAAGCAATCGGACTAGTCCGGACAAGGCGTGAAGGTATGAACATGATTTAATCTTGACTATCAAATAGTGAAGTGAATTATATTTTATATAGCGCTTTTCTCTAGTGACTCAAAGCGCTTTTACATAGTGAAACCCAATATCTAAGTTACATTTAAACCAGTGTGGGTGGCACTGGGAGCAGGTGGGTAAAGTGTCTTGCCCAAGGACACAACGGCAGTGACTAGGATGGCGGAAGCTGGGATCGAACCTGGAACCCTCAAGTTGCTGGCACGGCCACTCTACCGACCGAGCTATACCGCCACAAAACTCACTAAATGTGGCATGAACAAACAAAACTTACTTGGCAAGGCCTGAAGCAAACACGAAGCATAAACTTGAAATCAGACATGAAGCAAACAGCATGAACACAAGCAATCGCATGACACAAGCTATGGCGCCAGGCCGACTGACAGGCAAAGACAGGCTTAAATACTGGTCTCTTGATTAGACCAAGTGCGTGTCCCGAACACCAGAGGCAGGTGAAACTAATAGGTCGCCATGGAAACGAAAACAAACAAGGGTGCACAAAAACAGGAACTACTGGAGTCTTAAACTAACAGAAAATAACAAAAAACATGATCCAGACCACAGATCATGACATCACCTTACCTTTGATGTTTCTGTGTCCTATTTGTTTCAAAATAAATGACATTTTTTTATGTTAGTCTATTGTTTGGGATTAAACTGAAACAATTTCAACCAGACAAAATGACGCTGATCCTACGATAGACCCATACAGCGGATATGTACTCAACTCAATCACTCAATCAATCAATCGATGTACTTCCACGTTTGTCGCGGTTAATTGGTGAACAAATATCAGTAACATATGATTATAATGAATCAATCAAATACTTAAAAAAAACTGTTTATGACCTTCTTCTAAATAATTGTTTTTACATAGTTAGAGCCCACTAAACAGGAAATAACACCGATATTGTCACCTTGACACTCATTCAAGCCAAAATAGTAGCCTTGAGTGTGTTCTACTGCAGATTACAGTACTTTCCCAGAAGATCCTTCAAGCGTCATAGGTATGGCCGTCACTCCGCCACTACAACACGATCACGACAAAAAAAAAACACTTTGTTACATCCCGGGTAATTCCTCTAAGTTAGAACTGGGCTTCCATGTGCTGAAACCACAGGCTTAGATTGTTCTGTATAAACTCGGTCAATGTGTTAATTTATAGCTAAAATTATTAGCTTTTTATCTACGATTATTAGCTTCGTTTACATTCCCTGTTAGCTTCGCGTGTCTGTGTCGCGCAATTGATGTGGAAGATGAAGTGCAGCAAAAGAGTTCATCTTCATTTTGGCCGAACAGAAACAGTCCCCTAGAAGAAGCTGCTGATAGCTGATAGTTTATAGCAGTACCGTATTTTTCGGACTATAGGGTGCGCTTAACAATATTTCATTTTCTCAAAAATTCACAGTGCGCTTTCCATATGTATTAATTCTGATCGTGCTTATTCTGGTTGTGCTATATGGTGTAAGGATAAGTGTGACCAGTAGATGGCAGTCGTACATGAGAGATACGTGTGGGCTGGTCAATAAATTATGCTAGCAAGTACAGGTAAAACTCTGAAAAAAAATGTGTATACTTTAGCCTTTAAATAGACCCCGTTTAGACCAGTTGATCTGCTGTCTCTCTTTTCTGCTCTGCTCCCCTCTCCTGCGTGGAGAGGATATCAGGTGACCACAGGTCAGCCTCCACGCTGTCGAAGGAGAGCCAGGTAAATAAGACCGCCCACAAAAGCGTCTTTTTGTATCGTTCCCACCATTACCGGGCCCTAAATGTACCGACTTGGTGGAATACCTACTCAGACTTCTTCTGGCCAGGCGAAATGCATGATTTATTATCTACATTAAACTTCCAGGCAGCAGGGAAGCGAGGAAGCAGCAGACCACTCGATCATGTAAACACAGGGAGACATGGTAGTGATCACGGCGCCGCTATGAATAGTTTGTCTGCGTTAGCGCTTATAATAACATCCATCTATCTTTTATAGCTTGTCCTATACTCAGCCTATACTAGCAATATCACTAATACTTGGTTAATATTCAAGTCACAAAATGTAAATGGAGCATTGTTGGCGCTTTTGGATAGTTATTTATTGGGTTTTATGGGCGGAATAGACTACATCCCATTGGCTCCGCTGAAAGCAGACATTTATGTACATTTACTTAAGTTAGAATGCATTAAAAAAAATCCATCTGTCGTCATGTCTTACATAATGATTGTTGACAAAATTACCCAAAAAGTGCAGTTTCTGTTTAATGCGCCTATAATCAGGGGCGCCGCTATGGATTTTGGGCCCCATGAAAATACTCTTTACAGGGCCCCCAACACAGTGTCATTATTTTTTCTGTATTATAATTTCATCATCCTTAGGGGCCTCTCTGGGCCCCCCTCCATCATGGGCCCCTAGAATCCGTCTCCTTTACCCCCCCTTTTCGGCGCCCCTACCAATAATCCAGTGCGCCTTTTGTATGAAAATAGACCCATTCATCGACAGTGCGCTTTATAATCCAGTGCACTTTATTATCCGAAAAATACAGTATTTTTTCCCCCCAAAGTTCTGCGCCGACTACGATGCTGTGTTCCGCTATTGTCTTTTGATATTGCTAACATCAAAGTCTCACCAATGTGGAGATAGGATAAATAGACCATGGGTGTCAAAGTCATTGTAGATCGGGGGCCAAATAGAAAAAAAATCTATACTCCCAAGTGGGTCGGAATGGTAAAATCACGGCACGATAACTTAAAAATAAAGACAACTTCAGATTATATTCTTTGTTTAAAAATAGAACATTCTGAAATTGTACAAATCATAATGTTTTTTTTACACTTACATGTTGCTGTTAATAGCATTCTATCTTTATTTGTCGTTATTTATATTTTCTGTATACATTATGTGATAATGTTCATCAGTCAACTCATTGGTGTTAATTTTCAATTCATCAATATAAAAAAGAATATATCCAAATCAAATTACAGTATGTTAATTATGTAGTTTGATCATTTTCATCGACTGACATTTTGTACATACAGTCGCGATGAAAAGTTTACATACACTTGTAAAGAACATAATGTCATGGCTGTCTTGAGTTTCCAATACTTTCTACAACTCTTACTCTTAGTTACAGAACTTTCCTCCAGAAGGTATTATCTTTGTCCATGTGATGTCAGATGAAACAAAACTTGAGCTGTTTGGCCACAATACCCAGCAATATGTTTGGAGGAGAAAAGGTGAGGCCTTTAATCCCAGGAACACCATGCCCACCGTTAAGCATGGTGGTGGTAGTATTATACTCTGGGCCTGTTTTGCAACCAATGGAACTGGTGCTTTAAATGGGACAATGAAAAAGGAGGATTACCTCCAAAATCTTTAGGACGACCTAAAATCATCAGCCCAGGTTTTGGGCACAGTGTTGGGTGTTCCAACAGGACAACGACCCCAAAACAAAAGTGGTAAAGGAATGGCTAAATCAGGCTAGAATGAAGGTTTTAGAATGGCCTTCCCAAAATCCTGACTTAAACATGTGGACAATGCTGAAGAAACAAGTCCATGTCAAAAAACCCAAAGAAAAATTTCAAGGTAAATTTTTTTTTTCAAGGTAAAAAATGATTTTCAAGGTAAAAAAAATTTTTCAAGGTAAAAATTTTTTTTTCAAGGTAAAATTTTTTTTTCAAGGTAAAAAATGATTTTCAAATTTTTTTTAATTTTTTCAAAATGTTTTCAATTTTTTTTTTTTTTTTTTTAATTTGTAAAAACATTTTAAAAAATGTTTAAACTTTTTTTTTTTTTTTTTTTTTAAATTTTAAAACAATTTTAATTTTTTTTAATTTTTTTAAACAATTTTAACAGTTAACATTTTTTTTTTACAACAATTTTACCTGAACTGCACCAATTTTGTCAAGAGGAGTGGTCAAAAATTCAGAAGCTTGTGGATGGCTACCAAAAGTATAGCAGTGAAACTCGCCAAGGGACATGTAGCCAAATATCAACATTGCTGTATGTATACTTTTGACCCAGCAGATTTGCTCACATTTTCAGTAGACCCATAATAAATTCATAAAAGAACCAAACTTCATGAATGTTTTTTTTTGTGACCAACAAGTATGTGCTCCTATCACTCTATCACAACAAAATGAGAGTGGTAGAATTTATTGGAAACTGACATTATGTTCTTTACAAGTGTATGTAAACTTTTGACCACGACTGTATGTAGCATCATCAACAAAGATACAAAGAATTGCTATTGCGACATCCAGTGGACACATTTAGAACAGCTGTTTCTTTCATTGAAAAATTTCTGGTTCATTTTCATACTTAGCAAACTCATCCCGCGGGTTGGATGAAAACCTGTTCGCGGGCCTGATCCGGCCCTCGGGCCGTCCGTTTGACTCCCCTGGGATAGACTTTATTCATCCCACTGTGTGAAAATCATGTGGTTGCAGTGCAGATACACAAAGTCCACAAAAAAGGGTAACAAAAAACACATGAAATATGACCATATCACACCAATTCTCTCCAATCCCTTCACTGGCTTCCTATTCCACTCAGGGGTGGCATGGCGTAGTGGGTAGAGCAACTGTGCCAGAAACCTGAGGGTTGCAGGTTCGCTCCCCGCCTCTTACCATCCAAAAAATCGCTGCCGTTGTGTCCTTGGGTGGGACACTTCACCCTTTGCCCCCGGTGCCACTCACACCGGTATGATGAATGATAGGTGGTGGTCGGAGGGGCCGTTGGCGCAAATTGCAGCCACGCTTCTGTCAGTCTACCCCAGGGCAGCTGTGGCTATGAAAGTAGCTTACCACCACCAGGTGTGAATGATTGATGGGTTCTACATGTAAAGCGACTTTGGGTACTTAGAAAAGCGCTATATAAATCCCAGTTATTATTATTATTATTATTAGGATTGAATACAAAGTCTCCCTACTAACCCACCAGTGCCTCCATGGAAATGCCCCCCTCTACCTCAAAGAACTACTCACCCCCAAATCCTCCACAAGACACCTCCGCTCCGGACAGGCTAACCTCCTCCAACCTCAGAGGACAAAGCTACGAACAATGGGAGACCGGGCTTTCTGCTCCGCCGCTCCCAGTCTGTGGAACGCTCTCCCTGACCACCTGAGGGCACCACAGACTGTGGATGCTTTTAAAAAAGGCTTAAAAAACCTTCTTTTTTTTTTAAACTTTTTTTTTTTAGATATATGCATACTAGTTCTAGCTATTCTAGTTTTATTTATTTTTTATTATCTTTTTATTTTTATTTTTTTAAAACACTGTAGCACGTTGAGGTTGTTTACTCAATGTAAAGGGCTTTTTACAAATAAAATCTATTATTATTATTATGAAAGCTGCGATGTAGCAAGGGATGACTGTACCTCCATATGACAACGTGCACCTTCCATTTTTTGGCCAGGTGAATTTCTGATAAACCTATCGGCCAAGTTGAAATGTGGACCCGTTTATTCTGGCTGTCAGGTTTTGAATTTATATCTCACTGATTCAGAGCAGAGGTTGCATTCAAAGACTTGTTTTTCCCCAAGAAAAACAAATAGTAGACTGTCCCTGCGATTTGACAATACCCAGATTGTTTGTTGATCACAAGCGAGTACGGGTCGATCCAGTGAATCAGTCGATACATCAAAAACATCGAAAAAGGTTCTCAGATGTGCATGGTCATTACTCAGTTCCCGAAGATCAGGCTTTTTTTCAAAGTGAGATTGGCACACAGCTGGTGTATTTAGAAGAGGGAGGCATCTTTCACACAGTAATGTTTAGTGGGGGTTGAGATGAAAGGTAAAACAAGACACTTGTGATGTGTTTACACCCCAGTGAAGACTTTATCATTGATGTCATTTAATCCTTGCTCCTTGTGGATCGAGACAGTCGTCTCAAAAAAGGAAAGCTTCAGCAGTTTTATCTTGCCCAACCTCGCAATGTTTTATATGTGGTTTTAATGTCTGTGTCCGGCAACTATATACTAATATTTCCAAGAAACAACTGTAAGTATGTGATGTATTACATTGTAATTGTATGTGTCTTTGAAATAAACTGACACACACCCACCCACTCAGAGTGTTGTTTGTCTTTGCCGTTGTTGATCTTGGCTGAAGGATCTCAAATGACAGAAGCAGATGAGAAACACTTTTTAGTGACTGAAAGAACAACAAACAAGGTTGCAATCCTTTTTTTTCTCGTCGATGCGGGAGCAGATAGTCATCTATGGTTTTATTGCTTTTTTTAGCGTTAAATGGCCTTTATTTACCTTATATAGATAGCACTGTCAAATCATCCAACTCACTAACGTCACATTTCTGTTTCAGCAATGCATTACACTAGTGGTCCCCAACCACCGGTTCGGGGACCGGTTCGGGGACCGGTTCGGGGACCGGTATCGGCCCGTGAAGCATTTGCTACCGGGCCGAAGAGAAAAATTAAATAATTTATAAAGGACTGCATTTTCTCCAAGTTAACTTTGGCTTATCCCACTAGACCAGGGGTGTCAAACTTGTTTTCATTGAGGGCCACACCGCAGTCATGGTTAGCATTAGAGGGCCGCTTGTAACTAGAGATGTCCGATAATGGCTTTTTTGCCGATATCCAATATTGTCCAACTCTTAATTACCGATTCCGATATCAACCGATACCGATATATACAGTCGTGGAATTAACACATTATTATGCCTAATTTTGTTGTGATGCCCCGCTGGATGCATTAAACAATGTAACAAGGTTTTCCAAAATAAATCAACTCAAGTTATGGAAAAAAAATGCCAACATGGCACTGCCATATTTATTATTGAAGTCACAGAGTGCATTATTTTTTTTAACATGCCTCAAAACAGCAGCTTGGAATCTGGGACATGCTCTCCCTGAGAGAGCATGAGGAGGTTGAGGTGGGCGGGGTTGGGGTGTGGGTAGGATGTAGTGGGGGGTGTATATTGCAGCATCCCGGAACAGGTAGTGCTGCAAGGGGTTCTGGGTATTTGTTCTGTTATGTTTATGTTGTGTTACGGTGCGGATGTTCTCCCGAAATGTGTTTGTCATTCTTGTTTGGTGTGGGCTCACAGTGTGGCGCATATTTGTAACAGTGTTAAAGTTGTTTATACGGCAACCCTCAGTGTGACCTGTATGGCTGTTGACCAAGTATGCTAGCATTCACTTGTGTGAAAAGCCGTAGATATTATGTGATTGGGCCTTTAAGGCACGCCCCCAATATTGTTGTCTGGGTGGAAATCGGGAGAAATTCGGGAGAATGGTTGCTCCGGGAGATTTTCGGGAGGGACACTGAAATTCGGGAGTCTCCCGGGTAAATCGGGAGGGTTGGCAAGTATGACTGGGAGACGCAACTGCTCCGTACTTCTGCCTACGTCCGTGTACCACTCCGTACAGCGGCGTTTTAAAAAGTCATACATTTTACTTTTTAAAACCGATACCGATAATTTCCGATATTACATTTTAAAGCATTTGTCGGCCGATATTATCGGACATCTCTACTTGCAACAGTAAATAATGAATGCTCCAGCCCGGCTGCACCAAATAATTATATAAATCCTTTTAATAAAGTCAAATACAAATTAAGCAACAAGAGAAGTATCCCACACTTCTCTTTTGTAAAGTAAATCTGTACAGCCGATATGGGCTATCTACATCAACAATATGTTTTGCCTGAGAAGCTGGACAGGACAAAAAAAAAAAATACAAATACAAAAAAAAAGTAATTAATTAATGAATTTGCCATGAATTTAATTTTTTTGTTTTTAATTTACGTAAGGAGTAAAAAAAATCTGTGGATTTGACCACTGTTTTTTTACATAAAATAACTGGCAGCTTAGTTGCCAGACATTTACTGTAAAATATATGCTGTTATTGTATTATTATTATTTTTACAACATATTACTGTGTATTTCTTGAATCTTCGGCACTTAGCTTTGTATGTACTCATTGATCGTTTGCAAACTGAGTTCGGAGAGGATGTGACGACAGAAAGACCGCGCCCCACACAGGAAGTGACGTCAGAAAGAACGCGCCACAGCCAGCTTCATGATAAAGCGGTTTCATAACTCGGAGCTAACCACCGGAAATATGGAGCTCGTGAAAATCACACATGAATACCTTAAGAGAAAGCGATTGCAGCTATTTGGGATACAACACTTCTCAGAAGGCAAGATAACTTTCCAATGTCCAGGTCAGCTGTGATTCTACTAATCAAAAAACTTTGTCCATTTGTCGAAGGAGAGACAACGAGAATGCGGGCTCCCGTGTACGTGATAAAAAAGGTAGTGTGTGCTTTGTATTACCTGGCCGTCGAGGGAAGACTACGGAAAACAGCGAATGCTTTTGGACTGGCGAAGCAGACTGTATCAGTTATTGTCCGCCATGTATGTCGGGGACTCAACGTCTAGGTCCAGAGTATATAAAGTCACCAAAAACGAATGGACAATGAAGGTGAAGGCAAAAGAGTGAGGAGTGTCCTGACCAGATAGCTAGATCCCTAGATTGATTGATGGACTGGACTCTCACAATATTATGTCAGACCCACTCGACATCCATTGCTTTCGGTCTCCCCTAGAGGGGGGGGGTTCCCACATATGCGGTCCTCTCCAAGGTTTCTCATAGTCATTCACATCGACGTCCCACTGGGGTGAGTTTTTCCTTGCCCGTATGTGGGCTTTGTACCGAGGATGTCGTTGTGGCTTGTGCAGCCCTTTGAGACACTTGTGATTTAGGGCTATATAAATAAAGATTGATTGATTGATTGATTGATTGATGTAAAATGTTCTTTACCACATTGTTTACATATCTAATAAAGATTTGATTAATTTATGATGGCTCAGGTGTGAGTCACTACAATAGGGCTCCACAGAACACCAGATTCCAGTTCATGGAGATACCACAACACTGGATATTGTTCAGATTAGTTACATTTAAGAACTTGCACATAGTGCAACTATGACGTGCGCATTTTGTGTGTGGACATGGATAAGGTTAGGTGGGATTTACCCTGGATATATAGTGTAAACGGGGCCTAAGGCTATATCTATTCATCGATTAAATCAAATATTTCGATTAGATCAATTAGAAAAAAGCCTACATTTGTATTGTGTTGCTTTTGATGATTAATTCAATGAGTTTCATTAATAAAAAATATTAATTATTTTTTTTATTAATAAAAATGATAAAATCCACCCGCAAGATAGCTCCAATAGAGTGCAAAAGAGATAAGTGCCGCGGAAGACGTGGTCTCTGTGTGTGTGGAGGAATCAGGGGATCACTCAGAGAGGTTAACTCAAAGAAGAGGGATAAAGAGCACAAAGGGCCCAAAGAAGACGAGAAAAGCAAAGGTTTTGCATGGTGAAAGACATGGTGGTGAAACGTTTACATTGTTAAATGGAGCTGGCATTTCACAATAGCACTACATCAATGACGCATCACGTTATGAAAAAGCACTCTTCATATTTAAGACCGGCAAACAACCAGAAACAAAGTAAAGGTCTATTGTCGCAGCTAACGCAATTCTTATATTTTTATAATAAATGTTTTATTCAAATACATGGGGCATGCAATTATAATAAGTTAGTATCTACAGTTAGTATGTTAATGCTAAAGAATTATTTCTCCAAAAATTAGGGATGTCCGATAATGGTTTTTTGCCGATATCCGATATTCCGATATTGTCCAACTCTTTAATTACCGATACTGATATATACAGTCGTGGAATTAACACATTATTATGCCTAATTTGGACAATCAGGTATGGTGAAGATAAGTCCTTTTTAAAAAAATTAATAAAATAAAATAAAATAAATAAATTAAAAACATTTTCTTGAATGAAAAAGAAAGTAAAACAATAAAAAAAACAGTTACATAGAAACTAGTAATGAATGAAAATGAGTAAAATTAGCTGGTAAAGGTTAGTACTATTAGTGGACCAGCAGCACGCACAATCATGTGTGCTTACGGACTGTATCCCTTGCAGACTGTATTGATATATATTGATATATAATGTAGGAACCAGAATATTAATAACAGAAAGAAACAACCCTTTTGTGTGAATGAGTGTAAATGGGGGAGGGAGGTTTTTTGGGTCGGTGCACTAATTGTAAGTGTATCTTGTGTTTTTTATGTTGATTTAATAAAAAAATAAAAAATAAAAAAATAAATAAATTAAAAAAACACCGATACCGATAATTAAAAAAACGATACCGATAATTTCCGATATTACATTTTAACGCATTTATCGGCCGATAATATCGGCAGGCCGATATTATCGGACATCTCTACCAAAAATCAAACACCACTTCTTCAATCAATACCTTTTCGAATGTGTATCTTTAGTTACGTTTTTTATTTATCTGTTATCTGGAGTGCAATTTCATCGTTATATGCATGTATAAGAAGAAAAAATTAGGTTAATTAGAAAAATCCTTGTTTATTTCAAGATTTTTTTCCTGAATGACTCATAGGGGCTTTAAAGTGTTTTATTCGATTTTTCAATTAATCGAAGAAATTAATCGAAACATTACTCGATTACTTAAAATAATCGATAGCCTCAGCCGTACCGACAACAACGTATCATTAAGGAGTAGAACAGCAGGACTATGTGTGTTGCAGTGCTAATGTTATACTTACATTTAACAGCAACATTATGCTAGTAGGTTAGCTTTGGCTTAAAGGGGAACTGCACTTTTTTTTAAATTTTGCCCATTGTTCACAATCATAATGAAAGACATTACGACGAATGTATTTTTTTTTTTATGCATTCTAACTCGTAAATAGATGTAAATAACAGTCAGCTTACAGCGGAGCCAATGGAAGGTTCTCCATTACGCCCATAAAACTCAATAAAATATGGTAGACCATAAATCATGCCTCTCACTTGGATAGTTGAAGGACAGGGACGTACTCCGACAAGTTAGTACACTTTGACAGCCAAATTAGACCCGGAAATGGCAAGAACGACAAGAAAAGACGCTTGGTTCATTCTTTATCCAAATGGGAATATATGAACATCCTAGTAGTCGGCATCCTAATGACAACAGACCTTGTACAGTAAGTGATGTTTTATTATGTTTGTTGGCTCTCATTAAGTCTGCAGTGAGAAGTAATCAGTGATGTTTTTAAAAAAAAAAGCCAATGCCGTATGCTTAGAATGAGCAAAATATTAAATGTTATTATAATTGTCCCTGTTTGTTGTGGCCTGAATTTGTTAAAGGGCTTTATAGAAAGAATAGACCGGCACCCTTTGTAAGTGGAATTTCGATCGATTTTGTTTTACCATTTAGAATGCATTAATTAATTCATAAATGGCAACACTTTAGTATGGAGAACATATTCTAAGTAACAAAGACTTAATTCAGAGTTATTTGGACACTAGGGGAACATATTAGGGTTAGGGTTAGGGTTACTAATAGAGATGCGCGGATAGGCAATTATTTCATCCGCAACCGCATCAGAAAGTCGTCAACCATCCGCAATCCACCCGATCTAACATTTGATCAGAACTGCATCCGCCCGCCATCCGCCCGCACCCGCCCGTTGTTATATATCTAATATAGACGATGCAAGGCATTAGTGAGGTTATAAAGCTTTTGCCTGTTAAAGAAAGGAGACTGATCCAACGCAGCACAGACATTCACGTGCCACGCTGTCACGACCCAGACGCACACCAGTGCGCAATCATATGGGAGCCGCGCTGAGCGCACCTCCAAGCGCATCTCGCTGCCGGCGACGGCCGGGTATATGGGCCCGACGCTCCAGCGCCATCCATTTTCAGGGCTAGTTGATTCGGCAGGTGGGTTGTTACACACTCCTTAGCGGGTTCCAACTTCCATGGCCACCGTCCTAGCTGCTGTCTATATCAACCAGGGTGAGCCCCACCCCTTTCGTGAGCGCACTGCGCGCGGAGTGACCCCTGTTACGGGCAGGTAAGCTGCTTACCTGCTGCGCGTGACGCCGGCCGCGGCGAAGGCGGACGAGGCGGGGTGTCGGTGCGGTGGGCGCGGTGGTGACCCTGGACGTGCGTCGGGCCCTTCTCGCGGATCGCCTCAGCTACGGCTCCCGGTGGGGCCCTCTCGGGGGAAGGGGCCTCGGTCCCGGACCCCGGCGAGGCGTCGGGGGCCTTCTCCGCTCCGTAAAAGTGTCCATCTCTTTTTTTTTTTTCTTCTGTTGTGGCATATGCAGCAGGTGCCTGCTCGTTTTTCGTATGTGGGTAACAATATTTAACTATGTATATATTGTAATGTTCCCAGGAACGTAGGCTCATAGACTTATTCGTTTGTCTCGTATTTATTGTAATAAGATGCAATGTAACCACACAACAGCTCCAATTTGCGTCTCCCCTCTTTCCCGGCAAAACTCGAACTAACACTTCCTGTCAACAACGTCACTTCCCTAACTTGCCCGGAAGTCCCGCCCCCCAGCCAAAGCCATTGGCTAAGACCCCGTAGCTAGCCGCTACATCATATTTCCGAATTGGTTTAACTGCCACCCGCCTGAATCTATTTAAAATCTATTTTTTTTTTATTTCAATCGCCCGACCCGACCCGACCCGACCCGCTGATAAAATCTAATTTTTTTAAATTTCATCCGCCCGATTCGCGGATAATCCGCGGACTCCGCGGTTGTGCCCGCAAACCGCGCATCTCTAGTTACTAATAAGCAATAATTCTGAGGTTATTGAGGGAAGACTCTTAGTTAATGGCTTACTGGTTGTATAATACGGCCATGCAGAATAAGGCATTAATAAGTACTTAATAATGACTAAATAAGAGCCAATATGTTACTAATTTGCTTTATTACAATTTCAGAATGGTTAAAACCATTAAAAATCAGTTCCTAGTGGCTTATTATATTTTTCGAAGTTTTTTTCAAATGTTACCCATCAAGCAATATCCCTAAAAAAAAGCTTCAAAGTGCCTGATTTTAACCATCGTTATAAACACCCGTCCATTTTTCTGTGACGTCACATAGTGAAGCCAACACAAGCAAACATGGCGGAAAGAACAGCAAGCTATAGCGACATTAGCTCAGATTCAGACTCGGATTTCAGCGGCTTAAGCGATTCAACAGATTACGAATGTATTGAAACGGATGGTTGTAGTGTGGAGGAGGTAGCGAAAACGAAATTGAAGAAGAAACTGAAGCTATTGAGCCATATCGGTTTGTTGAACCGTATGCAAACGAAACCGACGAAAACGACACGACAGCCAGCGACACGGGAGAAAGCGAGGACGAATTTGGCGATTGCCTTCTAACCAACGATTGGTATGTGTTTGTTTGGCATTAAAGGAAACTAACAACTATGAAGTAGGTTTACAGCATATGAAATACATTTGGCAACAACATGCACTTTGAGAGTGCAGACAGCCCAATTTTCATCAATTAATATATTCTGTAGACATACCCTCATCCGCGCTCCTTTCCTGAAAGCTGATCTGTCCAGTTTTGGAGTTGATGTCAGCAGGCCAGGGAAGCTAGGGTCGATAGGGGGTTCAGCTCGCTCGTCTGCGGGAACAAACTGCCACCATTGCTTGCCGTGCTACCGAGTTCCTTTGTCCCTGAATTGCTCACACACTCCGGCAGATTCAATGGGGGTCTGGCGGCAGATTTCTTTGACTTTATCGTTGGAAATGCATCTGCTTTGAGTGTCGCAGGATATCCACACATCTTGCCATCTCTGTCGTAGCATAGTTTTCGTCGGTAAAGTGTGCGGAACAAACGTCCAATTTCTTGCCACTTTCGCATCTTTGGGCCACTGGTGCAACTTGAATCCGTCCCTGTTCGTGTTGTTACACCCTCCGACAACACACCGACGAGGCATGATGTCTCCAAGGTACGGAAAACAGTCGAAAAAACGGAAAATAACAGAGCTGATTTGACTCGGTGTTTGAGAAAATGGCGGATTGCTTCCCGATGTGACGCCACGTTGTGACGTCATCGCTCCGAGAGCGAATATTAGAAAGGCGTTTAATTCGCCAAAATTCACCCATTTAGAGTTCGGAAATCGGTTAAAAAAAATATATGGTCTTTTTTCTGCAACATCAAGGTATATATTGACGCTTACATAGGTCTGGTGATAATGTTCCCCTTTAATAAGCAACTAATTAATGGTGAATATGTTCCCCATACTAAAGTGTTACCAAATAAATATATCCGTTGTCAAAGTGCAATTCCCCTTTCAGAAAATCTAAATGTATCAACATTACAGCTACCATGTCTATAGCTGACTGACTGACACTTGGCAGAGCTCTAAGCTTTATTTTAGGATGTGTAGCAAAGCCTTTTCCCGTCGTAGCATCAAGAAAACCCGGAACTTTGAAAGCAACTGTTTTCCTCTTCTGTCAAAGGTGGAGCGAAAAAGTGAGGGAGATGATGATTTTTCTTCATGTTTGGTGCTCTGGGACACATCTAACATAGAACAACAGTCAGTTTTACATAAAGGGGGACCTAGAATGACACAGTTCAGCAGACTTCTGGGGATTGATTTGTGTTGCCATGGGAAAAGAGGGTCTATCCCAATTACAGAGGGGGTGGTCGTGTCGATTGGAAAGTTCCTCCCTTCTCTGGGAGGTCTCCACACATCAGCTCTGAGATAGCCTTTGACCCAATGACAGCTCTGAAACCCACATCACTGAGAGGATTAGTCCACTGGCAGGGGTGCCTGGGGAGGTCACAGCAACCCTATCCCCCCACTCTCTCTTCATGCTTTCTCAACCCCCTAATGTTCTTCCCCATCACCTATTGGACCTCTGCAGAGCCTTGCGATTGATTTAACCCCAAACAGTCCAACCTTCAACCTTCCGCGTCGCCTCTTCATTTCGCCCGTCTTGGTTTCGCGCCATAATTCATCCTCTGGCTTTGACCTCCCCGCGTTAGGGCCATTCTAAACAAACCGCCACCCATGAACGGAGACGAAGAAATCCAATTGCTCCTTCAGCCCGGTTTGACCCGGCTCAGGTATAGGCCAGCGGCCTGACAGTGAAGATCAATTACCCAAGCGTAGAGAAGCTTTGGCCTACTTTGTGGTCTTTGCTACTTTGCTTTTGGATTATGTTTCTCAAATTCCTCTACATATGTTCTGTTTTTGTTGTTGCAATCTCGCTACAAATGCTCCGCCTGACCAGCGACAACATTCCATATGTACTCAGGAAGGTAAACAGTCTACCAGTGCCACCGACCCCGACCGCGGGAATGCGACCGCAGCTCGTGAAATCCACCACAGCTTTTAAACGATCTACAGTACGTCAATATTCACTGAGGTATGCCAAAGCCTGCCCCTTCAAATAAAACGGTAATGGTTTTATTAGTTTTGGACATGCTTAACACGTTACAGTGAAGTACAGTACATCGCATGTTTACACTCGCACAGCATGTCTGAAAAGCGGTAGGAATTCTCAGCAATTGCTGATTACTTTGTTTATGTCCTTTGTTTAAATGTCACAATTTTACGATAGGTTGAAAAAAGAATAGAGTCAGACCATTTGTAACAAAAATAAATACCGTATTTTCCGGACCATAGGGCACACCGGATTATAAAAAGCACTGCGGATGAATGGTCTATGTTTTTATATTTTTTCATGCATAAGGCGCATCCCATATATAGGGCGCATTAAAGGAGGCATACTATTTTATTGTTTTTCTAAATATAAAACACTTCCTTGTGGTCTACATAACATGTGATGGTGGTTCTTTGGTCAAAATGTTGTATAGATTATGTTTTACAGATCATTTTCAAGTCGCTTTCTGACAGTCGCTTCCGGATGCGCCGGGTCTTATTTACGTGGCTCACCTTCAGCAGCGTCTTCTCCCCGTCATCTTTGTTGTAGCGGTGTAGCGTGCAAGGACGGGAGTGGAAGAAGTGTCAAAAGATGGAGCTAACTGTTTTAATGTTATTCAAACTTTACTTAAATCAATAACGGAGCAGCATCTCCTCATCCGGAAACAACAACACTGGAAAATGTGTCCCGTGAAAAACCGTCCGACCGGAACTCTCTAACAACTAAAGTTCCTTGGGTGAATAATGTCAACTCACTACACCGGTATGTTTTAGCACTTTCATGGCGAGTTTACTGACAGATATAAGTAAGAACTTTACACTACTTTATATTAGAAATAACAACAGTGGAGGATGAATCTCCCATAACAAGAAGATAGACAAAAAGAAGAAGCTTATCGACTACATCGTCGGCACGGACTACAAAGACGGATGCGCGCAATTTTTCAGGATTTATGCAGATCCCAAATACAGATCAGCAGGTACCAGAAGGTAAGAAAAGTTGCTCTTGCATAATTTTGCGAAACACAACACCAGATAATATGTCTTACCTTATACACACACCATAATATACTCGTATGTTGAAGCACATGAAGCGGTGCGGCTTCATAGCTTACTAAAGTTGTACTAAAACATTTTGATAGATTTTTTAGCGCTGTGTGTGATGGTCTCTATTTTCAATGGAGCATATAAAATGTTGGTGTTGTTTACTTGAGTCATATTGCCATCACAGTGCAGTATACACGTATCATTATGTTTGACTGCCATCTACTGGTCACACTTATCATTACACCATGTACCAAACAAAATTGCTTCGAGGTCGGTAAGCAAAACCAGAATTATTCCGTACATTAGGCGCACCGCGTTATAAGGCGCACTGTCCAGTTTTGAGGAAAAATAAAGATTTTAAGTGCGCTTTGTAGTCCGGAAAATACGGTAAAGGAAAAGGCTATTTGCGTAATTTCTGGACTATACGGCATACATTTTTCCCACGCTTCGCACCCTGTGCTTTACACAATGCTACCTGATAATTTATGGATTTTTCCGGGTTCACATGCTTCGCACGTCGCCAATAAATTAGCCTCGTCAAAACCGACGAAAGAAATTGTCAAACGGATCACGGTGGACCGATAAAATTGTTCACATTAAACACACAATCATTTAGCACAACTCTCGTTGTGTCGTGTCATGTGACCTGTTTGACACAAAATATGTAAGTCTACGTGTCATGTGACCTGTTTGACAGAAGACGCAACGAAATGCACAAGACGCAGCCCCAAAACCGAAGACGATCGACCTGGGCATCGAAAAAGGAAACAGCCACCGCACGGTGCGAAAATCCACCACCACTAACGAGCCCCGTGAGATCGGACTGGCATGCACAAAGGCTAAAGACGATGACAGAACGCGATGACCGGGCTCTTGTTAAATTTGTGAATCAACACAAGTGACCTGTGTAAATACACTATATTGCCAAAAGTATTTAGCCACCTGCCTTCACTCACATATGAACTTGAAGTGCCATCCCATTCCTAACCCATAGGGTTTAATATGACGTCGGTCCACCTTTTGCAGCTATTACGGCTTCTACTCTTCTGGGAAGGCTGTCCACAAGGTTGCGGCGTGTGTTTATAGGAATTTTCGACCATTCTTCCTAAAGTTCATTGGTGAGGTCACACACTGATGTTGGTCGAGAAGGCCTGGCTCTCAGTCTCCATTCTAATTCATCTCAAAGGTGTTGTATCGGGTTCAGGTCAGGACTCTGTGCAGGCCAGTCAAGTTAATCTACATCAGACTCTGTCATCCATGTCTTTATGGACCTTGCTTTGTGCAGTAGTGCACAGTAATGTTGGAAGAACTGTTCCCACAAGGTTGGGAGCATGGAATTGTCCAAAATGTTTTGGTATCCTGGAGCATTCAGAGCTCCTTTCACTGGAACTAAGGGGCCAAGCCCAACTCTTGAAAAACAACCCCACACCATAATTCCTTCCTCTCAGTCAGAGTTCCCAAACTCTTCCAATTTCTTATAATAAAACCCACAGTTGACTTTGGAATATTTAGGAGCGAGGGCATTTCACGACTGGATTTGTTGCACAGGTGGCATCCTATGACAGTTCCACGCTGGAAATCAATGAGCTCCATGACCAGCCCATTCTTTTACAAATGTTTGTAGAAACAGTCTCCATGCCTAAGTGCTTGGGTTTATACACCTGTGATTAGGACACCTGATTCTGATCATTTGGATGGGTGGCCAAATACTTTTTGCAATATAGCGTATATCATATTTCAACATGCTAATATATATAACAAAATAAAATCTGTCTAAGGATTTGGCGTGCAGGTGTGCTGAATACGTTACTTTACCCTTGGACTACCTCCCGCTTTGTCAGACTAGGAAGTGTCATCGCTCCATCTTGCATAGCGTCCACCCTCTTTCAAATCTTATCAGACCCCACATTTTCCCCTTCTCGTGAGAACCGTGCCGCCCGCGAGATGGCAAAACACGACCAATCGGTGCCACGTACAGCAGAAAAAAAATACATTTTCGAAGAGTCAGCACATTCCACGGGAGCAGAGCCCTAAACTCTCACCGCGGCGTGCACATAATACTTTCAACAAGCCATCTGTTTGCCCTTGCTTCACGGAACGAGGCGGGGGGAAAAAAACAAATGTGGGCAACGAATGACCCGCGAGTTTGAAAACACAAGTTGAACCGCAGGGTTCGAAAACAGATATCTGGTATTGCGAGGATATGTTTGCGAGGGCAATAAACAAACACCCACTCAGCTGTCAGCTTGAAAACAGTCCTAATTAGCAAAGCTTTACGAAAAAAAAGAGGACCCTTATTTCCTGGGCATACTTGCCAACCTTGAGACCTCCGATTTCGGGAGGTGGGGTGGGCGTGGTCGGGGGTGGGGTGGGGGGCGTGGTTGGGGCGGAGGCGTGGTTTAGAGGGGAGGAGTATATTTACAGCTAGAATTCACCAAGTCAAGTATTTCATATATATATATATATATATATATATATATATATATATATATATATATATATCTAAGAAATACTTGACTTTCAGTGAATTCTAGCTATATATATATATATATATATTTATTTTATTATATAGATATATGTATATATAAATAAAATAAATACTTGAATTTCAGTGTTCATTTATTTACACATATACACACACACATAACACTCATCTACTCATTGTTGAGTTAAGGGTTGAATTGTCCATCCTTGTTCTATTCTCTGTCACTATTTTTCTAACCATGCTGAACACCCTCTCTGATGATGCATTGCTGTGTGGCACGCACAAAAGTACTTTCATCAAATGCATTAGAGTCTGGAATCTTCCATCTCTCCCTAGCATGGCCCAAAACCGGTCAATCTTTGCTTCCTGAGGAAGATCTTCAGTGCCAAGCACTTGGTAGTCCACTACTTCTTCCCGGAGGCTATCCAGGTCCAATCGCAGCTGCGGCTTGGAACTTACAAGCTGTTATGAGAGTAGCGTATGCGTGTGTGTGGCCCTTTAATAGGTGAGCATGTGAGGTGAGTGACGTCAGTGAGTGTGTGGGCGAGAGAAGAGAGGGAGCGGTAGCGTGAGTGCGGGCGGGGACTAGTTTGTTTTGTGTTGGATTGGCTGTGTGCAAGCAATCAATAAAGCAAGATTTGCAACTAATCGCCGGACTCAGGCAGGAAAGGTGCAACAAAGCGTATTTTTTCATCTTACTCGTCGTCGGCGTCGCCATGGCTGTATCTTCCTCGTTCTTCTGCTTCGTCTCCTTGTTGTGTGCGCAGTTGTGCACACAACAAAGCCGTATATGTTATTGATGTTATAGATGGCAGTATTGTCCTGTTTAAGAGTGTCACAACATTGCTGTTTACGGCAGACAAACTGCTTTACGGTAGACAAAAACATGACTGCTGTTGTTGTGTGTTGTTACCGCGCTGGGAGGACGTAAATGGAACTGCCTAACAATAAACCCACATAAGAAACCAAGAACTCGCCCTTGATCATTCTACAGTTATAATGTGATTGGGATATCGTGGGAAAGCGGACTCAGGTCCGCATAGATCTGGAGGGGGCGTGGCCTCCAGCTCCGCCTGAATTTCGGGAGATTTTCGGGAGAAAATTTGTCCCGGGAGGTATTCGGGAGAGGCGCTGAATTTCGGGAGTCTCCCGGAAAATCCGGGAGGGTTGGCAAGTATGTTCCTGGGACACCAGGAATTTTTTACCTATCTTGCCGATTGTATTGTACCATACGTCCCGGCAAGAAATCTGCGTTCAAAGAAATCGGTGATTCCCAGAGACCAAAAAAAGTATGCGGGCTATAGAGCGTTTTCTATTCGGGCTCCAGTACTCTGGAATGCCCTCCCGGTAACAATTAGAGATGCTACCTCAGTAGAAGCATTTAAGTCGCATCTTAAGTTAAAGTTAAAGTTAGAGTTAAAGTACCAATGATTGTCACACACATACTAGGTGTGGTGAAATTTGTCCTCTGCATTTGACCCATCCGCGCCCGGGAATCATTTTTGGTGATTTAACCCCCAATTCCAACCCTTGATGCTGAGTGCCAAGCAGGGAGGTAATGGGTCCCATTTTTATAGTCTTTGGTATGACTCGGCCGGGGTTTGAACTCACAACCTACCGATCTCAGGGCGGACACTCTAACCACTAGGCCACTGAGTAGGACATTCTGATTAAACTAATTTGTATACTCTAGCCCAGTGGTTCTTAACCTGGATTTGATCGAACCCTAGGGGTTCGGGAGAGGGTTCGGCGGAGCCTCTGCCGCGGAGGTCGAGACACACCCGACTCATCGTGAAAATAAAAACTTATCCCTATCGGCGTATTATGAATACCCCCAAACACTGTTCCCTCTAATTTCCTTCTGATTTGCAGATGTGTAATTAGTAGTGAGTTCATGCACTGTGTTGGTTTTGTTCTTTGAACAAGGTGACGCTCATGCACGGTTCATTTTGTGCACCAGGAAAAAAAACATATAACTTTGTCTTGAATTTGAAAAAAACTAAAACATTTTATTTTTCACTAAAGAAGGGTTCGGTGAATGCGCATATGAAACTGGTGGGGTTCGGTGCCTCCAACAAGGTTAAGAACCACTGCTCTAGCCTATAGACCCCATTTTTAGACCAGTTGATCTGCCGTTTTTTTTCCTTTCTGCCCCCCTCTCCCTTGTGGACGGGGCGGCCATGGATGAAGTGCTGGCTGTCCAGAGTCGGGACCCGGGGTGGACCGCTCGCCTGTGCATCGGTTGGGGACATATCTGCGCTGCTGACCCGTCTCCGCTCGGGATGGTATCCTGCTGGCCCCACTATGGACTGGACTCTCACAATATTATGCTAGACCTACTCGACATCCATTGCATCTGGTCTCCCCTCGAGGGGACCATATCTGCGGTCCTCTCCAAGGTTTCTCACAGTCATTCATATTGACATCCCACTGGGTTGTTTCCTTGCCCTTATGTGGGCTCTGAACCGAGGATGTCGTTGTGGCTTGTGCAGCCCTTTGAGACACTTGTGATTTAGGGCTATATAAATATTATTGATTGATTACCAAATTTGGAGCGGCTGTATACAAACCCCTTGGTGTTGTCCAAATGTTGCATAAGATTGAGTCAGAATGTCATTTACCTACCAGGTCACTCACCTGTCTGTATAACGGCGACTGGGTTCGTTGAAAAGGAGCCCGTGTGGCGCGTGGGTGAAGGGCGGCTGCCTCAGCAGGCGGTAGCGCAGAGGTTGGCAGTCGCCGCAAAGAGAGGAGTCTGGTTTGGACGCCAACAGGGTGGCGTCGATCTCCAGGTGTTGCTCCATGGTGAAAAACTGCACCCCGTAAACCTCCTCCTCAATGTCCAGCTTCAGGGTGAGCGCCGTGTCGCAGAAAACGTTGCTGGGCCCCAGGGAGATGTTGTCGCCGCGGACGGTGAGGAGGAGGATGTTGTGGATGGCGGGGAGAGCCGTTTCTTCGGGGCTGAAGAATGTGACCCAGACGGTCAGCGAGTCGGGCACCAGCGGGTAGGGGAACTCCAGCTGCAGCATGCAGCCCTGGAGTGGGCACTCGGACAGGCCCACGTTGCCCTGCTCGTTGCCCGCGTTGGGGCTCCAGGTGCGCACGCTCGGCTCACAGGGCTGCTCCACATCAGGAGGACCTGGGGGGAAAAAAACAAAACATAAAATATTAAACAATGACTATTATGTGTGCACATTTGATATATATATATATATATACGGTAGTGAAAAACATATATGTATTAATATAAATATAAACATACACGATTTCAACAATATGCATGTTATAATATACAAACCCCGTTTCCATATGAGTTGGGAAATTGTGTTAGATGTAAATATAAATGGAATACAATGATTTGCAAATCATTTCCAACCCATATTCAGTTGAATATGCTACAAAGACAACATATTTGATGTTCAAACTGATAAAAGGTGACAATAAATACTGATAAAGTTGAGGAATGCTCATCAAACACTTATTTGGAACATCCCACAGGTGAACAGGCAAATTGGGAACAGGTGGGTGCCATGATTGGGTATAAAAGTAGATTCCATGAAATGCTCAGTCATTCACAAACAAGGATGGGGCGAGGGTCACCACTTTGTCCACAAATGCGTGAGCAAATTCTTGAACAGTTTAAGAAAAACCTTTCTCAACCAGCTATTGCAAGGAATTTAGGGATTTCACCATCTACGGCACGTAATATCATCAAAGGGTTCAGAAAATCTGGAGAAATCACTGCACGTAAGCAGCTAAGCCCGTGACCTTTGATCCCTCAGGCTGTACTGCATCAACAAGCGACATCAGTGTGTAAAGGATATCACCACATGGGCTCAGGAACGCTTCAGAAACCCACTGTCAGTAACTACAGTTGGTCGCTACATCTGTAAATGCAAGTAAAAACTCTCCTATGCAAGGCGAAAACCGTTTATCAACAACACCCAGAAACGCCGTCGGCTTCGCTGGGCCTGAGCTCATCTAAGATGGACTGATACAAAGTGGAAAAGTGTTCTGTGGTCTGACGAGTCCACATTTCAAATTGTTTTTGGAAACTGTGGACGTCGTGTCCTCCGGACCAAAGAGGAAAAGAACCATCCGGATTGCTATAGACGCAAAGTTGAAAAGCCAGCATCTGTGATGGTATGGGGGTGTATTAGTGCCCAAGACATGGGTAACTTTCACATCTGTGAAGGTGCCATTAATGCTGAAAGGTACATACAGGTTTTGGAGCAACATATGTTGCCATCCAAGCAACGTTACCATGGACGCCCCTGCTTATTTCAGCAAGACAATGCCAAGCCACGTGTTACATCAACGTGGCTTCATAGTAAAATAGTGCGGTTACTAGACTGGCCTGCCTGTAGTCCAGACCTGTCCCCCATTGAAAATGTGTGGCACACTATGAAGCCTAAAATACAACAACGGAGACCCCGGACTGTACTTAAGCTGTACATCAAGCAAGAATGGGAAAGAATTCCACCTGAGAAGCTTAAAAAATGTGTCTCCTCAGTTCCCAAACGTTTCCTGAGTGTTGTTAAAAGGAAAGGCCATGTAACACAGTGGTGAACATGCCCTTTCCCAACTACTTTGGCATGTGTTGCAGCCATGAAATTCTAAGTTAATTATTATTTGCAAAAAAATAAATAAAGTTTATGAGTTTGAACATCAAATATCTTGTCTTTGTAGTGCATTCAACTGAATATGGGTTGAAAAGGATTTGCAAATCATTGTATTCCGTTTATATTTACATCTAACACAATTTCCCAACTCATATGGAAACAGGGTTTGTATAATGATAATGGCATATGATATGATACAATACATGATATATATATATATATATATATATATATATATATATATATATATATATATATATATATATATATATATATATATATATATATATATGATTTAAAAAATGTAATACTCAATGAAAAACAATTGTGTGTGAGGAAGAGGGGTGTTAATCATTGTGTGATGCAGTCTGCTGAAAATGATGGAAAGCACCACTCCACATAGCAACTGACGCTGTGGTCAAAGTTGGAATTGCCCCAAACATTAAAAATGTATATTAAAAAAAAAAAAGAAATGAATAGTTTATTATTTGAATACAACACAAATTACATTATACAATAGAATATTAAACCTACTAAAATATTATTGAAGTGTAATTAATAGATGCAAATAAAATATTAAAGTTTGATTCAGATCATGTTCAGATTTTGAACAACACTTAACTAAAATATCTTAGTTAAATTTTTTGTGTTTAATCATTATCCTGCCTTCTCCTTTGCTGTGATGTCTGCACCTTTGTCTTCAGTTCATTCGTCCTCGGCGAGGGGGCGGACCTTGAGGCACACCTGCTACTAATTGACCCACTAGTATTTAGGCTCGTCACTGACAGCTTGGCCTTGCCGGTTATTGTCTCCTGAACTCCTCAAGTTCATGCACCTGCTTCACCTCGCCAGTCCCGGTACGCTGTCGCTCCTTAGTCCTGAAATCCCAAACCTCTTAGATTTTGCTTCCTATCCTCCCTGAGGTGAAGAGGATTATTTCTTGGACTTTTTGCTGTGCTCAGTGCCGACCACTGAGGAACCTGTTTTTGTCTGTGTTACATGGTGTGCGCTTCTACCCCTTCGCCTTTTGTTATTCCTTTTTTTTGACTAATTACATTTTTCCTTTTTGTAATTCAACCTTGCCTCCCGTCTCTGCATCCTGGGGTCAACACCTTGAGCAAGACCCTAACAAAATGATTGCATTTGTCTACCTTTATAGATTCAATGTATGTTTATTGCTGATTGTATTGTACCATATGTCTCGGCAAGAAATCTGCGTTCAAAGAACTCCAGCTTATCAGTGATTCCCAGAGCCCAAAAAAAGTCTGCGGGCTATTGAGCGTTTTCTATTCGGGCTCCAGTACTCTGGAATGCCCTCCTGGTAACAGTTATAGATCATACCTCAGTAGAAGCATTTAAGTCCCATCTTAAAACTCATTTGTATACTCTAGCCTTTAAATAGACCGGTTGATCTGCCGTTTCTTTTCTGCTCTGTCCCCCGTCTCCTTCGTGGAGAGGTGGGGGGTGGGGGGGCACAGATACAGTGACCACAGATGACGCGCTAGCTGTCCAAAGTCGGAATTGTTGCGTCTGACCAGTCTACCTCTCAGGGAATTAGAGTCACTGGTCAATCCCAAGTTCTTTCAGATGACATATATGCAGAGTAAGAAGAACCATCAAGACAGAATAGGAATATTATCATGTTTTACCAAATCAATACAGTCACACCGTCATCTCGGGATGGTCTAACATTCAAACAGGAACAAACAACTTCTTGAATACGCAAACAGCCCCCACCCTCTCCAGAAAGGAATACAAGCTCATTGTTCTACTACAGATACGATATAAGGGAGTACTCCAACTCCTACATTGCAAGAAAGAGTACAAATGGAAAAACACTAGCTGATTTAAACATTACTATGAATAAAGAAATAACTCTTAAACATATATGCATTCTCCACAGGACCCAGGGTGGACCATTAATCAGTGCATCAGTTGGGGACGTCTCTGCGCTGCTGACCTGTCTCCGCTCAAGATGATCTCCTGCTGGCCCCCCTATGGACTGGACTCCCACTGATATGTTAGATCCACTATGGACTGGACTCTCGCAATATTATGCTAGATCCACTCGATGTCCAGTGCACCGGTTGCCAGGGGTGGGGTCCCCACATCTGCGGTCCCCTCCAAGGTTTCTCATTGTCATCCCATTGGGTTGAGTTTTTTTCTTGCCCTGATGTGGGATCTGAGCCGAGGATGTCGTTGTGGCTTGTGCAGCCCTTTGAGACACTCGTGATTTAGGGCAGGGGTCGGCAACCTTTACCACTCAAAGAGCCATTTTGACCCGTTTCCACAAATTAAAGAAAACAATGGGAGCCACCAAACTCTTTTGAAATTTAAAATTAAATAACACTACATACAAAGTTTTTTTTTGCTTTGTGCTATGTATAAACCAGGGGTCTCAGACACGCGGCCCGCACCTTAATATGGAAATGTAAAACGCGAGTTTTATATGAAGGGCACTTGACAGCGTCACACTTGCCAACCCTCCCGATTTTTCCGGTAGACTCCCGAATTTCAGGGAAACTATTCTCTTGAATGTATGCTGATTTTCACCCAAACAACAATAATAAGGGAGTGCCGTGATGTCACTACCTTTAGAGCCCTCTACAGCTTGAACACACAGCTTGCCAGCCCAGTTACATGTTATATGAGGCTTCTGCAGACACGCATACTTGGTTAACAGCCATACAGATCACACTGAGGGTGGCGATATAAACAACTTTAACACTCTTACTAATATGCGCCACACTGTGAACCCATACCAAACAAGAATGACAAACACATTTCAGGAGAACATCCGCACCGTAACACAACAGAACAAATACCCAGAATCCCATGCATCCCTAACTCTTCCGAGCTACTTTATACACCCCCGCTACCACCAAAGCCCGCCACCCCAACCCTGCCTCCCCACACATCAACAACACCCCCCCCCCCCCACCCCCTGTGCGTAGATTGAGGTGGGCGGGGTTTGGTGGTAGCAGGGTGTGTAATGTAGCCCGGAAGAGTTAGGGATGCATGGGATTCTGGGTATTTGTTCTGTTGTGTTACGGTGTGGATGTTCTCCCGAAATGTGTTTGTCATTCTTGTTTGGTGTGGGTTCACAGTGTGGCGCATATTAGTAAGAGTGTTATAGTTGTTTATACGGCCACCATCAGTGTGATCTGTATGGCTGTTGAACAAGTATGCCTTGCTGTCACTTAGTGTGTGAGTAGACGCCGCATACAAAATGTGACTGCGCCGGAACGCTGTTTCTTAGGTGAAATAGCGGACGCAAAATGCAGTGCCATCACGGCACGCCCTCAATTTTGTTGTCCGAGTGAAAATCGGAGAATGTTTGCCCTGGGAGAGGCAGTGTCTCCCGGAAAAATCGGGAGGGTTGGCAAGAATGCAGCTGAGCCGCATCAGAGTGGTCAAAGAGCCGCATGCGGCTCCGGAGCCGCGGGTTGCCGACCCCTGATTTAGGGCTATATAAGTAAACATTGATTGATTGATTGATTGATTGATTGCTAGCTAAACATTAGAATGTTGGATAAAAAAAAATGTCAATCTGGGATACATTGTGGTCCTGATTTGTAGTGGAAAATGGCAAACATTGCATGAATTGGCTCTCTTGAGATGTGCAATAATAAATAGGATGCACCTAACGATACAAGTCGCTGAAAGCCTTACAGGATGCCGATTTGTGCGTGCCTAGGGCTTCGAAGCATATTCATGAGGGCGGCCGGATCAAGAATGTGCATCACTGCGTTTTTTTTGAGCTCATGTGCACTTCTTGTGCCATGGAGGCAGAGGTGAAACTGAGAGTTCATTGTGAGTTCTTGTGCAGAGAGTGAGAGAGGTGAGTATGTTGCGAGAGGGGGGCCCAGCGTAAGGGCTCCGCAAAGTCATTACAAGCCCAAACAGTCACACTCGCTCCAAATTTGGAGTCACACACACACACACACACACACACACACACACAGCTAACTTGCATTATCCCAAGTGACGTACACTAACATTCATCAAGCACTTTGAGAAAGCCAGTGAGCGGCAGACACTATGTTCTCCCCCCGATTTCCTTTTGTGCACTTCCAAGCTGGCAAGCGACGAAGCCATTTGCTAACCTCATTTCTGGGCATCGTGCAAAATTCCACTGTTTAATCAAGTGAACACTGAATATGCTTTCCAAGCCACATTATCTCAACACATTTATTATTGTACTGTAACTGCGTGTGTGGCCAGAGTGGAGGTAAATGAAAGAAGAAGAAGAAGAAGAAGAAGAACGTGGAAAAAAGACAGTGAGGCTGGTATGGAATAATCGGCTGAAATACTCCAAGAGTTCTTTTTTTTTTTTTTTTTTTTTTTTTTGGTTTACTCTCAGTGACCTCCTCCTGTAGGCCGTGCTTGATTGAGTTTAGTTTAGCGTGCAGAACAGCCACCGAGAACACTTATTTCAGTAAAATCAGCTGTTGTGATGGGCTCTTCTCCTGCTGGCAGAAAGGGTTCGAGATTTATGGGTAGATTTTCATTTTCAAACCTTCGGTACTTCGACTGACCGACTTGTCCACGGTGTACCCTGTCTTCCGCCCCAGAAGGACAAGCGGTACAAAAATGGATGGATTTTGGAAAATGGTACAGACTGAGCAAGGCAGGCATAACAATTAAATTATGAATCAAGCTAACCAGGCTCTGACATCAATAAAAATATGCCAAGAAAAAAAATCGAATGTCCTGCGGTCAAACAAGATTTGTGTCCCCCAGTGAGAAACCAGACTGGGATTGCAAAGTTAACTACTGGATTTAAGTCTCAAGAAGAGGTTAAGGTTTTCCCCACCAAGGTGGTACCCTCAAAAAACACAAAAGACAAACATGGTCCAGGGAGGAATCTATAGAAATAAGCCAGGCATAACCCAACCAAGAACATTAGTCTCCATTCTAATTCATCCCTAAAGGTGTTCAGGTCAGGACTCTGTGCAGGCCAGTCAAGTTCATCCACACCAGACTCTGTCATCCATGTTTTTATGGACCTTGCTTTGTGCACTGGTGCACAGTCATGTTGGAAGAGGAAGGGGCCCGCTTCAAACTGTTCCCACAAGGTTGGGAGAAAACCTATGAAATCTGGCACTATATTGACAAAAGTATTTGGCCACTCATTCAAATGATCAGAATCAGGTGTCCTAAGTAAGCACTTGGCCCGGCCACAGGAGTATAAAATCAAGCACTTAGGCATGGAGACTGTTTCTACAAACATTTGTGAAAGAATGGGCCGCTCTCAGTGATTTCCAACTGTCATAGGATGCCACCTGTGCAACAAATCCAGTCGTGAAATTTCCTCGCTCCTAAATATTCCAAAGTCAACTCTCGGCTTTATTATAAGAAAATGGAAGAGTTTGGGAACGACAGCAACTCAGCCACAAAGTGGTAGGCCACGTAAACTGACAGAGAGGGGTCACCGGATGCTGAAGCGCATAGTGCAAAGAGGTCGCCGACTTTCTGCACAGTCAGTTGCTACAGAGCTCCAAACTTCATGCAACCTTCCAATTAGCCCACGTACAGTACGCAGAGAGCTTCGTGGAATGGCTTCCCATGGCTGAGCAGCTGAATCTAAGCCATACATCACCAAGTCCAATGCAAAGCATCAAATGCAGTGGTGTAAAGCACGTCGCCACTTGACTCTAGAGCAGTGGAGACGCGTTCTCTGGAGTGATAAATCACGCTTTTCCATCTGGCAATCTGATGGACGAGTCTGAGTTTGGAGGTTGCCAGGAAAACGCTACATTTCGGACTGCATTGGGCCGAGTGTGAAATTTGGTGGAGGCGGAATTATGGAGTTGGACTTGGCCCCTTAGTTCCAATGAAAGGAACTTTGAATGCTCCAGGATACCAAAACATTTTGGACAATTCCATGCTCCCAACCTTGTGGGAACAGTTTGGAGCGGGCCCCTTCCTCCTCCAACATGACTGTGCACCAGTGCACAAAGCAAGGTCCGTAAAGACATGGAAGACAGAGTCTGGTGTGGATGAACTTGACGCGCCTGCACAGAGTCCTGACCTGAACCCGATACAACACCTTTGGGATGAATTAGAACGGAGACTGAGAGCCAGGCCTTCTCGACCAACATCAGTGTGTGACCTCACCAATGCGCTTTTGGAAGAATGTTTGAAAATTCCTATAAACACACTCCGCAACCTCGTGGACAGCCTTCCCAGAAGAGTTGAAGCTGTAGTAGCTGCAAAAGGTGGACCGACATCATATTGAACCCTATAGGTTAGGAATGGGATGGCACTTCAAGTTCAAATGTGAGTCAAGGCAGGTGGCCAAATTATTTTGGCAATATAGTGTATGAAATCTGGCGCCCCAAATGTATGTTATAATGAAATATAAAAAGTTGAAAGCTGCAGAACTTAAAGCCATCTAAAAGCAAAATCAGAACTGAAAACATAGCCTCAACCCAAAAAGAACCGGAACTCACACATGAGATGGATGAGAAAACAGAAAAGTTTAGAACTATTGGAAATGAACCACCCAAACCATCAGGATGCAGCAATGTAGATGAAGGAGAACATTTGCTAAAACATAGGCATGCAACCTCCAAGATTATGAACACAGCTAAAGTGCTCATGACAATCAAACAAGTCAATGAAGCCATCTCCTTTATGACATCAGATGCAGGCAATAAACCATGCATCTTAAAGATCGATCAACTCTCTTATGCAGCTTCCTGGGTTGCTGTTTTTGAGAGTCTGGATATAAAGCAAAATAAAAACAGAAGAAATGAACATCAAAAAGAACCTGTAGAGACATATCGAGAGAGAAATCCAGAAACTAATGGCCACCTTGTCAGTCAATGATGAGAAGGAGAAAGGGTTCCGTGTGAAGGGAGCAAATAGCAAGGAAATATGGCAATGCAAGAAATCAAACATCTCCAAAGCAAAATAATCTCTGAAACAACAAATCCAGGCCAAAGTTCAGAGACTAAGACGTACGATAAACAGGGCAACCTCTTCAAACAAAAAAATGTAATGTTGAAGAAAAGTCATTGAAATTCTACATGGAGCTAGGGAATAAGAAGACCACCGTCCTAGTCGGTCTCGTTTCTAAAGAAGTACGAACTGGATTAAAATATGGAAGAACAACAAGTACTACAATCATGATGCCAAGAACAAGAAAACACCACTGAAGCGATAATGGAACAAGAAGAAACACAAGAAGAAACAACTAAAGCCATAAAAAAGAACAACTGAAATACTGCTGAACCTGACGAGGTAGCCAATTTCTAAAGAGCTTTATAAGCTAATAAGGACTCTTCCTAACACATGCTTAACTAGATCCACTCGACATCCATTGCACCGGTCGCCGGGGGGTCCCCACATCTGGGGTCCCCTCCGAGGTTTCTCATTGTACCCATTGTGTTGAGTTTTTTCTTGCCCTGATGTGGGATCTGAGCCGATGATGTCGTTGTGGCTTGTCCAGACCTTTGAGACTTTTGTGATTAAGGGCTATATAAATAAACTTTGATTGATTGATGCTTAAAACACTATCATCAAGGAACCGATCAATATCCAGGATGGCTAACTGAAGACACAGCATTCGTCCCCCCAAAGTTTGAGGGAACCCAATCGCAAGGTTACCTGCCAACCAAGGTCCTGACATCCATCGAACGCACCTATGCAGTCAGGGCGACCCTGGCTAAATTCTGGATCTGAGCAGAATGTATTTAATTTCACACTTTTTTATTCATGTAAACACATGTTTGTTACTTTTTTGAATCAAACTTAAATTAAATTGAATGCATGTTTTGTATTACGTCGCATTCATGTGTACGTAAATGTGCCAGTTCATGTGTGCTGGCATGACAATAAAGTTCCTTAAATTCTTGGCATTTTTCAATATTAGAATTTTTTGGTGGAAAATCGTACTTTCAACATGAATGTACACATCACATTACCGACCGGATAATCTAGGATTCCAGCCCAGAACTAACACTGCGCGACATCGGAGACAATAAAAATACCTGTGGAAATGTTCCATGCTATTTTATCAGTAACGGAGACGAAAGAGACTACGAATATGTTTGCAGTAAAATTTCACCCTTAATTAACCACACCACCCACAAATCGCGGGGCCCTACGTAC